>NC_048238.1:34180812-34249143 GCF_002007445.2 Ailuropoda melanoleuca
GGGGGAGGCCCGCCGTTCCCTCGCTCGCTCGCTCGCTCGCAGGCGGTCCCGGGCGGCGCGCAGGCCGCTGCCGGCTGCTGAGTAATGATTTTTTTTCTAATTGGAGGCGAACAGCGGCCCTAATGGATGGAGCCCGCTCTCGGCGCGCTCGCTGCGCCCGCCCCTCAATCAATACGGCTCGCAACGACCGCCGGGCGAGCTCCCCCGCCCTTTGTGGTCGGAGAAGCAGCGGGGGCCCCCGATCTCCCCCCCACACCGCGCCCCCCACGCCGCCTCGGCCCCGCCCCTTCTGTCCTCACACCACGCCCAGCCGCCCGGGCCCGGTGGCTTCTCAGCCCCGGCAGGTTGCGAGGGAGGCGCCAGAGCGCAGGGGGAGGACGGCCCCGGGACTGCCCCCTCACCCGTCCTCCGCGACCACGCTTCAGCCGAGCGCCCCAGGACCGGAGCAGAACCCGGCGCGGGCGGCCGCCTCTGAGGGTTCGCTCCGGCTGGTCCGGGAAGGGCTCGCTGAGTCCAGTTCGATCCCCACGTTCTCTCCTCCCTGGGCCCTCTCCAGCCCCAACCCGCTCCTCCTCGGCCCCCTCGGCTTTCTGTTGAAACAGAACCGTGGTGAATAGACACACACCCTGGGGTACTGCTCTCCCGGTCTGTTGAGCTTGGAAACTGGATAGGGACAAGAGTCCTTGGGGGTCAGAGGTCAAACGTGCCCCCTGTTTTGCTGGCCCGGTTTCTGCATGGCTACTAACTAGCTGGTCACCTCGAGCAAAGACTCGCACCTGGGGCCCCTTTTTCTTGCACCCTGCAGAAGTTTATCCAGCCAAATAAGCTGGGTACCTGGGGTACAGCATTCAAAGGAACGGCCAAACCTACCCACTCCTCTCTGCAGTTTGCCAATCCTCCCTCCTCCACCCTGGCGAGAAAAATAGGAAAAGCTGTGCTCCTAGAAGGGCCAAGCTGCTCCACCTTCTACCTTCCCTCCATTCCAGCACTTTCTGTTGCTGATGGTCATTCATGTAGCATTTAACACCACCTGACAAAAAAAAAAGCACTTCTTTATTTGTTTCCTGCCAGTCTTCCTCGCTACCATGTAATCTCCATAAAAGCTGGGATTTTTGTCCCTGTGTATCCCCAGCACCTAAAACAGAGCTTGGAACATAGTAGGTGCTCGATGCATATTCGTTATATGAATGAATTGAAGGAATTTGAACTTGGCCCAGCTTCTTCATGTCCCCTCCTGGGAACAGATAAGACCTTGACTTCTCACTCCTTGGGCTTTGCAGCACAGTCTGTTTTCCAGAAATGGCCACAGCAATACTTCTGGTCCCGCGTGGCCCTGGTCTTCCAGAACCTTGCCGCTGGCCCCCTCCCACCGGAGGAGTCCGTTCTTCCTTCACTTGAACCTGGCCCAGCCTTTGCGACTGCCTCCATGAGCAGACGGGGGCCCAAGTGTTGCTGCTGACTTGATAGCCTAGATCGTAAAAGGTGAGACGGCATCCATCCGACTCCCTTTCTCTCAGTCACCCTGCGAAGCCACCATGTTATAAGGAAGCCCAGGCCACGCGAAGATGCCAAGGTAGGCATTCCAGCCAACAGCCCCAGTTACCGTCCCGGCAAACAGCCAGCACCAGCCACCAGCTAGGCCAGCGAATAAGCCTTCAAAGGATTCCAACCCTGCCTTCGAGCCACCCTGGTCAATGCCAGGCGGCGTCCCTGGAAGCTGCCCAGCTGACACCGAGTGGGGTAGACGAGCTGTCCCTGCCAAGCACCGCCCAGACAGCAAATCATGAGTAAAGTCAATGTTGCTGTCGTAAGTCACTACCTTGTGCGAGTCTGCTGTCCAGCAGCCGAGAGCTGGATGTCCCCCTCCAGTGCCTTCTCCTCGGCCCCCAACCTCCTGGGCACACCGTGGGCCTCCTTGTCACCAGACACAGAGCCCCCCCTCCTCTGAGGCCCTCAGCTCAGGGCACCATCCCGCCAGCCGGCCACTTTTTGGAGAGTCCTCAGTCCCCCTACCCTAGTGCACAGCTGCCTCGATAATGTCAGTCCGCGAGGAACCCAAGCTGGCCCTTCTCTGGGCCTGCTCCTGAGAGGCCCAGCTCAGCAGAAGGGAGTCCCTCTGCCTCGCTGATTGGTGCCCCCTTCACCGTACCTGCTACTCGTGTTACCTCTTCCCTGTCAGCGGTCTCCCAGCCTACACCACCCCTACAGCAAAGCCCCGCTTCTCCACTCAGCCCCCACCTCCCCCTCCCCTCCTGCTGCACAGAGACCACGGGAGTCACAGACTAGAACCGCCACCCCAGCATGTTGCCACCACGCATCTGTCCACACCACCCTGTCCACCTGCCCTCCGGTCGTGATGGGAGAGCCTCTCTTTGCCCATCTCACAGCCAGTGCCACCCTTGGACTCTCGGTCCCAGCTGCTCAAAGTCTAGGGCACGCCATGCAGTAGATCTCTGTGGAACGATGGAGCTATTATTCTATGGCTGTGCCTTCCTTGCCACTAGCCACGTGTGGCTCCTGAGCACTGAAAATGTGGCTAAGATGGCCAAAGAAATGAATTATTTTATTTTATGGTTATATCTTATTTTATTTTATTTTAATTAACTGAAAGAGTTGAACGTGGCTCGTGGCTCCTGTATTATACAGTGAAACTCTGGATAGTCCCTTCCTCCACCACGGCCCCAGCCTCACCCTACCCATCAGCAATTAACAGGTCCCTCTCTCTCTTATCGCCTTCCAGCTATGGCCCCACTACCATCCAGCCCCCCACATCTGCCCCCTCCCTGTGCCCCAAGGTCTGCCCATGCCCCTGACTCCCTCCTTCTCAACTCCTCCCTGTCTAGTGAACTGTGCTCCTCTTGGAAGCCTCAAATGGAAAGTCACTTCTTCCAGGAAGCCTTATGTGATACTCCCATCCCGAAATAGGGTGGGTGTCCCTGCTGCATGCTGCCGGGGTACCCAGCTCCCTGGGACCCTGCCCATCACCGTTTATCACAATTGTCTGTGTAATCGTCAGCCTTCCCTGCAGACTGGTTGCCCCACGAGGGTGGAGGACAAGCTCCCACGCTCACCATCAACACCCCTGCGCCTGTACCAGGCACATAATGGGTGCTCAGGAAATATTTGTTGAATGAATGCCCTGGGAAAAGGAGGACTAAAAATCACAACCTGCGGTGCGGGGGGAGACTATAGATCAACAAGCACGTGACCCCTGCTTCCGTAGAGGCCACAGTTTGTGGGTAGGGGCCCTGGGGAAGTAGTGGGGGGGGTGGAGCTGGGGGTTGGCACAGGCTTCCCAAGGAGATGGCCCCTCCAGTGGGATTGAAAGGGCAGAGAGCGTTTACCAAGTGGGTAGGTCAGGAAATTATTCCAGGGAGAGGAATGTCATGAGCAAAAAGCCAGACAGAAAATGGCAAGGAACAGAAAGAAAGGGAATGTGGGCATGAGGGGTCCAAGAAGGGAGGCTCTGGTTTGATGCCCCTCTCTGCCACAGCCTTACTTCCTGTCCCGGGACTGCCGATCCAAGATGCCCAAGGAAAGGGTTTTTTTTTTTTCCTCTGGCTTTCAGGGTGATCTGTGCCCTCGGCTCAAGAGCCTGAAAGATGGTGTTCGTAGCCAGGGGGTCAAAATACCTGAGAACGGCTTAGGTAAACATGCAGGGCAGGCTGCGTCTGGAGAAGAGCCCACCCAAGGCCTGCTTGAGCCTGCTCCTGGCCCTGCCCGTGCTCACAATGAAGGCCTCCTTGCTGGCTCATGCCCCTCACAGCCGCCCCGCGTGGGGGTCTAGCCAGTGGTGTGCTGCTGCGTGTTTGATAACCGGCCCTGGACGGGGCAGTCTTCATTTCCAGCATTTGCCGATTTCCATAGGATAGATCCTCCCCTCCCGTAGCCAGTTCGAAGCTCCCGACTTTGTCACCGAGTGCAGGGGTGCGAAGAGCTACACACAAGGCTGATTTGGCTCCCGGGAGCCGGCCCCGGCCCCAGCACACCAGTGTGTCTAGCCCCGTGACTGAATGAGCCACAGCTCCGACTTTACGGCCAGGGACTCCTAAGTACAGAGGGCCGGGATGGGAAGCCTAGGAATCAACAGGAAGGGATGGAGTAGGAACCTCCACTGTGCGGGGGGGGGGGGGGGNCATTAGCTGGACTGGGGCTGTAGAGGCGGCGGCGCCAGAATGCCAGATCCCAGCCCATGGCGTCGCTGGATGGTCTGGCCCAGCCTGTGTCCGTGCCTTGGTTCTCGCTTTCTGGTGACTGTCTAGAACCCAGGCCGTCCTCGGGGCAGACACTTGCCACAGTTCTAACTTCGAAACATGGTCGAGTGCCAGTCTGGAACTTTCTCCCGCAGGTGTCCAGGGAGAGCAGCTCTAGAAGGCTGGCCACAGGCTTGGGAGAATTGTTCACGGAAGACGAGATTCCCAGGGCATCAGACGAGAGGCTCCTGAACCAAAAGTGGCTGGAGGGCTCCCTTTCTACAGAGGGACCCCTTGGAGCAGGCCTGCGGCCCTGGAAGCTAAAGGCCATCCCCCGCTGTGCCACCCTCAGACCACCTTCTCCCACTCTCATCCCCTCCCCACCTCTGCCCCCACTGATCTGAGATCCCTTTTTATTTTTCCTTCCTTTTTTACAGAAAGGAGAGGGCAAGTCGCGCTCCAACCTGCGGCTCTCCAGGAATTGGTGAGAAGGAGGCTGGATGACGCGGTGTGTGCGACGGAGGATGGGCTGGTTCCCAAAGCCGCGTATGGTCCCTCTGATAACCGCGCTGGTGGCTCTTCCTCATGCTGGCGGCTCATTAGGGTTCCTGGGGCCAGGCCAAGAAATTGCCAAGAACAAGATAAGCAGCCTCCGCCTGGAAACTCCGCGGAGCCCACTCCCCTCTGAGGCCCTTCCTTCAGTGTGAGCGAGGGGGTGAGTTCCGCTGAGCTAGAACCGCGCCTGACAAGTGACACTTTGACGAGAGACGTGTTGACGAGTCCCTGGGGAAGCTGTGGAGTCTGGTTCCTGCAGACAGTGTCTCCCCTGAGGCAGTCTCCGTGCTTGAGTGCTGAGTGTGTGTGTCTGTGTGTGTGTGTGTGTGTGTACATCCAGCTTCTCTGAGGAAGATTCTCAGAGCTCCACGTGCAAGCTCGACAGAGGCCCTCCTGCACCCTCGTGGGACGCACGGCTGTGGCGAACAGATGGGACTAACCGGCCACTGGCCGCAGCCTTGAGGAGATCCCCCCTGGGCTTGCCCTGTCCTCACCCGCTCCCTCTAAGCCGGTCCCCCTCCGGAGCTGCAGATCCTACCCGCCTGGGGCAAGGGAGGGAAGATCCAGCCTCCAGGCAGGTAACGAAACAGAGAAAACACGTTCCCTCTCTTTAGAGAGCTTGAAATCTAGGTGCTACAGAAGATGGTAGGGGTCATGCGTTCCAAAGAAGCAAGGTCACGTGAAAAGCTTTCTGAAAGAGGTGGCGTGTGAACTTGGAAAATGCCCAGGCCGCCAGCAGCCTACGGAGACAGAGAGGGAAGGAGGGCTGGTTTCGTGTCCCAGCAGGGGCCTTCTGGGGGGAGCCGATGGAACGAACGTGTGAGAAGCAAAGAATCAAAGACGGCTCCAGAGGCGAGATAGTATGCCAGCCATCTGGTCCCCCGGGTCCACTTCCAGACACCGACAAGCAGCCTCAGCATTTCCTTGGTGTCTTGCAGGGTGTGTGCCAAGGTCACACGCGGTCCCCTGATCAGATGGCTCTCAGTGTCTCTGCACCCCCACCTATACAGAGCCAAGAGATGCGGCTGCCTTGCTTTTCTCCCTGGGGACCTGGAGGGCACATCTTACTCCTCTTCCACAGACAGCCTTGCAAATACTTGAAACAGCGCTGTTTCGGTTTTCTACCGCTGCCTGGGGAGCACCCCAACCTTCCTGGCTTAAAACAATTGACTTTTTCTCACGACGGATGGGCCAGCTTGCCTCTCCCGGTGCCCGGGGCAACAGCTGGGGCCACCCTGCCCCTGCACCTGGCGGGGGTCTGGCGGGGTCGGGCACACCCCAGATGGCCTCAGCCATTTCTTTGACAGTTGGTGCTAGCCGTGGGCTGAGGTGAGGTGCCTCTGTTCTCTACTGGGCCCCTCGCCAGCAGGATAGCTCAGACGTAGCTGGCATTCGGTTCGAGGGAGCAAAAGCAGGTGCTGCCAAGACCTCTTAAGGCCCCGGCTCCGAAGTCACGTGGCAATGCTTCCACGGCAGCCTTGTTGGCCGAAGCAAGTCACAAGGCCAGATTCAAGGGGAGGGGACACAGACTCACTCTTTCTTCTTTTTGACAGGACGAGCATCAGGCACACATGGAGATGGGAGGAATGGCCAATTTTGTAGACAGGCTGCCAGGAACCGCCCTTGCCAGAAACAACAGAAGGCATTGAGGTACACCTCCTTCAGCCTACAGAGCCCACATGCTTCCAGAAGCTTCTGACAGGCCCAAAGTTCTTTCTTCAAAGCTGTCCCTCCCTGTCTGAGCCCACTGTGGGTTGGGCACCTCCTTTGTAGGGCTGCCCGAGAACCTCTTTCAGTGGGGGAGGGGGGCATCTGAGCAGCATGGAATATTGACGGCTTTCGGAGATCAGGGAGACGGGCTGGGACCCGAGCCGGCTCTAACCTCTAAGGCAGCCCCCAGATTGACTAGGGCCAGAGGATGGGGTCAGGGAGAAGGACCTCCTGACTGAGAATATTTAGAGCTCCCCTCATCTGAAAGGCCCTTAGGAAAGAAAGCTTCCTGGCTGGTAGAGACTCCGGAAAACCTGTCACAGAGCAGAACAAAGTGTTCTTTAAAAACCCTAAAGACTCTCCATGTCCCAGCTGGTCCCTTGGAGCAAACACCGCTGGTCAGGAAACTTGTAGCGCTTAGTTGGCAATTAATCACTTAAAGCACTGTGACATCCCACATATTGTCCCCGGCCGTTATTTAACTGCCAGGCGCTGGGGGGGGTGGGCCTCAAAGACAGACTGCAGACTGACCCAGAACACCTTCTTCCTGGCATTTTTTCCCCTATAACAAGTATATTAGACTTTCATACCAAGATAAAAATGGTATAAACACATTCAAGGAGCCCCTGATGAAGATGTTTATTGCAGTATTATTTACATTAACAGAAACATGAGACTAAGCATCAGTGGTCCAGCCACAAGAAAATAGCTAAATAAATTATGACAAATTCAAATCATGACGGATTTGAATCATGACGAATTCCATGGGACGCAAATCCCAAAGCCACTCAAAATGACGCTGTGTAAGAGTTCTTTTGTGCTAGAGGAAAATGCTCATAATAAAACATGAGACAAGAAAGCACACAGCGTATGAAAATTTTGAAGGTTCCATCTAATTGAGATACGTGGAAATCTGCTGGTAAGAGCTAGCATTTATTAAGCACTTACTATATGCCAGCACTTACAGGAGTCAGTTTACTCCATCCTGGTAACATCCTTACAAGGTAAGTACTATTCATATCCCCATTTTTTTTTAATTTTTTTTAAAGATTTTATTTTACTTATTTGACAGAGACAGCCAGCAAGAGAGGGAACACAAGCAGGGGGAGTGGGAGAGGAAGAAGCAGGCTCCTAGCGGAGGAGCCTGATGTGGGGCTCGATCCCAGAACGCCGGGATCACGCCCTGAGCCGAAGGCAGACCCTTAAAGACTGCGCCACCCAGGCGCCCCGCCCCATTTTTTTTTAAAGGTTTGTTTATTTATTTGACAGAGAGAGAGACATTGAGAGAGGCAACACAAGCAGGGGGAGTGGGAGAGGGAGAAGCAGTCTTCCCGCCGAGCAGGGAGCCCGATATTGGGCTCCATCCCAGGACCCTGGGATCACGACCTGAGCCAAAGGCAGACACTTAATGACTGAACCACCCAGGTGACCCTACTCATATCCCCATTTTATTTTTTTTCAAGATTTTATTTTTAAGGAATCTCTACACCCCATGTGGGGCTCAAACTCATCATCCCAAGATCAAGAGCCACACGTCCCACCCACGGAGCCAGCCAGGTGCTCCTCATATCCCCATTTTAAAGATGGGAGGGCTGCCTGAGTGGCACAGTCGGTTAAGCGTCCGACTCTTGATTTTGGCCCAGGTCATGATCTCAGGGTCGCGAGATTGAGCCCCACGTTGGGCTCCACGCTGAGTGCAGAGTCTGCTTGGGATTCTCTCTCTCCCTCTCCTTCTGCACCTCCCCCCACCTGCTCACACTCGTTCTCCTTCTCCCTAAAATAAATAAATAAATAAAATATTTTTAAAAAATAATGACGAGAAAGCTGTGGCACAGAGAAGTTAAGCAACATATCTAAAATGTCACAGCTCATGTTGAAGGGCACGGATTTGAACCCAGACAGCAAGATTCCTCTCCAACTCTCTTAACCACTGTGCTGTGTGCACACTTGTAACAGGCTGGAAGGAGATGTGTTAAAATGTTAACAGCGCTAATGTCTAGCTAGGGAATTACAGGTAGTTTTTACGGTCTTTGTTACACTTTTCTGTAGGTTCTAAATTTTCCACAATAGGGCATGATTTACTTTGATCACTGGGAAGAAATAATAATTATTTTAAAACAAGAATAAAAACAAATGGGATCCCTCACCAGCCAAACTCTACCCGTAGGACTTAAAGCTTGCAGCCTTCCTTTGATGTTCAGACCAGCCGTCCTGGCTCCCGCTGGTTCCCCGTGTTGGCTCTCCTCCTTGGGAAGCAGAGACATAAGGCCCCCGCTCTGTTCTTGGCAGCTCTTCCCCAGAATTTGACCGGACTCCTCAGGTCCTAAATGACCACAGAGAGGCAGCTGCTTCCCCCACGCAGAGCTCACCCCCACCCCCACACGCGCACCCCCCTGGTTTCACAGCCCCGGCATCTGGCAGACACGTGTGTCTTATCCCCACTCCTCCTGCTGCGGACCGTGCCTTGCACACATCCTGCCGTCACCCACGGCAGTGGGCGGCTGAAAATGCATCCACCCACCGGCCGCCCAACACAGGGAAGCCCAGAAACACTTGGACAGTGCGAACAGCTCTGGAGGTTATGGTGGGAGGGAGCCTCATGCCAGACCCAGACATCCTACAGGGGTGTGGAGGGGCGGGAATCCAGAAAAAAAACTGTACCTCTCAAAGGAGAGACACAGCAAGGGCTAGTATGAAGCCGTCGGGTTGGGGGGTAGAGAGGGGCAAGAAGGGTCGCCAGAAACTGTATTTCTGAGATAGAACCTGGAGGTGGGGTCTCACCATTCCTCACAGCCAGGAGATCATCTTCAGATTCATTGACATTCAGCGCAAGCCCCAGTGGGACTCGCTTTGTCCCTGTGAATGTCAGCCTGTTTTTATCAGTCAGTCAACAAATATTTATCGAGTCCAAGGCAGCAAGTTACAAGGTGCTTGGGTTTGTGGGGGGTGGGGATGTATAGTGGGCTCCTCATCGGCCCCACTCACTCCCCACCACCCACAGACACCAGCCTGTGGGCACGACACACACACACACACACACACACACACACACACACATTTTGTAACTACAGACGTGGGGACTTAGGGGATTGGTTTTGGTAGATTTCATATGGTTTTAACGGATGGTTTATAGGCTGTTGGACAGAGCGATCGACGGATCATTGTTTCCCAATTCTTCTCCCCTCCCTGCATTAGAACGATCCCACCCGTTCCCCTAGACGTGTGATTTTGCCGTTTTTCTCACCAGAAGTGGAGTGTATTTCCCCACCCCTTGACTTTGGCTCGAGCAATGAGATGTTGGTAGACGGGGTACAAGCGGAGGCTTGCATCGTGCTGGCAAAGAGGGGCCACCCTCCTGGTGCTTCTGTCAGCATCGTGAGAAGAGCATGGCCCAGCTACCAGGAGGGCCCAAGGAACCAACCCAGACCGCCCTCCACGTCCCCCTGGACATAGCACTAACACGGCTAAGACGCCAGGCTACCCACGTGAACATCCGCTGTTTCTCTCAACAGCTCCACGAGGCTGGGCCCTTTTTACAGACAAGGAAACTAAAGCACAGTGAAGTCACCTAACCAAGGCCACACAGCTAGGGAGCAGCAAGCGAGGATTTGAACTCAGCGGTCTGGCTCCAGAACCTTCCAGGTGAGTTACTACGTTGAAATATTCCTCTCCCTCTCTCCTGATTCCCTGGGAACTTCAGCAGCCGGTCAATTCTGAGCTCCTGGAACAAGTCCAGGCCAAAAAGAACATTCCTCACCTGTGGTGACCTGGTAGCTGTGTTTCATCTCAGCCTCTGGCTGACAAAGACTCTGGAGCATTCCTGCCCACTACCACCACCACCACACTCACCTGTTTCAGAGGCCCAGGACACCCGACCTTCAGTCCTAGGCCGCCAGAACCAGCCTGTGGCACCGTGACACCCAGGAAAGGCTGGGGATTGGCCTCCTGGTGAGCCCTACCTTCTCGCACACTGGAATGGGAAACTTCAGGCAAGGAATAAGACGACTACTTTCTTCAACCTCCCACCAGGGCCATGGGTTCCCTTGGTAACAGCCACCAGGGGCAGGCCCTGGACGCTGATCTCCAACCCCCAGGCCCATCACAGGACTGTTGGAACAAAGCTTGGGTTTACACTAGGGGAGGTCCCTCTCCCTTCTATAGCCCTCGAAATGTCCCTATGGTTTTCTGACACGCCTGTGTGCGTAGAGCTAACATGAACACAGACATCACCTTCATTTCGAGCTCCAGGTCTTAAAAGGAAGTCGGGTGGGGAGGTGATGGAAGTACTATCCGTTACTATTAGAAAAGGAGATTTATTTTAGCCCAACACTAATGCATACCAAGTCCAGAAAATGGCTAAACAGTCCTTCACTTTTCTCGAGTCCCTTCAAGCCCGTGGGGAGCAGATCTCCATGAGTTAGCACAAGAATTGGCTCTGAGCGACAGAAGTCAAACATAAGAATGCCTCGAATGAGTCAAAAGTGTTATTTCTCCTCAAATTCCAAGCTAAGCGGTCGGGGCTGGAATGGTGGCTCTGCTCCCGGAACCTCCTGGGCACTGTGGCAAGTCCTATTTTCCAGACCTGGCCACAGGGGCATCTCTTAACCCTCATGTTCTTGTGCAATGCAACCTTGACATTCCTCCCATGACTGGGACGGAGGGGGGTGTCTAATCCCCCCCCCCCAGTAGAGGGGAATGTTTTGGCCAAGAGAGTTGGCAGAAGTGATGCTAAGAGTTTTTTGAAAGTGCATCATAAAAGGTCATACAGTTTCCCTCTTGTTCTCTGGAACATTCCTGCTTGGGACTCATGGACAACATCCAACTATCCTGGGGTCGCCATGCTGTGAGGACACCAAGCACATGGAGCAGCCATGCATAGGTGCTCTGGTTGGCAGTCCTAATCTTTAGTCATCCTCAAGCCCCCAGACATGCAAGCGAAGCTGTCTTGGGTCTTCCAGACCAGCCCTGCAGCCAGCTGAGTATCACTGAGTGACCTCAATCAACACCACCCAGAGCGAAAGAATTGCCCAGGCAAGCCCTGCCCGAATTCCTGACCCACATAATCTAAGAGCACAGTAAAATGGCTATTTTAAGCCACAAAATCTGGGATGGTTTGTTACACACCAAAAGTAATGGAACAGGGATTGGGGTTCCATCCAGCTCTGTGTTCTGCCCTCCTTGCATGTGGGGGGGGGCAAGGGGGGGAACCTTGTCCTCATTGTTCAAAACATTGTCTAGTGCTCCACCCATCACATCTGCATTCCAGACAGTTGGATGTTGGGAGTGATGAAGAAGGGCAAAGGGCCTGACCCAGCTGTCTGTTGAGGAAGCTCCTAGAAGATGTTTCAGGACATGACGTCATACTGACCAGTATTTGGTCACGCAGCCAGACCTCACAGTAAGAGATGGTGGGAAACACTGTCTTTATTCTAGATGCCCCTGTGCATAACTAAAAACCAAAAGTTCTATTACCTAAGAAGATGAAGGAAATGAATATTATAGCAGTCTGACACCGCATCCAGAAATTCCTTCGGCCCTTCCTTCTTCCCCCTCTTCCCCCACCTCCCGCTGTATATTCCCACGCTTTCAGCCCATCCCAGGGTCCTAACCGGAACATCAAGCCTGAAGAAAACTACAGATCTTCACAGAGAACATGCAAAAGACAAAAGAGTGTTTCTCTGGTGAGTCCTGACGGCCTCTCTCAAGGCGTAATTTTTGATACTAACGAAGTCCCTGGTCTCTTTTCTTTCTAAAGACCCCTTCCCACAAAGGATGAGGTAAGACTCAGACGGGGAGGAGGCGGGGCATCTGGTTCATTAACATCTGTAAGGGTGTCCAGCACCGGTTCATCTAATCCTTGCCCTGAGACAGGCCACTGCTCTTATCTTCATTTAACAGATGAGAAAAACCCGAGGCCCAGAAAGCTTAAGTGACTCATTCAAAGTCACACAGCTAAGGAAGTGGCAAGGACAGAAGGGCAGCCGCAGCCGCTGTCACACAGCTCGTCACAGCTCATCCCCAAGCAGGAGGTCAGGTGCCAGGCCCCAGGCGATGGCTCTGTAAACACCACATCCAGGCGTGTCCCTCCCCCGAGCTCGTCAGAGGTTCCGCACCGCCTGCGGTGGAGCCGAAGCGTCTGTCCTTCCTGCAGGCTCCTTCCTGCTCCCGCAGGATCGCCAGTGAGCGTGCCCGAGGGCAGGAGGCCAGGGCTCTGTTTAATCGCCCGCCACCTCTGCCACAAGCAGCTGCCTTGACTCCTGCAAAGCGCGGGGGCGGGCTCCGCAGTGGGACCGAGAGCTGGGGGGGGGGCGGATGGGCAGTGGCCGCAGCTGAGGCACTGGGAGGAGCTTCTCTTTCAGTCCGGGCTGGGTGGCGCTCCGGAGCTCCGGGTCCCAGCATGAGCCTCCCCCTGGCTCCCATCAGAGGCAGGCTTCTCACTGTGAGACAGGCAGGCAGGTGGGGGCAAGCCCCACAACTTGGAAATCAGTAAGCTTCGCTCTGTAAAGAACCACCACGATTGATGAAAAAGTTCTGGAGACACACGGGGGTGATGGTTGCCCAACGATGTGAACGGACTTGATGCCACGCCACTGCACCCTTAAAAACGGCAGAAGTGGCAAGTGTTACGTACTATATATTTTACCACCAGAAGAAAACACCCCAGAACTCAGTGGCTTAAAGCAGCCGCCATTTATCAGCTCATGCGCCTAGAGCTTGGGCTGCGCTAGGCTGGGTGGTTCTGCCGGACTCACCTGGGCTCCCTCACGTAGCTGTGGTCAGCTGCCAGGTCACCTGGCCCTGGCTGGTCTAGGAAGGCCTTACTCATGGCTCGTGGTTCGTGCTGGTCTTCAGCTGGCTGTCCGCTGTGCGGGCCCACCTACGTCCGCCTGCCTAAACCCGGCACGTGTTGTTGTAACCCAGGTGTATTCGCACGCTGACAGGCGCTAGGGTCTCCAGAGCACCGAGAAAGGGCAAGTCCCCAGCGCTCGTCATCACTGCTAGTGTCCCGTGGCCAAGGCAAGTCACGCCGCCAAGCCCAGACTCCGTGTGGGAGGGGACGACAGCGCAGGCTGAGTACGAGGACATGTGAGAAAATCGAGGGCCACCACTGCCACGCAGCTTGTCCGTGTCCGACGTGTGTGTGTGTGATTGCATAGGCGCGCACCTTTTCAAAACAGAAAAGAAAGCTGGCTGCCCAAAGCAGCAGCTACTTTAACCATGGAAGGCACGAGATGCCCCCAGGCAGACGTGCCGTTTCCAAAACTGAAGAGCAGAGACAGTGAACGTTCTAGCATGACATCTTCCCACAGAGACCTAGAACAGAGCCCATGTTCTCAGCTTGGTGGGGGGGGTTTTGAGGACAGTGTGGGTGGATGGCAGACAAGCAGGGTGCCCCCAGCTGTTTCCCAGCCTGGTTTGTGGAAGTGCCAGCCTCTCCCAGCCCTTTCACCCCTTATGGGGCAATTGGGATTCCGGGGTCCTGCTCCCCTCGGCACTGATATGCTGCAAAGCAGGGTTTGAAGGAGGAGGGATGGGTGGTGAGAAGCAGGCAGGAAATGAATCCTTCCACGGTTTTCCTAGCTGCCCTGTCCCAGGAAAGAGCAGCCGGAGCAGAAAGTCTGACTGTGGTTCCCTTTTTCCCTTTTATGGGTGAACCAGCTCTCTTCTGGGAAGAAGCTGGAGTGGGGTGGGGGGTGTCCAGCCCCAGTTACCTGTGGAGGACCAGCCACCACAGCTTCCTGGGCGACAGGAAAGCGGCCACACCCACAGTAACAGTCTACACAAGGATGTGGAAAGCCTGGGTGAGCCCTCCAACCCCCACGGAGGGACCCTGGGCAAGGTTCTTACTGTCATGCGGTCCTTCGGTCAGTTTCTTCATATAAGTAAAGTGACTAGATGAAGCCCCCCTGCGGGGCCATCCTGAGGCTCCTACGCCCTAACCCCCACATGCAACAGTCCAGAGCACAGAGAAGATGCTTAACAACCATGGCTGCTCTTTCAAAATGGCTCCTTTCCAAGCCGCAAGACAAGCTAGCTTCTGTGACCCGGGCCAAGGTAACAGGGCAGTGAGGTTGCCTTTAAAGCCATGTCTGGGCAGCACATCTAACAGCCCACCCTCCCTCTGAGGGCAGTTATGGCAGCCGTGCTCCCAGCCCCCTGATTCCAGAAAGCCTCCCCCCTCTCCTCTGCCCGGGAGCCATTCCAGAGTCTCCAGTGAACATTGTCTAAGGCTGTCCCAACCTTCCCTCGGAACCCTAATTCCCACTTGCTGGGGCAGGGCAGGGAAGGTGGCCCTGACAGGAAGGAAGTATGGCCTCTGGGTTGGTGGGGGGGGAAAGGGTCGCAAGCCATGGTCACCTGCAGGTTCCAGGAAGCCAGCCTAGTGGCGCCCCAGCACTGCCTCTCCAGAGTGCGGGAACCATGCTGCGGAAAGAATTTGGATTTTTCTCTTCCCTGGACCTCCCCGCCCCCCAAAATGCCAGCCAGGAGGAAACAGAGACGAGAGCATTTTTAGTGACTTCCTGTAGAAGCGGTCCTGCAGGAAGGAACATCCTTTGGAAAAAAACGGAATTAAGATTCTCATAGACTGGAGAAAGAATATGAGGCCAGGAGATGATGTTCTCTCGTCCTACTCCATGGAGCAGACCAGCCCCCAAACCACATGCACGTGTGCACACGCGCACATACACACACACACACACACACACACCCATTCCACATTCCCTTGGCTTCACCGGATTTCACCACTCAGCAAGTTCAGTTGTTCTGGGCTGACCTGCCTGACACCTCAGATCACCAGGGGGCTAGAACCCAGGCTCATTTGGCATGTTGACTTGGCAAACACTGCCCCCACCTGGTTCAGTTGGCTTATTGCAAGTTCATTGGTCTCCCGGGACCACCCCCCCATCCTACTGGATTATTTCTTTCTGTATGTCGCTTACCTGATGCTTTCCTCTTTCGTGAGGTAACAAAAACGTCTCTGCGTCCCAATCTTTACTTAGGGCTGAAGGAAGGGAGACAAGCCATGGCCATGCGTCTGCACATCGCCCTGGCGCTGGGGGACCCTTGGAGGCTCCCTCGCTTGGACTCTCCTCCAGAGGCCGAAAAGGATGGATGGCCCCCTTTTCCTTCTGGGTGGGGCTGGGAAGGCTGGAGGCCTCCCGCTGTCCCCCGTGGGCTCCCTGACTCCTCAGGGCCAGGGGAATAGGGCCATGGTGACACTGGGGAGGGAGCACATAGGCCTGGGGCGGGGATGCACTCGGGGACCCTGATAAACCTGTCCTGGCTTTGAAGCTCTAAAGACGAGCTACCCTCAGGTTCAGAAACCTGGACAGATGCCCCCCCCCCAGGGCCAATGCCCAGATCCGGATGGAGGGGGAGGAGAGAGCGGGCTGCGGGGTGGAGGGGTGGCAGCGCCTCTACCCCTGCCGCTGCCACCGCCCCCTGTGTATAAAACTCCCTTTGTATGCAGGTCGCCGGCTGCTCCCCATGCCAGGTGCAGCTGCCAGGATTCTCAATGCGGTTTGAACACAATTTGCCAGTGTTGGTTCAGCTCCGCTGGCTTCCAGTTGGGGGGCCATATGCTGCCTTTAATCTGCCTGTACAATTCTCCCCGATGTCAGTAGGCGTGGGCGGGTGGGTGGCTGAAATGGCCCGAAAGCTGGGGCCGGGGGGTGCTCCCGCTGCTGCCAGGCGGCCCGGCTCGGCATCCCCCAGGACCACCGGCGGGTGCTCGCAGGAGGGCCGCGGCGTGGGGCGGCGGGGCCAGGCGGGGCCGGCCGCTGGCAGCTGCCGCTGTGCTTGGCGGTGGCGCGTGGGAGCCTCTCCGGTAGGCCATCCCCAGAGCCGTCACCGGGCCTTCCCCTCCGCAGAGATGCCTGCCAAGGAAGCCGGCCGGGGAGGTGCCAGCGCTCAGTCCAGACTTCACATTTCCCTCATTCTTTCTTTAATTGGATTTTTGGTCCTGCTGGGCAAAATAAGCTTTCCACTGGCAAAGCACTCTTGCCTCTTCTGAACGCGCGATGGTGCCTGGCGGCTTTGGGTGGCTCGAGGCAGAATGTAGCCTTCCTCCCCCGCCAAAACATTCATTCCTTCTCTCCGGGGATGCGGGAGCGGGGTGCGCACACACGCATGCACGCACGCACACACACACTCCACACACTGGCACCATATGCACCCAAACACCACCCCCACCGTATGCACACATACGCACACCACATGCGTGCGCACACGCTGCGTGCACGCATGTACACACCACCACCATATGGGCACACACATACCACACACTGCGGACACACAGCACCGCAAGTGCGCTCTGCCGGGTCCAGGTAAACTTGGCCTCCCTCTGAAAACTTCACTTTGAGGCCTTCTTTGAACTAACCAGGTAAGGATCCTGACCCAGAATGGCCCTCCCCTGGCACCACGGCCTGAGCTAGGGCACAGGGGCTGGCTGCGCCCTCAGCAGCTGGCCTGCCCCCTCCCTGGTAGTTAGAGCCTTCTTCCCTGGAGCCCTGCAAGTCCCAGTTTAGTGACCCAGCCACAGATTAAAGTGCCAAGAAGCCATCTCCCTTCCTTCCTTGACAAGCAGGCAAGTAAGCTTAACTTAGTTTTTTTTTGGGGGGGGGCACTGAGGGAAAAGTGGGCAGGCGAGCTGGACTCTGCCTGAGCAGTAAGGTTGTAGTAGCAACACAGAAGACATTGGACCGAGCATCAGGGAAGAAAGGCAGAGGAGGAAGAGAAAGAAGGGGGAGGAAGGGGAGAAGGAAGAGGAGGAGAAAAGAGAGAAGAGAATGAGAGGAGGGAAGGAGAGGGGAAGGGACAAGGGGAAGGGAGAGAGGAAGAAGAGAGGAGAGGAAGGGGAGAGGGAAGCAGGGAGGGGAAGGAAAGGAGGGGAGGAATGGGAAGGAGGGGGAAGAGGGGGAAGGAAAGGAGGGAGAAACAGGGAGGGGAGGGGAAGGAAGATGGAAGGGGGAGGGAGAGGAGATAGGGGAGCAGAGGGAAGGGGGAGGGAGAGGAGATAGGGGAGCAGAGGGAAGGGGGAGGGAGGGGAGTGGAGGAGGGAGGAAGGGGAAGGGAGAAAGGGGAAAGAAAAGAGGGATGGAGGGGAAGGGAGAAGGGGGAAGGAAAGGAGGGATGGAGGGGGAGGGAGAAGGGGGAGGGAAGGAGGAGGGAGGGAGAGGAGGGATGGTGTGTGGGGAGAGAAGGGTCAGAGAAAGGAATGAGGGGAAGGGAAGAGAGGAGAGAGGAGGGAGAAAGGGAAGGGGGAAGAAAAGAGGTGGGGGAGGAAAAGAAAAATGAGCAGACAGAAGGAAGGAGGGAGGGGAAAAAGAGGGAAGGAAGGGAGGGAAGAGCCAACCCCCACCCCCCCACCCCNAAAGTGGGCAGGCGAGCTGGACTCTGCCTGAGCAGTAAGGTTGTAGTAGCAACACAGAAGACATTGGACCGAGCATCAGGGAAGAAAGGCAGAGGAGGAAGAGAAAGAAGGGGGAGGAAGGGGAGAAGGAAGAGGAGGAGAAAAGAGAGAAGAGAATGAGAGGAGGGAAGGAGAGGGGAAGGGACAAGGGGAAGGGAGAGAGGAAGAAGAGAGGAGAGGAAGGGGAGAGGGAAGCAGGGAGGGGA
Organism: Ailuropoda melanoleuca; assembly: GCF_002007445.2. NCBI lineage: Eukaryota > Metazoa > Chordata > Mammalia > Carnivora > Ursidae > Ailuropoda > Ailuropoda melanoleuca. The sequence goes on from NC_048238.1 coordinate 34,198,890, forward strand.
AGGAAAGGAGGGGAGGAATGGGAAGGAGGGGGAAGAGGGGGAAGGAAAGGAGGGAGAAACAGGGAGGGGAGGGGAAGGAAGATGGAAGGGGGAGGGAGAGGAGATAGGGGAGCAGAGGGAAGGGGGAGGGAGAGGAGATAGGGGAGCAGAGGGAAGGGGGAGGGAGGGGAGTGGAGGAGGGAGGAAGGGGAAGGGAGAAAGGGGAAAGAAAAGAGGGATGGAGGGGAAGGGAGAAGGGGGAAGGAAAGGAGGGATGGAGGGGGAGGGAGAAGGGGGAGGGAAGGAGGAGGGAGGGAGAGGAGGGATGGTGTGTGGGGAGAGAAGGGTCAGAGAAAGGAATGAGGGGAAGGGAAGAGAGGAGAGAGGAGGGAGAAAGGGAAGGGGGAAGAAAAGAGGTGGGGGAGGAAAAGAAAAATGAGCAGACAGAAGGAAGGAGGGAGGGGAAAAAGAGGGAAGGAAGGGAGGGAAGAGCCAACCCCCACCCCCCCACCCCGCTCCCACCATCTTCAAAGGAGATCAGTGTTCCCTGGCAGCAGCTCTGAGGAGCAGCAGAGCTGAACCCTAAGCTCCCCGGGGTTTAGTCTGGGGGACCCTCACTGGCACGCCCCCCCCCAGCTGGGAGCTGTCACTGGCAGTCTTCAGTGTCTGCTCCCAAGGTCTAGGGCCTGCACCTCCCTGCAGCTGGGGCATGGGTTAGAGCCCTCCCAGGAAGTCCTGAGCCCCAACAGCAGGCGGAAAGCTCCTGATGGTCAAATACATCACAATATTTCAGAGTCCCTGTTAACAAGCACCCATTAAAATTTGACAACCAGATAGTGGCGCAGAAAGCACTCGTTTTTAAAAAAACCTGAGCGCTTTCTGCTGCTTCAGCAAGACAAAGCCGGTGTACCTGTCCCTCGCATTTTAAGCCCGGAGCTCGAGGCCTTAGCTCCTGGGCGCTGCCTGGTTAATGGAACACGGGTGTTTACTTGCCAGGTCACATCTGAACCTGGCTTGTTCACGAGCCTGCCGTTGTAAGCGCACTGCCAGTCAGCCTGCCTTTTTTTAATCAAAAGATAAAACAGTCGGTCATCAAGGATTAATGACTCTTACAGCATCCATATGAGGCTCGTATTTATCTTTTAAAAGAGAACGGAAGGAAGAAAAATGACCAGATTTTGTTTCAGTAAGCAGTTGAAAGCTCCTCTGGTACGTTGAATTCATTCATTCATTCAGTCAGTCATGTGTCTGGGAGAAGCCAGCAGGAGCCCCTTCCATCATAAGAACCTCTGGCTGTGAGATAAACCCCCGAGTAACCAGATTAACTATGAAGTATGTCTCCGTCAGGTTTTAGGCATTAGTTCAAGTGTACTTTCTGGGCGTTCCGGCTTCTTGCAGCGAGCTGCCCGTTCTGGTATTCCAGGGAGCACTTGGTTCGGGCAGAGGAAGAGTCTCTGTTTCCCCGCTCCGGCTTCAAAACAGAGCTCGTGCGTGCAATGACATTACCGCGCCGTGTTGACTTAACTGAGACTATCAATATTTTAAATAGGTTCCCATATGATTCATAGACTTTTGCATAGCATCGGGTGTATAAATATCTCTCCGCATCTGAACACCCAGAGGCACACGTGCACGCTCACGCACACACGCACACAGACACATACAAGCACCTGTGTCCCATACACATGGATGTGATCATGCAGAGTGTTATGACTACGAAAATACTCCTTGGAGACTGTTTGGGGGCTCGCAGCAGATAGTATGACACCGGGATCTTTTCTTCAGCCGCCCAACCTACAGTTTGGCAAAAAAACAAAAACAAAAACAGGGGCGCCTGGGTGGCACAGCGGTTAAGCGTCTGCCTTCGGCTCAGGGCGTGATCCCGGCATTATGGGATCGAGCCCCACATCGGGCTCCTCTGTTGTGAGCCTGCTTCTTCCTCTCCCACTCTCCCTGTTCCCTCTCTCGCTGGCTGTCTCTATCTCTGTCAAATAAAAAAATAAAATCTTTAAAAAAAACAAAACAAAACAAAACAAACAAAAAAAACCAAAACCAAAAACAAAAACAAAACCAAAAACGATTGGCCTGCTCTCATCGAAAGTGGGCCCTACTGTTTTCTAAGTGGACTGTCTTCATGCCAGCCTCTTCCTTTATATTCCCTACCCTCTTTTCTAAGAGTGTCTTTGCGCTCCAGGGATGAAAGCTATCACCGTTGCATGGGGATACTTGAAATCACGGCCAGAAATGTCAAGGTGCTCCTTCCCACGCCGTCGGCAGCGCGACACACTCAGGTTACCATGCCCGCCATCCTGGAAATTAAATGCAGCCCATCGTCCTGTGGCTTCAAAGAAAAGCAAATACGGGTTCTGGAGTAGGCTGGGGAGCACAGACAAATTCAAAGAACCCTGGTGGGGTCCCTCTATTAGAGATCAATCTCTCCAGGTCTGTCTGGCTCTTCATCCGAACCACCACGGTGATATTCACACGTGCTCTACCAGTCAGTAGGGGGGCAGAATTAGGGGAGAGAATAGAACTGAAAGGAAATGCCTACAGGGGATTATTTGCAGGCGGGATAACTACCAGCTCAGTTCCCGTGGGAAGGGTGTCACCTGAAAGCCCTAGAAGCCCTGCTGTTTTGCAGCTCCACTGTTCTGACCTCTGTTGGGGGTGGGAGTGTGGAGAAGGAATCCAGGTGGAAGTTTCCAAAAGCACTGTCGTCACTGATAAAACTGCGAAGTCTTGAAATAGCCTCTGGTCAATCTCATCTAGAAAGAACTGGAAATGCAGACAAGGGTCCTTTTTGCCCACATGGGGCCAGCCGTTCCTCCTGGTGACCCAAACCCTCAAAATAGTAAAGGGCTTTGCCATAAGGTACCTATTAATTACAAAGGGAAGAATCATCCAGAAAGCGGCAGACATCCCTTTGTCCAAATGTCCAGGTCAGGGGGCACCTGGGTGGCTCAGTCGGTTAAGCATCCAACTTCGGCTCCGGTCGTGATCTCAGGGTCCTGGGATCGAGCCCCTCACTGGGGAGTCTGCTTGTCTCCCTCTCCTTCTGCCCCTCCTCCTCTCATGCTCTGTCTCTCTCTCTCTCAAATAAATAAATGAAATCTTCAAAAAAAAAAAATTGTCAGGGTCAGGAAAGCCAACTAAAGACTGAGGAACTGTCCCAGATTAAAGGAAACTGGGCACCCATGGCAATGGAATGGAATGTGTGATTCTGAATTGGCTCTTGGAACAGAAAAAAAAATTTTTTTCTTTTCTATCAAGGGCAGTAGCGGGACAATTGAAGAAATGTGAATGTAGATTAGATAACTATATTATAGCCATGTTAATTTCCTGATTTTGATAACTGCATTGTGGTTATATAACAGAATATCCTTGTTTCTTAAGAAATCTATACCAAAGTATCAGAGGTAAAGGGTCATCATGTCTGCAACTTATTCTCAAATAGTCCAGAAAGACCTATCTCTATAGCTAGCTGGCCAGTTAGCTACGTACTGTATATCTGTCGACAGAGAGAGAATAAAGGAAATTAGTAAAATGCCAACCTTTGGAGAATCTGGGTGAAGGGTAAGTCAGCATTCTTTGTACTATTTCTGAAACTTTCCTGTGAGTCTGAAATTTAAGCTCAAGATGAATATACACATAAAGGAGTTCGGGTTTCTCTTTGGACAGCAAGGAACAAGGGAGATGAAAAATGGGCTGGAGCCAAACCTGGTGAACAAGGGGGTCCCCCAAGGGTCAGCGGACAGGGTGGCCATGACCCAGCAGAGGGGAAATGGGACCAGGTCCCCCAGCACTAGTGTTGACCTCAGCAAAAAGTGGCTTCTAGAACTTTCCACAACATGTACCTACGCTGAAGCAGGCTGGGAAAACGTTCTTTATGGCCCAGTGCCCAGCATGGGGCTCACCACTGGGTAGGTATTCAATTAGTATTGATGCTGAGTGAGTAAGGCAAGGAAGGAAGGAAGAGAGGAAGGAGGAAGGAAGGAAGGAAGGAAGGAAGGAAGGAAGGAAGGAAGGGAGGGAGGAAGGGAGGGAGGAAGGGAGGAATATGTTCCTCCCTCAGCATCACACACGGCAGGGCAGCAGGCTCTCATGGGTTCGACCAGGGCGGGGCACCTCTGTTTACTGGCCCCGTTGGATGAGAAGGCTTGAGCGACAGTGGGAGTCAGAGCTCCCTGCATTCATCCGAGATCTTCTGTAAGATTCATTATTTAAGCGACAGCACATCCCCCAAATAAACACGTGCGGCTTCGCAGCCCGCAGCCCGGGAGCACTATTAAATCCACAGCGGCAAAAGGCTCAGGCCTTCGCTGCTGCGTGCAATTTCCAGCCGGCTCGCTATTCTTTTGTCACCGCCTTTTTATTGGTTTTCTCAAAGTGGTTACAATGCTGTGAGAGAGGCGGCCGTGCCGAGAATAGAGCAGTTTCTGCCGGGAGTGCCTGCGCACCTGGTGGGGGAGGCTACCTCGCAAAAGTGGGGGGGAGACAGAGCCCTTCCTTTGCTCAGGCCCACTTGACCCACTTGTAAATCCACTGGGGGCCACGGCAGCTCTTGAAGTCCCTGGAGGATAAATGGCCTCGGTGCTTTCTGCCCCTGGGGGGGGGGTCCCCATCTGAAGAATCTCAGCGGCCCGCTCCGGCCCAGGTTCTGGATGTACGGGTGGGCCTGGCCCCACGTGGGGGTCAGCCCAGAGGACGGGAGGAGGGCTGTGACTTCGCCAGCATCCCCACTCCTCACCTGCAGCAAAGACTTCTTTCACCCCACTGGGTTATGGGTATCGGGGTGTGATTTGCTGGCCAGGGCACGGGCCCGCTTTGAGTGTACGTACGCCTTTTACACCACCCAGCTCAAGAAATAGAGCATCGCCGTCCAGTACAACTTCCTGCGAGGTTGAATATGTTGTGTGCGCATCACACGTGGCTACTGTGGCACTTGAAATGTGGCTAGTGGCTCCTGTATTAGACAGCACAGATAGAGAACATTTCCAGAAAGTTCCCTCGTGCCTCTCCCAGTCAGCACTTCCCAAGAGGTGAACACTTTTCTGACCTGTATCACAGTAGACCGGGGTTCTCCACCTTGGCACGATTCATATCCGGAGCCAGATCACTGTGAGCTCGGAGCTGTGCACCAGAGGACATCCGGCACGACCCCCGGCCTCCACGTCTGAGAGGCCATAGCACTGACCCCCCAACTGTGACCACCCAAAATGTCTCCAGACCCAGCCAAACGTCCCCCAGTGGCTGGTAGGGTGGAGATGCACTGCTGGTTGAGAACTGCTGCCCGAGATTTGGTTCTGCCTCTTCTTAAACTTTGAATAAATGGAATCATACAGTGGTATATACTGTGTGCAGCCTTTTCTGCGTATAGAGAGAGACAGACAGTAGGAATGTGCTGCTCGCACTTGGGGAGGCAGGAAGTCTGAGATCGGGGTGCCTGTGTGGTACGGCGAGGACCCTCTTCCAGGTGGCAGACGTCCCTCAGGGTTTTCTCACTCGGGGGTGGGCTACGAGCAGCTGCTGTTGTTCAACATGGTGACTGTGTGACTCGTCCAGACCGTCGCAGGTAGGGGGGGCTCATGCCTTTGTACGGCTGGGTAGCGCTCCACCGTGTGGCTGTACTGCGGCTTGTGTATCCGTTTGTCTGCTGCTAAACATCTGGGCCATTTCTGGTTTGGGGCCAGCATGCATGACATGGCCAGGAATGTTCTGGAACGGAGCTCTGTGCGGACAAAGGCTGCCGCTTCTCCTGGGGGCGTGCCCGAGCGTGGGAGTGCTGACTCTCGGGGGTACGTGTTCAGCATCATCTGAAGCTCTTCCAAGTCTATGGTGGATCATTCTATACGCCCGCCAGCAATGGATGAGCATTCCAGTTCCTCTGCACCCTCGCCCGCCAGGTGACATCATCTGTCTTTGTCGTTTCAGCCGTTCGAGGGGGTGGCGGGGTGGCAGGGTGGCCCCCACAAAGCCGCCCAGAGGCAGCAGATTCAACATGCAGCCAATAATAAAAGCATGAGCACTGACATGGGCCTTGGAGCCAGCCCCCTCCCTGGCCTTGGTGAGCTCTGTGGCGGGGAGCTAAGTGTGCCTTCGGAGTCCCCACAGTGGGGGTGGGGCAGGTATCCCCCCCACCCCCATTCTCTTTCTGTTCCTCACCTTGTAGGAAGGGAGAAGTCCCAGACAAGAAGATGGTTCCTGAAAAGCTGAGTTTGCCTCACAAATGAGAATAGCAGGTCAAATGTGTTCTGTGGGAAACCCTCAAGCCCTGCCCCCCCAGCCCCACCCCACTTTCAACACACACGTGCGCGCACAGGCCTCCCCTAGACGCACAGGACAGCAGCTCGTTCTCTGCAAGGGGAGGGTTGACGCCGACGAGGAGAGATGAGAAGACAAGAAGAGCGGCTGGGCCGCTACTTGGGGAGTTCGAAACAGGTTGGCTGAGGACTTGCCAACTTTGCGAGGCCACGGCCTGCAAAGATTGTAAATTAGACACTGGAAAATGGGCCACACATCAAAGAAATAAGCCCCCCAACACCCACCTCAGTGCGGCTGCTGGTCTAATTTTCCACAGAAAATAAACAGTGCAACTCAGAAGTTGGAGATAATATATTCCCACCAGGACCTGGACACAGAGAGCTGCCTGCGTTGGGACTGACACAGTGTGACAGGTAAATCAAGACAGGATTACGAGAGAAGTCAGAAATCTGCAGGAGAGGAAAGCCCGGGATTAACCACAAGACAGAGAAAGCACCCCACCATCCAAATAAGAGTATATGTCTTTTTTTTTAAGATTTTATTTATTTATTTAAAGAGAGAGACCCCCTAGTGGGGGGAAGGACAGAGGGAGAGGGACAAGTAGACTCCCCACTGAGCAGGGAGCCGACATGGGGCTCGATCCCAGGATCCTGAGATCATGACCTGAGCCGAAGGCAACCGCTTAACCCACTGAGCCCCCCAGGAGTGCCAAGAATATGTGTTTTAACATGCTCTTTTGTTTGGTGCTGTCTCTGAGGGCCTCTTTAACTGCAGTGCTCCCCTAAAACTTTACCTTGAGGAAATGTTACTTCTCTGCGCCCCCCCCCCAAAAATTACTCTGACATCCATTAAGAAACTGGGTAATGAAGCAATCTACGCCTGCTACCATAGTGTGTGGTCTCTTGTGGGCCCTGCAGGTCTCTGACAACATTATCCTGTAGTTGTCAAGGGGACAGGGCATTGGGGGACAGGGGTAGGGCATCAGGGGCCCCTTGGAGATAGCATCACGCATTCTGCAAATAGCTCAGGAAAGAAATGGCTAGAACAGGGAAGTGGCTTTTCTGGCATTCAGAACGTGGACCTTAGTCAACCTAGACAGGGGACTCGGATCTAGCTCTCTTGTTCCTAGATGTCTTGGGACTGGAATATTCTTACCCCACCAGAAGCAGGACTTACAGTTGGCATCTGCTTGGGTCGTCCAGACAAAGCTTGTACAGCAAATGCTCCAGGTCCATATTTCTCTTTGTATTTTCTCTTTGCCCGCCTTTAAAATATTAACTAAAATGTGAGCTCCATGGGGGGGTGGGGCGCGGATCACCTGCTTTGCTCCGAGCCACATGAGCGGCTACAGATGTACCCGGCCCGCTGCTCACTGGATATTCATTGAACAGCTGAAGAGCGAAGCCCTAGCTGAATGCCCAGGCCTGGGTTCAGCCGAGCTGCTCACCATTGCAAAGGCGGGGTATTTGGGCGCAGAGAAGGCCCACTCGGGATGTGACAGAGGAACACGAGGCCGTGAGCCTGGCGTGACAGGTTTGGGGGTGACCAAGTGAGGAGCCCAAGGGGAAGGTGACTTCCCTGCAGGTTCCGGGTCCAGCCACGTTCTCGGTGCCTCGGTGCTGATTTGACCTCCATTGCCAGCCTCCGGGGGCAGCGAGCCTGATTAGACTCAGCAGGGCCCTTTTGGCCCCAAACCTCAGGCCGTGATCACAAGCAAGTTTCCAGGAAGGAAAAGCTCTAGGCAGACAGGGGTTGGCCGGACCCCCAAACTTCCCTCCCGGGATATCCCCTCCTCCTGCGGGTTGCACCTAGAAGCTGCGGGCCACCCCCAGGGAAAAAAAAAAAAACACTCTTTATGGCTGGGTCCCACGAAGGGCAGAGTCCTTTGCTCTGCTTTGCTTCAGCTGAGTCGAGACAGGCAGACATTTCAAAAATCAGCTTTATTTTTGAAAGAGGAACAGAAACATTAGCAGCCTATAAGATATTTCCCAAGTCCCGATTCCCGGAGGTGGGTACGGCTGGACACACAGGAGCCCCCTTGGGTCTGAACCCGCGCTGGAGTCAGATACGGGAGTTGGAGAGCCAGCCAGCGGCCCCGGCTTTGCCAAGGTCCCCTTCTTCCCGGCACCTCTGTCCCAGGACCCGCGGGGAGTCGCTTCCCTGTCCTTCTGCCTCGGAGATGGCACCTCCCGGGGCCCCTTGGTCTCCTCTCCGTGGTGTGAGGGCGCAGCTTAGCCAGCGGATGATTTGCAGGGCAGCCGTGGTTGACAGGCAGCAAATAATAGAGCTCTCCGGGTCTCTGTTATCTAAGCCACCTACCTCTGGAGCTTCCCTTGGCAACTCACTCAGGAAGCGCCCCTCCCCCCACGCCATCTGGAAGTGGTTTTTGAAAAATCTACTCATTATTGTTAAAAAGCAACACATAGGCTTTTGCAAGATATAGTTACAACAGCAGCCCCTAAAGTGTAAGTTCCTAAAAGGTAGGGATGTATGCTCTGTGCCCCACTATTTAACCACCTGGCACATGGAAGGAGTCCGGTAAATGGCGGTGGACCAGATGAAGAATTAATACATTTGCAATAAGGGTGCTCCCGTTATTTCTGCAAAACAAATAGTTCCAAAATGTAGCAGCTTAACAACCATTTTATTATGCTCTCGGTTTCCATGGGCTGGGAATTTAGACGGGACCCAGGCGTGATGCCTCGTGTCTCTGGCCCACGATGTCTGAGGTCTCAGTGGAAAAGATGCGAAGGTTTGGGGGGCTGGAGGCGTCATCCTTCACTCACAGGTCCGGTCCTTGGGTGGAAGTGACTCGAAGTCTCGGCTCGCAGAGACGGTCCTTCTGAGCACTCCCATGCTGCCCCTGCATGAGTTGTAGGACCCAGCCCTGTCATCCTTTTGTTTCAAGCTGTCACCAGCCCATCCGGATTCGAGGGGAGGAGAGATAGACCCCCACCTCTCTTTAGAAGGAGTGTCAGAAAACTTCGGGGTCCTATTTTAAAACCACCCCTAAGGGGAAAGCCCTGGCTCCCTTAAGGATGTTCCATTTATTCCTGCCGCAGAATTTCTCTCGCACGTCTTGCGCATGACCTGTCAAGCCCCAGTCTCGGTCCTGGGTGAGGATTTAGCAGGTGAAAACAATAGACATTGTCTCTGCCCTCGTGTAGCCCGTGCTCTAGTGCTCCTCGAGGAGACAGACGTCACACCAATAGCCCGGCAAACAGACGCAGTTACAGATCAACATAAGGTGGGGGGGGTGGGGAATGCCCTCCAGAAAGATCGGGAATGCTTGATTTAGATGGGAAATAGCTTGCTACTCTAGGAGCAAAACCTGATGCAAGGTTTGAAGTGCAAGCAGGGGGCTTCCGAGGGGCTTCCTGGGAGCACCAGGGGAGTAAGGAGCACCTGACAGAGGGCTGGGAGGGAAGCCGGAGGGTGAAGGATGGGTCAGTAAGTAGGCTCCCGCCACGGGCAAATGGTGCTCGGTGCTGCGGGACGCTTCTGGCTGACGGTGCTGAACACACTTCTGATTGGCCCACCCGAAGGACAAGGAAGCTGGGACATCTACCCCCCAAAATCCTAACAGTCACAGTGGGGGGGTACCGGTGCGGGCTGTCCTCCCTGTGGGCCCTGCCCACTCTGGTAGCCAGGGAGAAGCTCAGGCAAAGGGCCCTAAATGCTGGGCAAGCGGGGTCAAGGGGGCCCTCCCTGGGCAAGCGGTCTTCTCAAAGGAGTTCAAGGGTCAAGAACATAAGATTTGTAGATGGTCCATCTATTTGTCCATGTGATACATGGAGTGTCACCAAACACCACCCCGATGCCAGCAGGGGTGGGGACGGTTAGATGGCAAATGCATTTTTGGTTTTCTGCCCCTGGGTTTGCAGTGACTGTCAGCGCTGAACTCCCTGCCCCCACCCTGCCCCTCCCCTTTGTGACTAATGGAAAACATTGACAAAATTGCCCATGGGCAGGCAAGGTGGGGCTGTGTGTGCCCAGGAGAGCATTTTCCCTTTGTGTGAGGTTAACTGCCGGGAATTGTGGGCGCCACACCCCGCAGCTCTGACCTCAGTTGAGCTTCGTGGCAGAGAGGCTGGCCCACCCTAAGTTACCAAGACACCACTCATGGGGGGCTCGCTCTGCCTAGCCAGTTCCCCGGGAGGGAAGCACTTACTTACAGGGACAACTGCGAAGTGGCACCCTTGCTGAATGATGGCTACATTCGCCTGAGACCACGCCCTTGACATGTGCTGGGTTGCTGTTAACCTGGCCATCGCTGTTACGGCTGGCAGGTGGCTCTCCGGCTCTGGACCCCTTAGTGAGATTCCAGGAAAACACACATGGCTCATCTACAAAGCTTTACCACTCCAGGCTCCACCGAACTGTGGGGCGGCAGCAAACTGGAGGTAATAAGCTAGAGCAACGGGAGGGAAAATAAGTGAGCAACTGAAAGAAAATGTAGTCTTATTTTTAAATAGCTAAATCGAATTTCTGTAGAATTTTCAAACAGCGTTTGTCTTAATGACCCTTTTCCAATTCCACTGTTAGCAAATATCAAGTCTATACCATGCCCTGAGTTAAGTGATGTTTTTAAGTAAAAAAAAAAAAAGGGGGTAATAATACTGATAATAATAATGACCACCACTGCAATGAAAGTGCTTAGCAGGGTGGATAACTGAACCCAGGAATGATGATGCCCTGGGCCACCTGTCTCCCTGCTGTGTGCTCCCCAACCCCCCCCACCCCCCGCCGTTGCTCACCTGCGGGCTCTTGAGTGCTCTCCCACGCAGCGACCCATCCTTCCATCCTGCCAGGGTCACTGCTACCCTGAGGACAGCCAAGCTCTGTGTGTGTTTGTGTGTGTGTGTGTGTGTGTGTGTGTGTGTGTGTGTGTGAGAGAGAGAGAGAGAGAGAGAGAGAAGGAGGGACAGACTGAGGGGAGGGATAGGAGAGGAGAAAAGGAGAGGATGAGGGGAGGGAGGAGGAAGGAAAGAGGGGAAGAGGAGAAAGAGAGGGCAGGGGAGAGGGGGCAGGAGAAGGGAAGAGGAGGGAGAGAGGAAGGGAGAAGGAGAGAGGAAAGGGGGAGGGGAGCCAGGGAAGGGGAGGAGAGGGGAGAAAAGTCCATTGGGATGGAAAAGCCAGGAAGTCAAATTCCTAACCCAGGGATAACTAGAATCCCAGCTGCACCAAGAACAGAGTGGTGGTAAAACCATTCAAACTCAGAACTGCTGACAGCGGAAAATAAACTCATCATTGCTGGTGAATGGAAACTTCAGAAAGATGGTGTCCTGGACCCCAGACTCCACATGCCCCTGTCCTGGGTATAGGACACAGGAAGTATGGTGGGTTGAAAAGGAGGGAGAGAGGGCCCAGGGGCTGCAGGGTGAGGCACCTCTGAAAGCCTTCAGGCCAAGCTGCTACAAGTCCAGAGAGGTGGAGAGAAGGCAGCAGGATGCGGGAAGGAAGCCGGAAGTGGGAGGACAGGGAAGGGAGCAGGGGGCCTGGGGCAGGGAGGGCACGAGCTGAGGCAGAACCCCAGGGGCGGGTGCGGTGGCCGGAGGCAGAGATGCTGTGCAGGAGACTCGGAGGCGCTGGGGTCAGAGCCGGGGCATGCACGCTGTCTGGGGCCCCCCCGAGCTTGGGCTTGGCCAAAAGCAGCAACCGTGCCTCCGGATGCCCAGGGAAAGGCCTGTGCCTGGGTGCTGCGCGCCATTGGGAGGAGAGGGACAGACCCCTGGGGTCCCTTTTACTGAGGATGAGCGCCCCTCCCCCAGCTTCGGACAGCAGGCACCTGCGCAACTCTTTGGAGGCCCTCCCTGGAGCGGCTCACTGGCACTGAACCGGAAGTGTCCAGGCGTTTCTAGCCCTGCTCCCAGAGCAGCCCCGAGATGCTGACCACGCCCAAAGAGGGAGACTGACAGCACAGCTCCCTTGCCCAGGGGCAGGACAGCCTCTGAGGTAGGCACTCAGCCTCCACGATCCCAATGAGCGGTGGCACTTGGTCTGAAATCGACACACACACCCCTGCCCCCACTCCCGCTTCTGGGTATCTCCAAGGAGCCCAGCCCTAAGAAATCACTTCCCTGGAAATCCTCATCTCAGGGTCTGCTTCTGGGGAAATGGAAGTCATGGGGCTGCGGGCTGGGCAAGAAGAACAGTTATTGTGGGTACACCCGTTACAGACAGCTCTCAGCGGGTCCCCGGAGCGCAGGGCACGGGGGGAGGAAGCGGAAGCCCGGTGGCGCTCAGAAGGGACTTGCCCAGGGTGTCAGAGCTGGGGAGCAGAGCAGCCTAGAAGCAACCCAGCCGTCACTAGCTTCCAAGACGACAACACTTAGTCCCTGACCTGAGGTGAGGGGCTGCAGGCCCTCCTGGGGGGAGCCCTGCCGCTTCCCGAAGAAGTTGGCATCTCCAGGGCCTCGCCACCAGGAGCCATCTGGGGCCACCCGCATCCCTAGCACGATGATCAAGGAGAGAGCAAAAGCTCCATTTAAAGCCTCAGTTTAGCAGATGACGCCTCTGTGCTCCCGGGCCCACGGGGAGCCCCCCCCAAACCCTGCTGCATTTGCCAAGCACCCAGAGGCCTTCAGCTGGGGGGCCAACTGGTTCTTCAAACTCCCCGATCTTCCTGTGGTTTTTTTTCAGACAACCCCCAAGAGCCCGCACTTACTAGGAGGAGCTCGCAAGCTGCCAACAACACCCCGTGAATACATGTTCAGGGTTCCATCAGGAGACGCCCACAGTGACTGATGAGTCATCAGATGACCAGCTGTCAGCACAGCGCACTATATATAGAAGGGGAAGGCCGGAGGGGTGCCTGGGACCTCATGCAAGGACGGAGAGCATGCACCGAGGAGGTGAGGCCCCAGCTGGCGGGGGGCAGGCCCAGAGCACCTGGAGACTGCGCCCTCAGCTCCCGCAAATAATGGAACGTGGGTCAGGGATCCCCCAGCACGGAGTGCTGCTCCTGTCGGAAGCTGAGCCAGCACGGTGGCAGCGATGAGGGCTAGTGAAGGTCACGGAAGAAAAATTGTTCTGTTCTTCTGTTCTTCCCCTTGTGCCTACCATCCCGGGGGCTCAGGCAGCCCAAAGCGAGGTTCCAGAGCCCCGGCTTGGTGAGGCCGGGCCCGCACCGCCCAAGCAGGTAGCCACCACCACGAGCGGCTCTTGAGCCCCTGAAATGTGGCCAGCCCCCACCGAGATGTGCCGTAAGCATGCCATAGAAAGGCACACTGAATTTCAAAGACGTAGGTTCCCAAATAGCTCATTAATAATTTTTTTTTCTCGGTTACTTGTTGAAATGATAGTATTTTGGATGAACCGGGTAAAATGGGATAGATTGTTAAGATAAATTTCACCTGCTCCTTTTTACCTTTTTTAATGTGGCTACTAGAACATTCCAAATGACATATGTGGCTCACATTTGTGGCTTGCATTCTATTTCTATTGGACAGCACTGGGTTACAGGCTAGAGGCCAGAACCTTCAGGAAATCCTGGCTATGCACTCTCCTGACAAATAAAGCCTGCTTCCTGGTTCAAGGCTGAGAGAGGCCAAGGCTGTTCTCCAGACAATGCCAGTGGCCAGCCGCAGCTCCACAAAGGGGCCGCAGACAGCCCAGGTGACACACAAAAGCCCCCCGGGTGTCTGTGAACCTCAGACTTGCCCGTCATATCTTCTGAAAATTCACAGCCTTCTAGAGGAAGAATGACGAATTCAGTCAGCCCGTCTCGGCCTCTTTTACCCCCAAGAGTGTTCAGTGCTGCGCGACAGCAAAAAGGGCAGGGCGGCGGGGGTGGNAAGAGTGTTCAGTGCTGGCGGGGGTGGGGGTGGGGAATAAGGCCACTTGACAAGTGAAGCAGCCTTTTCCCTCACATATGCAAACAGCAGAGTCAATCAAAGGAAAGAAGGGCAACAGAAACAGAGAAATGCAGATGAAACAACTCACACCAAGAGGGAGGAACAGCATCCCAGAGACAGACACACGGATGTCACACACTCTGCCACTGAGGCCCCCCGGGGCGGGGAGGGGGGACGTGCGCTTGTGGGCACACGCATGCACCTTAGGGGTGCACATGTTGAACAAGAGAGAGCCCTAGAGAAAGGTTCGAGAACAAGGTTCGAGAATGAGATAGAAACACAAGGAAGAGACATACAGGAGGCCAAACCAAATGGAGGTACAGGAGGCGGGTGTGTGTGGAGGGGGGCAGCCTCCCTCAAGTGGAAAGGGCTGCCCTTTCTTTCTGTGTCAGTTTAAATTATTCATGTCCGGGACAATGGAAAGAATATAGCAAAATAAAAAATGCATCGGGGCCAGGCTTACCCTGGACCCACGTGTGGCGGAAACAGCCCTGGGAGGAAGGAGGGCTGCCGGCCCTGCGCCCAGGAGTGGGCTGGGCTTCGGGTGGCTTGGAGTGGGGGGGTCCCGTACTTCCAGTGCTGACAGAGCCAGGGCTGCACTGTGCACCCCCAGGGGCCAGGCCAGGAGATGTAGGGAGCTGCGTGAGGACCCAGGTTCTCCAGTCAGGCGAGGCCTGGTGGGCACTGGCCACCCACAACCCCCTGCCACCCGCTGCCTCCTCCGTCCCACCTCCAGACTGGCTGTCGCCTCCTGTCTTACCCCAAGCTGACCCCTCACTGGCGAGGGCGGTGTCCCCAGGTGACCACCCGTTAATCCAATCAAAGCAGCTTTATGTGCTCCCAGGACAGGCTGGGGACAAGCGGCTGCCCCCACTCCGGGACTCCCACCCCTGCCAGGTAATTACATGCGGGCAGAGGCCTTCTGGGAGCCTGCACTCACCTCCGGAACATCAGCGGAAGAAGGCTGCCCTAAAGGGGGAGAGGACAAGTGTGTCGCTCTGGCTCTGCGCAGGCCGCCATAACAGAAGGCCGCACGCTATCTAAGACTGGGGGGCTTGAGCAAAAAGTTACGTCCTCACACGGCCTTTCCTCTGTGGGTGAGCATCCCTGGGGTCTCTCCGTGTGCCCACATTTCCTCTTCGTACGAGGACATCAGTCAGAGGAGACTAGGGGGCCTCATTTGACCTTCCTCACCCCCTCCCCCTTTCACGGCCCTGTCTCCAAAGTTAGTCACGTTGTACTAGGAGTTGAGACTTCAAGATAGGAGTTCTGGGGAACACAATTTAACCGGTAAGAACAAAACAGAGAAAGATAAGGCCAAGCCCATACAAGGACCTGGCAGGGGGGCAGGTCAGGGTGGACGAGGTTCTCAGCGCCTGACAAACCCTTCTGTCTCCCTGCTTCGGGCTGCCTCCGAGAATATTTAGACAAACTGAGGACCACAGTTGTTTGGGACAAAGGTTTGGGGGAATCTTTTCCTGGTGGTTGAGAGCTGCTGCCTTCCCGGGACCAGGGACATTGTAATCCCATTTCCAGTGTAATACCTGGTTCCCAGCAGGGAAACTATGGGGGAAGCAGAACAGAGGCCTTGGGGGAGAGCCTCTGGGTCCCAACTCATTCAACATCTTGTTACCAATGGAAGTGACTCCAGAATGAATTTGGGCTTCATTCACAGAGGACCTGTCAAGGTAAAAAAAAAAAAGAAAGAAAGAAAGAAAAGAAAGAAAGAGAAAGAAAGAAAAAGAAAAAGAAAGAAATTAAAGCTAGAAAAAAAGTACTGTGGCAGATTGTATTTTCCAAGCTGGCCACAACATGGCCCACGCCACATGTCCTTCTTAAAATACGATGTCACTCTTCCCACCAAGAGCTGGAGTCTCCGGCCCCTTCCCTTGAATCTGGATGGCTTTGTGACAGTGGCTTGTCACAATGTGACTTCCAAGGCTTGCTCTCTCAGGATCCTTACTCTTAGACATGGGCCACCATGCTGTGGGGAAGCCCAGACTACACAGAGAGACCTCGTGGAATGTTCCAGCTGATAGCCTCAGCTGAGATCCCAGCTAACAGTCAGCATCAATGGCCAGACCATGCGAGTAAGAAAAGAATCCTTCCATATGACCTCAGCCCCAGGCATTGTCTGATGGCAATGGCAGGAGAGAGAGAGAGAGAGTGTGTGTTGCCTAGCTGAGAGCAGTCAACTCCCAGAACAGCAGGAGATAATAATAAAAAGAGGGCTGTTGTTTTATTTTTTTTTAAAAATAACTCGTATGTTTTCAAAAGAGTTTATGTATTTATTTGACAGAGAGAAAGCACAAGCAGGAGGAGCAGCAGGCAGAGGGAGAAGCAGGCTCCCCACTGAGCAGGGACACCCCCCCCACTCAGGACTCGATCCCAGGACCCTGGGCTCATGACCTGAGCCGAAGGCAGACGCTTCACAGACTGAGCCACCCAGGCGCCGCCCCGCAGAGCTGTTATTTTTAAGTCACTAAGTATTGGAGTGATTCGTTATGCAGCAACTGATAACCGGAACACAGGCCGCCACCACACACGCGCACACACACACGCACACACGTGCACATGCACAGAGTCCCACTTCACAGGGTCCATTCAGGGGCTGCATGCTCCGGGCCCGGCTGCTGGGATTCAAACCCCGTCACCAGCACCTCTTAGCCATACGACCTGGAGGAGTACGTTCATACCCCCGTCTCGGTCACCTGCTCTGAACACGGACCCGTACTCGAGTCCGCGCCACGGGCTGGTTTTGAGGATGCACTGTGATAACCCACATCAAGTGCTCAGAACTGAGCTGGGCATGCAGTCGGTGCTCAATAACTGCTTGCCGTGCTCTTAGTCAACGTCTCCCCTTCGGCTTCCTAACAGGTGGGCTGAGAAGCATGCCATTTCTGGCAGACACGCTGCTGACCGTCTTTTTCCATCACACTGAGGTCACCAGCTCTGCCCCACGCTTATTTTTTTGTCAAAATGTCAGCAGCTGGGTCTCAGGCCCCTCCCCCAGCCCTTGCGGGGAGCCGGCCCCCCTCCCCCTGCGGTCTTTGAGCTCTGTTCCCTGCCACCGTCATCTGGCTCCTTTGCCTTGCAAACCATCGATTAGCAGAAGACAAACGCTGGCTGAGAGCTGACCTCAATAACTGGGTTTTTTTTTTAAGTCCCCCTGTCTGGTCTAGACCCCCCCCCCGCAGCTGTGGGGCACAGGATGAGCAGACAGTGGGTTCGCTGGGCTTGCAGGACCCTCTTGCCTCTCCTCTTGTGGGGTGGCTGAGTGTCGAAGCCCTGGGGCACCCGGTTCCTCCTACGCCCGCCTCAATCAGGTGGCTCCCACAGCCTGCAGCCGAGCAGAACGGACAGGGGGGGCCCAGCTGTAGCAGGCTCTCCTTACTCCCCCGGGGCCCCTGTGGGTGCCGGCAGAGGCAGAGGCCAGGCCTCTCCCCTTAAGACTTGGAGAAGTGGGGGACAGGGGACAGGGCACAGGGCACATAAAGGCAGCAGTAGGGACCCTCTCTGTCCAGCTAAGGCCTGCCTGGCCTTTCAGAGGGTCCCCTCTGCCTTTTTCTCCTCTGGATTCTGCCCCACCCTAAATCTCCTGCCTGGGGTACCCCTGCTTCTCTGACCGTCCAGGTGGCTCATTCTGGGAGAGGAGGGGAGCCAACCTCACAGGGAACCACCTGCCGGATTTCTTTCCCCCTCTCCATTTATGGGAACTGGCTCCCCTACCCAGCAACACCCCCACGAGGTCCTCCCTCCAAGTGGCCGCTGCTGGACCTCAGTGGGTCCTTGGGCATCTCCTCCCCCAGCCTCCTGGGGCGGCGGGCGTGAAGACAGGCTTTGGGTGAGTTCACCACCTCTCTTACTCGGAAGAGTCGCTGCCGCAATCCTTGGATCGCCTTGAAAAATGATCCTTTGTCTCTAATGAACCAAAGAGTTCTTCAGAAAGGACACCTAGAACTTTCTTTGCAGCTACTAGCTTTGGCAATGGGAGCACTGCTGGTATCCAGGCCTGGACAAGTCTCCATGGAATGGGACAGTCGTCCCCGTTGTAGGATATTAAGTGTCCTTGGCCCCCTGCCCCGTAAATGCCAGTAGCACCCCCTAGCCACTGTGACAACTAAAAATGCACCTCCATTTCCAAATCCCCCCCAAAGGGAGTGGGGAAGGGATGATCCCTGAATAGGGAAGCACTGTTCATCTCTGGCCAGGATTCTTTCTATTCCAAGACAATCCCTGAGCAGCGTCTCCCCGAAAGGGTCCGTTATGCACACTTGACTGGCCCAATCCGTTGCTCGACCCGGAACTGCCTCCACAGCACATGTACTGCTTGCCCTGTTGGGCACTCACAAGCACAGCCTGGAAGCAGGGCTCCAAACAGGGGGCAGAGGTGCTGGGTCCCTAACTCTATGTTACTAAGGCTTGGGTGTGGGCTGCTCCTGATCATTCGCTGCAAAGCACTTACCAACAAATCATTTGCATGATTCCGCCCCTCCCCTTCCATTGCTGGCATTACCTTAACACAATAAAAATGAAAAAGCAGCCATGGTGGGCAGAGTTCCCCTGGTGCTGTTTGTTCTCTTCAAGGCCTCTGCAGTCAAAATTCCCAGCTTCACCCTGAATGCTCAGTTCCTCTGTCTCTGCTGTGAGATCGGTGTCCGTACCTTAAAAAGGGAGGGGAAATATAGTCTTTTGAAGAAAGAGGAACAGGGGCACCTGGGTGGCTCAGTCGGTTGAGCGCCCAACTCTTGATTTCGGCTCAGGTCATGTTCTCAGAGTCGTGAGATCGAGCCCCTCGTGGGGCTCTGTGCTCAGCGTGGAGTCTGCTTGAGATTCTCTCTCCCCCTCTGCCCCTCCCCCCACTCTCTAAAATAAATAAATCTTAAAAAAAAAAGGAATAAAATAATCATCCCTCTACAGTGTCTACTGGATACATCCGCTTTTCCATATAACATCAGAGTGTTAGAACCTTCCACCTGACCCTGGAGCTACCTCTTTGCCAAAACGAAGTGCCAACACCTGGATCGCCCAGGAGAGGAACCATCCAACCGGACAAGGACATAGCTTTGACATACCCGTCTACACAGTGGCATGTCTATGGGTTCCGCTAAAGTAGGTCAAGATACCTTGGGCAGTGTTCCTTCTTGGGACGACAGTTCTTAACACTAGTAGCTTCTTGCTGAAGTCTTAGAATCCCAATCTCATGGTGACAGCGTAGGCCTAAAAGTTGAGGGGGTTTTAGTCTTTGCGGGGGGGGGGGTTCCCTTTTGTGGAGCTGATGAAACCCATAGCCTCTCTTCCCAAGACGTGCGGCATGCCTGTATGGGGCGCCCACACGCACACACCAACTCATGCAGAATTTTGCTCCCAACCATGAAGCCTCCCGGAGCCCGTCCGCAGGTCATGGATTGGGAGCCCAGCCCTGGTTTACCCCAAGAAGGAATGTGATGTAAAAGCAATTCTGGTGGCCCACCTAGCTATGACTCGGTTCTAGCCGGTAAGGAGACCAACTGTCCAGCACGTCTTCCTGAAATGAGCCCAGAGCCTCGTAAAGACAATGGCCACCATAGCCAGCTCCCCTGGTTTGCAAAGACAGCTAGACATAGTGAGGGAAAGCTTCTGGAGTCCACTGTCCCAGGAAGGCAGAGTCAGTATGATTGCCCCCAACTGGAGATTGCAACAAAAAAAGGGGGTTCACACAGCTGAAGTGGTGCCCGAAAGGGCAGGTCAATTGGTGCTGATAGGGTTAGGAGAAATGGGGGGGTCAGCCGACCCCCAAGTCCCACATTCATAGGAATCAGAGGGGGGCATGACACCATCATGGGGGAATCAACTAGCAAGAAGTGTAATCAGCACAATCCGATTTGGTAACCAGATCCCTGAAGTTCTGCCCCCCGCCCCCCACTGCTTCGGCAGCCCAGTTGGGTCATGAAAGGAATTAGCTCTAAAGATTCTTTTCTGGAACTGATGCTCGGGAGCCTGGGATTTACTTGTTCCCCTGCCTCCAAATATTTCCGCGTCTCTTCTCTCTTTCAAACAGGAGATACAGGGTGCAGGAGTTAGGGCAGCCAGAAAAAGGAGAGAAGGGAAGAGAAGACAAAGAAAAACTGTAGAAGGGAGCCACGTACTGATGCTGGTAAGAAAGCGATGGAATGAGCGCCTGGGGGGCTCAGTCAGCGAAGCATCTGCTCAGATCATGATCCCTGGGGGGGCATCGGGGCTCCCTGCTCAGCGGGAAGCCTACTTCTCCCCCTGCCCTTCCCCCGAATCATGCACGTGCACTCTCTCTCTCTCAAATAAAATTGAAAGAAAGAAAGAAAGAGAGAGAGAGATGGAATCTGTGAGCAGAAGACAGGGTGGAGGAGGGAGCTGTGTCATGTGCCCTCCAGGCCAACGCTGACACTGGCATGACCCAGTGCCAGCTTTATCAAGTGTTTAGCCCCTGCCTAACATGGGTCACTGTCTTTCTGCCCTCCAGGCACCTGCCATCTGACCCTAAGCGAGGACTGTGTGGTTTAGGTTTCTTGTTATGGCTGAACCCCCCTCTTCTGGTACCAAATTCTTTATAGGCTAGGTTATCCTAGCAATCCCCAAAAATCTCACTGCCCAGTCCCCTGAATCTAGATCATTCTCTCCATGCAGTCTTTTCTTTTCAATGCCCAAGGAATTAGCACATGGTGCTTGCATCGTGCTTGCCAATGTCCTATTGGCCAAAGCAAGTCATGTGCCTAAGCCCAAAGTCAATGTGGCTAAACCCGTGCCATGTGGCTACTGTGAGGTATGACCCATGGGAGGCCACGTCTGTAACAATCCACTGCACCCAGGAGCGAGATCTCTCCCCACCCACGTGATGCCTGAAAGGCCATCGTTTGCCTTTTAGACTTTGGCCTAAGCATGGCCCTCTCTCGGCTTACACTTTTGAGCCAGCGATTTCATTTCGAGGTAACAGACAACCAGGAGAAACGAGGGCTTCCGTTCAACAGCCACTCACACGAAGACACGAAGACACGTACGTAGCAGTTTTCTTCGTGAGAGCCCCACCCTGGAAACAGCCGAAAAGCCCACCAAGGGAAGAACAGATCACTGGCCATGATGTATTCAGGCAAAGGGACGCTCTGGGGCTTTGGCAAGAGAGCAAAATGACTGTTCCACGTGAGCACACGGATGCGTAGCCCAGGCAATGCCGAGCGAAAGGTATTAGACGCGCCGGAATGCTTGTTGCACAATTCTATTCGTGAAGGTCCGCAACCAGACAAAACAAGTCCATACTGTCAGAAGAAGGGTTATCTTGGGGTGCCTGGGTGGCACAGCGGTTGGGCGTCTGCCTTCAGCTCAGGGCGTGATCCCAGCGTTATGGGATCGAGCCCCACATCAGGCTACTCTGCTATGAGCCTGCTTCTTTCTCTCCCACTCCCCCTGCTTGTGTTCCCTCTCTCGCTGGCTTGTCTCTATCTCTGTCAAATAAATAAATAAAATCTTTTAAAAAAAAAAAAAAAGAAGGGTTATCTTTTGGCCCAATGTCAGCTGAGAGGGGGAGGGGGATAACGAGCCTCGGGGACGGGTGCTGGCAATGGCCCGGGTCCTGATCCAGGTGATTGTGGATCTCTACTTACATAAAAAGCCAGACACCTATATGCTTAAGATGGGTGGACTTCCCTGCATGTGTATGACATCGTCGTTGTCTTCACGGTACAAGATCAGAAGTAAGAATGGGTAAAATGGGTTTCCCAGTTCGGCTGCTCTGGACAGGGCGGCAGGCACAGGAGGGGCCCCGTGAGGGAGGCCGGGAGCTCCATCTCTGAAGGCGGCAGGGAGAGGGCTTGCTGAACCCCGAGAGGGTCCCCATCTCCAGTCCCAGGAGGGGTACTTGGGGCTGGGCCTCGGGGGTGGCGGTGGTCTTGTGGGCTCCTCCACGGGGAGGGGAGTGCTTCGACAAGCCTTTGTTCCGGGAGTTGATCAAGGAAACGAGCTGGTAATGAACAGCAGAAATAACAATAATTAATAATGGGCAGAATAAAAATGGATTTTAAATCCTGCAGCTAATTTGCCAGGAGACTTATTTCTGCAGCAGGCAACCGCTCTCCCGCTCTCCCATCCTCAGGCGGCTAAGTAAACCAGGAAGGGGCAGGACCGAGAGCCAGCCTGCTGGGGGGGTGGCGAGGGGGCTGGGGAGCAGACGCAGGGAGGCATACTAACCCAGGGAGTGGGAGTGGGCACAGACTCGGTTACTGGGCTCGGTCATGGGTCCTGCACCCCACCAGGAAGGGTAGGAGGTCCCAAACCTCAAGGAGGCCTCTCAGAGGCTGTGCAGCCTCCACTGCCCCCAAGACGGCTGCCAAGCCCAGGGAGCTAGCCCCAGGGTGGCCCCTCGGACTCCCGGACCCTTGGGCCCTTGGCATATATCCCCCACCAATACCGTCCCCTTCCCAGGAGCCCAGGTTGCGTGGGGAGGGCGGCAAAACCACACAATGGAAGGAAAAGCCTTGTCAGAGGAGGAAGATTCTAATTGGAGGCCTAAATGCTCCAGAAAGATTATCTTTCCGGTTCCCCTTGCACAGAGAACAACTAACAATAGGCCCCCCCATAAAGCCTCACCTCCGTCTTCCTCCCCCACCTCCCCACCCTACCCCAAACAAGCCAACTGGTATAGCTTTTATCGCTCCATTGAAAAATGAGTGCTCGGGGATCCTTCCAGCTTCTTCCAGGAGTGGGGCAAAAGGCGGCGTGGGCCTCCTGCATCGGCTTTCGGTGCAAGATCTCTGGGGGGAGAGGGTCAGGGCTTGTAAGCTCAGGTCTGTTAAGACCTGCTCACACTACTGTCTCAACGACCTCGGACGTGGCCAGTGAGAAAACACTCCCTTCCCATCATGCCCTTCCCTGGTGTCCCAGTTCCCCTCCAGCTGTCCCTGGCTTCTCAGAAGGGCCCAGGCTCCAAGCCCACTGCTCGCCAATACCGCTTGCCCTCGCCAACCCCATCCCCCACTTTGTTCCTCGACGTACTCCTCAGGTGTGTGGGCAAAGCCAAAACCTACGTGTACGTCTCTGTTGTCCACCGTGAGTCTGTTGGAGGCACGAGGCCTTAACCCCGAGGCTGGTGAGCAAGCGTTGGGGGAGCTCCTTAGTTCCCCCCACTTGAGTGGCTGCCTGCATTGACAAATGGTTTCCTCTCCCTTTTCAACGTGAGCAAAGTGGATTCTTCTTGCTAAAGGCTAAGTACTCGCTGAGTTGCAAGTTTTAGAAAATGAGGCCATCGTGGGGCTATTTCTGAGGGAACGAAAGGCTGGCCGTGCCCGCGCCAGCCCCGTCCACCTCCCACAAGAATTGGGCACCATTATTTTCACTTGGGGGAAAATTCCATCTCCTATTTCAAAAACAGCTGAATCTGGCTTCGTGTTCAGCCAAAGGATACGCCGCGGGGAGAGGCCGAGGGTTGCACTATTGAAGGCAGTTGAGAACAAGCGACCAGAAGGCAGGTAAGGACGAAGAGGACTTGGCAGCGTCTCGGAGGGCATTCTGGTGAAGCCCCTGCACTTCGGAAATCAGCTCCGGGGTGAAGGGGAGTAAGGGAGAGTCCCCGGGACGGCATCGCAGCCGGGAGCGAGCGCCGCCAGGATCCGAGCAGGGGAGCCAGCCCCGCCCCGGGAAGGGGCAAGGAGAGGTGGGGTTCCTGCTAGTTTTGAAACCGGTTGTCTCACTTTGCCGGCTGCCAGGACAAAGAACCACACACTGAGGGGCTAAAAACAACAGAGCTTTGTGGCCTCACACTTCTGGAGGCTGGAAGTCTCCAGGGTTGGCTTCTCCGGAGGCCTCGCTGTGTGGTTTGCAGCTGGCTGCCTTCCCACTGTGGTCCCGAGTGGTCTTCCCTCTGGGTGGGTCCGTGTCCTCACCTGCCCTCCTTAGAAGGGCACCCGTCAGATTGGAGGAGGACCCACCGTGGGCCCTCCTTTTAACCTAATTACCTATTTTAAGACCCCTAGGCTCCAAATCCAGTCACATTCTGAGGTCCTGGGGCAAGGGGCGGGGTCAGGACTTCAACATATGAATTTGGGGGAAGACACAATTTACCCATAAGGCCAGCACAGGGTCTCTCTTTCTTTCACCTCCGCAATCACACCAGTTCAAACGCCGGGCAATGTAGCTCCCAGACTACGAGAAGCTGCCGGGCTGCGGCCCCTACATAAGAGGGGCCTTGTCCACCTTTCCTCCCAGGCTCCTTCCAGGGCAAATTCTCCTCGGTTTCCCAGTCCCGCCTTTTCCAAGAAGCCCTCCCTGATGGCTGAGCTCACGCAAAGCTTTCTATTGCCGAAGTCTGCTGTGCTACAGAAAGAATCGTTGGCGCCCAGCTCTCTGCATCCTGAGTATAAATCTGCTTTCTGAGTGAGGTCTTTGAGGATAAGCACACACACACACACACACACACAGCCAGTAACTGTTCCCTTCTTTTCCCAGCCACACAGTTTGGGGAGTTTGGGTTGGCTGCCCCACCCCCACCCCCAGCTCCAGCTCGAGGGATCAGCCTGATTGGCTTAATGAGACAACACACATGACTGAATTGCTTCAGTCAAAGCGAACATCAGGACTTTTGCTGGGATGGCTGGGACACAGTCTTCCTTCTGGGCTGGGTTTGATCGTGGGAGAATGCAAGGCTTAGAGTATAAGGCAGGTTGGGGGCAGGGTGCTGGAAGTCCCAGGGACAGGGGAGGCAGGGAACAACCACTGTGTGCAGCCACTAAAGCCCATTCAGAGGAAACAAAGCAAATAATGGGTGCCGGTGTCATATTTAGGTCCTAGATCAAGCCCTACCTGAAGTAGGTGCCCCCTGGACCATTCAGTAACATAAACCAGCAGATTCCTCCTTTTGCTAACATCGGATAGCATTGGGGCTGGGTTTACAATGGAAAGATCACTAACTGATACAATTTCCTTGAGATCCTCCAAACAGCCTAGCCCCCGGAAACAAGGGTGCTCAATAAATCCTACAGAATCACAAAGTCACAACCTGTGATGGCTTCGTAGACGAGGAAACTGGGACCAGGGGTAAAGGGATTTGCCAAGTCTCGTGGCCAATTAGTAGCAAAGCCTGGACAAAAGCCCAAGTCTGCAGTCTAGCGCCGTCCCCACTGTCCCAGAAGGGCCGTTGTTCCTTCCATCCTGCCCCCCCAAACCTTGTCCTTGGGGGCAGGGGGGCAGAGAAAGCCAGTGAGAAGCCACAGAGCCCTCAGCCCCCCAAACAGGAAGACTTGGTTGCAAGCCAGGAGGCCAGAGGGGAGGTAAGGCAGGAAACTGAGCGGCTCCGTGTCAACCGCACGCACCAAGTCATCTGTGGACTATGAACAAGAAGCTAGTGCAGAGATGGGGAGCAGCTGCCAACCCAGGCAGGAGGCATGTCAGTGTCCCCACGACCTCAGAGGGCCCTAGCACATGTTCCAAAGAGCACTCTGCCCTCAGGAAGGCTGTCCCCAAGTGGAATGGCGGGCTTGGCAAGCTCTAGAAGGGGCAGAAATATGCGACCCATGGAACAGAAGAGTCAGGCATTGGTCACAGACAAGTGCTGACAGCCACCTGCATGGCAGTCAGATGCCTCGGATTTTCCAGACCGGTTAGCGTGTCAGTCCTCTGTGCTGCTGTCCCCAGACGGGGCAAATGAACTTCAAGGTCCAGAAGCCACCCTGGGCGATGAAGTGACTTTGGGAACGGTTGCTGAATCAGTCATCCACTGCTGTGGAACAAATCACCCCAAAACTTGGTGGCTTAAAGCAACAGCATGTGAAGATTTGTTTTCTTGTGGTCCTGGGGCTTGCCTGGGCTCAGCCCAGGGGTTTTTGCTCTTTTGTGCATGGTCAGACAGTGGCTGGGGCTGGAATCATCTGAAGGCTTCCTTACTTGCAGGTCTGGTGACCGGGCTGGGAAGACTCCAACGTTGGGGGTGAGGGAGGGGGTTCCAGAACACCGGGGATACCCCAAGGGTCACTCTCCAGCATGGCAGCTTCAGGGCAGCCAACCTTCTTACATGGTGGCTCGAGATCCAAACACCTGCGGAGGGAGAGTGAGAGAGAGAGAGAACCAGACAGAAGCCACATGTGACCGAGCCTCAGAAGTCACAATGTCACCTCTGCCTCATTCAATTCGTTGGAAGAGTCTGGCCCATCTTTAAGGAGAAGGGACTTAGACTCCCCCTGGTTGGAAAGGCCATCGAAGAACGTTCGAATGTGATTTTAACCCACCATAGCAGCCGTACTTCGCAGAGCACCAAAGTCAAGCAGCCCAGGTCTCCAACCCTGAGCAAGGCCAGAGCTGCCCGAGACCACCCAAATCTGGATCTCCTAAACATGAGAGAGAGATTGAATTCTGTTGCTGAGATGCCATTGTCATTTGGGGTTTTTTGGTTACTCTCAGCCCAACCTAATCCTAATTAACACAGAGACCTTGAACTGCCATGTCCTGTTCCTGGCACAGAGCAGGTTCTCAAACCGAGACTTGCTAAAGAAGAGTGGATGGGCTGAGGGAGGGAGGGAGGTAATGGGGTGTGAGGCAGGGGTAAGCCAGGCTTCAGAACTTAAGTGCTCTACTCCGTTGTCCCGTAAGTTCACGTATGTATGTTAGGCTGTGTCCCAATATTTACTTGTTAAAATGAGGAAACATGCAAAGGCAACGTAAGTACAAGGAAGTGAAGTAAAAATAGTAAGTACCTATCAATGGAATCAATGAAGAGTAAGTACTGGGCATAAACAGACAAGAGAAGCTCCCCAAAGCGCAGGCTCTCAGAAGTGGCCAAGGCTTGCAGCATGGCTCTAGGCCATGTCTTGAAAAAGTCCTTTGTCTTAGGATCCTTCTCTTTTCCTCTCATCCTCCTTCATTCCCACTCCCCCCTACCCCCGCCATCTTCTTTCTCTTTCCACAGCCACCTAACACATAACCTTAGCACCCTCCCCAAGGAAACCAGGAATTTTCTGATGCTCTGGACAGAGGAAAGCGAGTATCAATCCATCCCTACTCCTTGGCAGGCCTGGAAGATATGGTACCCGTGGTCCATCCACCCTTCTCCCCACCCCCACCCCCGACTTCAACCCCTGCTCCCATCACCTCACCAGATTCTTGCTCCCTCCCTGACTTCACTCATATGTCCCTTCTGCAGAGATACCCATCTCCAGTCCGTTCCTGTTCTGGTCAACTCCTACTGGTCACTCACCACCCAGTTCAGATAGCACTTCCTCTAGGAAATGCCCCTATCCAGGCCTACACAGCAAGCCCATTGCGAAAGATGCCCTTTCCGTGTGCTTCCAGAAACCCATACTTAACCTTTGTCCGAACACTCATCCTACTGGATTGGAACACTCTGCCTTGGTCTCTACTGAGAGATACAGAGTTGCAGGGATGGCATGCTATCAGTCATTGCAGAACCACTGAAAGCAGGCCTTCCAGAACATCTGTGACAGTGGCACTAATGGCTTAGTCTTCCCTGGATTACAGCAAAGACCAACCCGGAAGAGGCTGTCTCCTATGTTGCAACAGCTGGGGTCTCTTCCTAGCATCTCTCGGATCAAGGCGGGTGGGTAGCTCCTATACCGTGTTCGGGGCTCAAGGAGCCCTTGGGTGTTCCTTAGGCTGGGTCCCTGGATTTTGAGTTTTTTACATATTCAACCAGTGCCTTTTCCACTTTTTCTCCAGACACTTCTGTTATGATAGATCATAGTTTTCAAATACGGCCACAGCAATATTTGCAGTCCCATAGGCTCTTCCAGAATCTTCCCACTCCCACAACAAGGTGCTGTCTTTTCTCTCTTCCCTTGAACCTCGATGGGTTAGTGACTGTTCTGATCAATAGAATATGGTGGAAGTGATCCGATGTGACTCAATGCTAGGTCATAAAATGCAAACAGCTTCCACTTGGCTCTCTCTCTCTCTCTCTCTCTCTCTCACTCTTTTGGGACACTCGCCCTGGGAACCTGGCCGCCACGCCATGAAGAAGCCCAAACCCGTGGAGAGGTCACACGTAGGTGTTTGGCCAACGGCCCCAGCGAAGGGCTCCGCTGACAGCCAGCATCAAGGGCCAGACATCTGAGCCAGTGAGCCTCCTTTCCTTACGAGCAGGCTCCCCCCGTGCCTGCAGCAGTGGAGAAGCCCTGAGAAGAAAACCAAAGGCACGGACACACGGCTCGCACTTGGGGTGAGAGGCTGTCGGTGCGAGTTGTTGGAGACGCTCTCAGCAAACTGTCCGCCACAGCCACAGCTGGAAGTGGGGGTGGGGCTGCAGGGACCGGAGCCAAGGCGCCAGAGGCAGCAAATGGTCCAGAGAGTTCTTTAACTCCTCTGTCTCAGTCTCCGCGTATGTACAACGGAGATCATAACAAGGCAGTTGTGAGGAATTCATGCACTAGCCCACGCAAAGCGCAGGCCACGTTAGAAGCCCGCAATAATGTTGGTCTACTGGGAGCGAAAACGTTTCCAAAGTCCCGAGGAGACTGTCATGAATCTACGGCAGGATGACTGCTCTTGAGAGCCATGCCATCCAGATGCAAGCACCAGGTGCTGGAGACCAACAGGGCCTTCTGGAGTTCTGAAAACTTGGCTTTTTAGATGCCTGGGACTTGGAAAGTTGATTCTATACCACAATATGTAGGACGGGGAAGAATGAGGGCAGTTTTCCTGCCACGTGGATAGGGAATAAAGGTTCCCCCCGTTTGAGAGGTTGGTTGACCAGGAGAAAGGTGTCCATGCCAGTGAGGGCCCCAGACAGGCCTGGGGCCCTTGTGGTACAGGGAAGGGAGAGGCACGAAACCGCAGAGAGGTTTATAGGACGGAGAAGAGAGGGGCTGGGGGCCTTGCTCCATAGCAGCTAGCAGGGGACATCCGCATGTCCTAGAGAGAAGCCCACATTTAGCACGGAGCCGCAGAGGTAAAGTAGCCATTGGTAAGTAAGGGGCCTCGGCAGCGTTCCCAAGAGTGGCCCAGATCCTGCACACCCCAGCACAACGGAAAGAGCGGCCAAGAGCACCGACACCTCCACCCCCGCCCAGAAGCGCTGACAGAAGAGCCCTACCGGGGGCATACAGGGCCTCCGGGCCCAAAGTCACGGCCATCTGGGACATCGGGGTTCACCTTCGAGTCCAGAAGGGACAAGCACAATTCATCCAAAGCCAGTGAGCCCAGTGGGTGGGGTCAGGACGTGGGGCAGCATGAGGACCCATGTCCCTTGCTCAGTGCCAGGACGGCATAGGGCTCCCTCCTGCCCACCCCGGCAAGCCAGGGCCTCAGCTCACGCTGGGGCAGAAAGGACAAGAGAAAATTCTGGAGAGACAGCGTCGGCCTCCCAGTGACCATGATTTCAGTCTGAAGTGACTGTTACCTTGACTTGGCAAGTTCAAGTTGTCTACCATTAGCACAAGTGGGGGCTTGAGAGCCCAGTTAAGACTTCAGTCAGAGAGAAATAAAGGGGAGCTACGTCTTAGCACACCTGAGTGTCGGGAGCTTAGGACCTCAGCCTGCTCGCAAGACTTCACCCAAGCCTTGGGAGGAAAGGAGGGGGTGAAGCCAACGCGTACACATCAGTACTCCCACTGATAAGCTAAACTATGACGTTCTCTCTAGGGTCCGCATCCCCGCAGGGGGGGCAGCGGGCGGGGGAGCAGGATGTCAGGAGGCTGTCCAAAGGAAGACAATACATATGAGTCTCCTTTTTGGATCTTGCTGCCTCTCTCAGCAACTCTTAATTACCTACGACAAGAGAGACGAGGGAAAACACAGATAAATGAAATCCATAGATAATCCCCAAACCCCAATTTGGTCGATAACATCATCCAGCTTCCCCAAGTAACCTCTCGCCAGGACTCCTGATCGCCCGTGTTGCAGAATACAAACATTCCGGATTCCCAATCGTTTCCTTGTCCCTGCCCTTGCCACCCCCCTCCCCTCCTTTGATGCAGGGGGAGATGCCCGTGGGCCCTAAATAATGCCCAACTGGATACTCTTTCCTCATCCCTGGGAGACGGCTGCCAGGCTCTAAACCTCCTGGCACTGGACCGTTCACTGTTTGCCCAACAAACAGGAGTGTTGGCTGCAAATTCAAGCCACCTCGGAGGACAGGAAGAGAGGGCGAGAGGTTCCAGGGCGAGGGCCTCCAGGACCACAAGGGGCCAAGGGCTGCAGTGGGCCACTGCGTGTCCACAAATCCGAGGGCCTCTCTGTCCACAGCTGAGGCAAGGATGGACACCTGGCATAGGGGACTTCTTGAAGTAAGACAGGTTAGAGACTGCGGAGTGAGCAGAAATGGAGGAAAGCTGGAGCATCGAGGCAGGGGAGGGACAGGGGGAGGCTCCCGGTTTCCCGACTTTTCCGCAATCAAGGATTCTTTTTTTTTTTTAAAGATTTATTTATTTATTTGAAAGAGAGAGAGCACACAAACAGGGGGGAGGGGGAGAAGGAGACAGAATCTTAAGCAGATTCCACACTGAGCATGGAGCCCAATGCAGGGCTGGATCCCACGACCCTGATACGACGACCTGCGCCGAAACCAAAAGTCGGGCCCCTAACTGACTGCACCACCCAGGCGTCCCCACAATCAAGGATTCCTAACTGTTCTTTCGTCTTGAGTGGGTAGGTAGGGCACACACCTTAGGCCCCAGGCCTGGGCCAGCAGGATCTGGGAAAGCTGCCTGTTCGGCTACAAAAGAATGTCTTGTGGTCACTGCTTTGGGGAAAATGTCCTATTGTGACCCAAAATTGTGCCCAGTATTCATTAAAAAGGAAAAAGGATGGAGCGCAGGGAGATGCAGAGAATTAGCAGCACCCCCCCACACCCCTCCATCCCCTCTCCTCCTCTGCCCCACTCCCCAAGGCCAAGGCAGTTGTTGGGGGGGGGGGGAAGGGGAAGGTCCTTTCCAGTCACCAGGAGTAATGAAAGTTGAACCCAAACCTGAACATGGCTCTCTCTTTTCTGACTTTTCTTTCTTCCTCCAGTCCAGTTAGCGCGGTGGACAAGCCAATCCTCATTCCCGCAGGCCTCGTTAATGAACCTGCAGTAGCAAATATGCCTTGTTATTGCTGGAAACCTGGAAGCAGCACGCTCCCCACCAACGCGCAAATACCACACAGAAAGGTCCCTCTGCCCGCTCCCTCGCCTCCCTCCTCTCCCGCCTCTCCCACCTCTCCCAGGGCTGTCTGCTGCTAATGCCTGCAGCCCAAGCTTCCCGGGCTCTGGAGTCCTGCCGGGCAGGCTGTCCAGAGCACACCGGGCAGGCTGTCCAGAGCACACCGCATTCCCCTCCATCTCCCCCTCAAGCCAGCTTTCTCCAGGGCCGACTCAAACCCCAAGGGGGAGGCTGCTAGGGATGAAATGCTAGCACCCACCTGGCCCCCCCACCTGCTCCCACACCTGCGAAATGCGGCACCTTGAAGGGGGGCCACGGGGGGGGGGGCCGCGGTGTAGGTTGAAGAGGAGATTAAGGAATGCTGAAAGCTGTTCAGGCCAAAGTGTGGGAGGTGCTGCCCCAGCCTCAGGCCCCACCCCCACCTCACCCCTGCGCGGTGCTGGCCCCTTGGGCCCTGTAAGTGGGCACTAATGCTACCAGAGCTAATTCGATTTCCTCACAGGGAGACAGGAATGATTTTTCTCCAGTCCTGGGCTTCTGCTGCGTCTATCTGCTGGGATGGGGACGGTTGGTTCTGCCTCATAAGGTCAGATTTTCAGGCTTTTTGGCCTTTTCTTATTCGCTTAACGACAACTTGAGTAACGGAGAGGCCAGGACAGAGAGTTGGAGAAAAACACGGGCTCCAGGCACAAAGTGGTTTCCTACGGGCCGAATGCAACACGTTTCCGGGGGTGTCCTGATGCCTGTCTCCCGTCGCCTGGTCACCTAGCATGCGCGAAGGCCACGGAGCCCATCAGGGGAGCTACGCCAGCAGCCCTCCTCGCCCAGCTGATGGGAAATCAAATGATGCAGGCAAGTTTTCAGAAGGGAAAAGAAGAAAGAGAGCAAGAAAGACAACATTCGATTTCCCCCCCGCTGCGGCGGCTGACATCACTGTCTGCCAAGCAGAAATTGCCTGCCTTTCTCCAAGCCAGCATTCTGGAGCTGTTTTCTGATTATTTCAATCAGCTTAATAACGTGTACGTTTGAGACAGCTGCCTCGGCGGTGTGGAGACTTTGGGCTTTCCGCTGGCTCTTGCGGAGGCATAATCGCTGCTCCCCAAAGTTCACACGCACCAGGGAAAAGGGGTTTTTTGGATGGATTTCCCGACCCCAAAATATAACCGTCCCGGAATTTGGTTCTAGGTCCAGCTGTCTTTTCACATCATCTGGCTGGAGCCGCAGCCCCCACTGCTGGGTGGAGCTGGGGCGCCGGGATGCTCGGCCAGCGTCCTTGCTGACAATAGCAACAGGCTTGCCTGGGTTCTGGTCATTCCTTGTTGGCGGTCCGCAGGCCTCGGGGTAGCAGGCTTCCCCTCGAGGCTTGTTACGTCATGCCAGGCACGTGCGGAGCGGTTGCCAGCGAGGCCATGAACATCTGCGAGAGCAGAGAGAAGACAGAGTTTGTTCGACGCTATCCATCGTGGGCAACAGAGCCCAGAGAAATGGGCACAATTCACTGGACTGTGCTTAACTCAAGGTAGCTCTCGAGGTATCCAAGGTTACAATAAGGCTCCTATCGGGCTAGAAAAAAACATTCAGAATGGCATCGGAGAAAGTTAACCAACGTATTATATAGAAGTACATTTATTAGAATAATAACTCTCCAATTCTGAGGGCCTGTTAGGAGCGGGAGCTCTGCCAGGTGCGTTTGCATACATTACCTCCGCTAATCCTCACAAGTAATGCAGATACTACAATCACCAGCTTCATTTCAGAGATCTGGAAAACCCTTCGGTGAGTTCATTTTTTTCTGCGATTGCAAAGGCTCCCTTCTCTGGGCCTATGTGTTTCTAAAACACAGGCAATCCTAAATAACCCCTAATATTTTGGTCACGATCTTCAGAAAACAGTGCAAGAAGAGGTCCGTCTTCCCAGATGCCTAACTGATGGGAAGGGGTGGACCCTTCTGGCTGCAGGGGCATGTGAGCTCGGGCAGAGAGCTGTCCCCCAGGGGCCCCTCACAGCTGTCAGCACTCACCTCCTCACTGGTCAGAGGAGCACTGTCTTTTTTTTTTTTTTTTTTTTTTGGCTATTCTGTCCCCGATTGGAAGTTTCTTCCTAACTCCAATGCACACACGCGCAAGTTGGTTCATATCTTTCTTCTTGGTTGCAAAACACTATCAGCAGCCGAACTGTCCCGAATATTTCCTCGTGCTCATCACCCT
This sequence comes from Ailuropoda melanoleuca, assembly GCF_002007445.2. Taxonomy (NCBI): domain Eukaryota; kingdom Metazoa; phylum Chordata; class Mammalia; order Carnivora; family Ursidae; genus Ailuropoda; species Ailuropoda melanoleuca. Next base: position 34,232,280 of record NC_048238.1, read on the forward strand.
GCAGGTTTGCAGAAAATGGGGAGGAGGTTGTCACGGAGCCTGGAGAAGCTGACGCCCACTGCCCACTGCAGGGGGCAGAACGGCAATCAAGCAAGGCATTCATTGAACATCTCTGCGCCGGACCCCACAGAACCCACACAACCTACCACCCCAGCAGGCAACCATGTGCCGTCCTCACTGAGCGGAGCAGAGCCTTTTTGCTTTGAGGCGGAGGGGAGGGGTAGAGGGAGACAGAATCCCAAGCAGACTCCACACTGCACATGGAGCCTGACGCGGGGCTCGATCCCACGGCCCCGAGATCACGATCCGAGCCGAAACCAGGTGCCTAACCGGCTGCGCCACCCAGGCGTCCCAGAGCAGAGCCTTTCTAGGGGAAGTCACTAAAAGCGCAGGGTTACAGAGCTAGGAGACTGATCAGTCCCCTAACCAATACCCAAGGGTGTCTCATCTCCCTCACTGTTGATATCTTATGAGGCCACAAACTTACTTCGATGATGCAGTCATCACTCAAAACCTCGAGAAACTCCACTTTTAAAGCCACTGCCAGAGGTAATAAACAGATCCCTGAAGAACTCCATTTCATTGCCTTAAACTTAGTCTCATGTTTGCCCCCTCCCTTAAAGTATTAGTCCCAGAGTACAGGCAATGTGTCTGGGAGGTGATCCCAGGAAATGCGGTGGAGAGAGTGGAGAAAGCGAGAGAAGAAGAGGGGAAGATGGGGGTGGAGGGGCTCCTGGGTGGCTCAGTTGTTTAAGTGTCCGACTCTTAGTTTCAGCTCAGGTCGGGATCTTGGGGTTGTGGGATCGAGCCCCATGTCAGGATCCACACTCAGCACAGAGTCTGCTTGTCCCCCCCTTCCCGTCCCCTGCTCACACTCTAAATAAATAAATAAATGAAATCTGAAGAGGAGGAGGAGGAGGAAGGGGAGGAGGAAAAGACAAAACGAATGCCTTAACAAGCTGATTTCCGCCGTGGGCAACTGACCCATTTGGGACCCTCCCAGAGACTGTGCAGAACGCATCTCCGAACTGCCCCACCAAGTAGCAACAAAACAGAGACATTGATCCACTGCCTCCCTTGCCTGGGAGGGCACACATTCCCCAAAACTCACGCTGCTGTTATCCCACCTGCAAGCCGCATGGAAGGGCCTTCATCCCTTCCAAGGCCAGACAGCCCCTTCTGGCCGAGACATGCAGGAAGCCATCTGCAGGGACAAGAACTGTCAGCGGGGGCCTCTGGGGTGGGCACCTGCTACAGATCGGAATGACTTTGAACCGTCAGCAAGAGATCAAATCCACCTGCAGAAGGTAAAGATTGCTATCAGCAGAGATCTTTGGGGGAGTAATAGTGAAGGTGAAAGTTTATTCTGTGCCCGTTGCGTGCCAGCTGCTGTCCTAAGCACTCTCCAGGCACCGACCCTTGTCTTTCTCACACATCTGTATAAAATAGGCACCATTATTATCTCGCTTGACAGATAAGGAAATGGACTGCTACAAACTTCAAGGCAATTCCACAGACATCTTGGAGCAGTGAACCCATCATTGGAATAAACAGGTGATAGTCTGAAAGAGATAAGGTACATTAATATGTATGTATATAAATAGATGTATATGCAAATGCATTCGGGTGTGTTCATTCAAAGCAAAAATAGTCTCATCACGTCTGCATGAATCGGTGAATACCCAACTGAATTTTGACCACCCTAAAGGTTGAAAGGTGAGGAGCCAGCATAAAATAAGTCCTAGGGCAGGATGGAGTAGGGCATGGAGGGACCAGTTCATCTGGCATATTGGTTAAGATGGCCAAGTACTTCCAAGTACTCTCTGATCCCCCGACATATGGTAGAATTACATCATCTTGCCCTCCTTTGAAGTTAGGCGTGGCTATTTGACTTGATTTGACCGACGAGATGTTAGCAGAAATTACTTGTGTCCCTTCTAATCGGAAGCTTTCAGAGCAGGGCGTGATTCACCAGGTTCTCCCTTCCCTTGGAGGTGATCATGAAGCACAAATTACGACGGCCTCTCTGTCCCCTTGGATACCTGGATCACTATGGCAAGAAGAGCCTGTCTCCCTGCCGACCTACAGAAAACACGAAGCGTGAGCAAGAAACAAGCCTGCGTTGTACCGGGAAGCACTGAGTAACTTTAGCACTGTTACTACAGCCTATCCTGACCAACATGCCAGGTTATGCTGCAGTAAGAAAGAGCCCCCAGGTCTCCATGGCTCGACAAATATATTTCACGTCCTTGCAAGGTTCACCGCAAGGCAATGGATGAAGAGGAGAGGTGCTCCGCTCCATATGGTCACTCAGGGACTCAGGCTGATGGAGCTTCCACCATCTGGAACATCACCATTGCTCACCGAGCAAGGATTGAGAGAAGCTAGCAGGTCCTACAGGGCCTTCCCATTGCCTCAGTGTAAAAGTATCACACATCACTTGCACATTTATTTTATTCCCCGGTACTGGTGGCCAGCTCTGCCTAACTGCAAAGGGACTGGGAAGTGTGATCTCCCCCACGCCCAGGAAGAGAAGAATTGGCTGTTGGCAAACACTAATAATGTCCTCCACACCTGGTTCCAGAATACTGACAAGCAGGGGGCAGTTGGAGGTATGGAGAGTATGAGGGGCACAGGTGAGAAAGGCTTCGGAGAGCCAGAACATGACCCATGAAGTATCAGAGAGCCACTGTAAGCATATGAGCCAGGCAGGACATGAAAAAGGTTGACTTAAGTATCATTAGACCAGCAGTCCAATGCTGGACACGGGTATGAAGGAGCAACTGGAGGTGGGGTGGAGACTCTATGCCTACATTCAAGGAGGTTTGCTGGAAGATTGTTGTATTAATCTAGGCTTGTAGTGATAAAGGCTTGGCACCCACTGTTGTCAGAAGAAGAGAGATGAGGAGCAAATCCTCTGACATCTTAAGGAAGAGAAAGCATGGCATATTGGGAGCCCATGCTTTGACATCAGACAGACCAGAATTCAAACCCCACCTCTGACACCTACTAGCTTTTTGAACATGGGCAAAATACATAACTTCTTAGAGCCCCAGTGTTCTTATGTGCAAAATGGGGATAATAACATCACTCACCTTATATAGCTATTGTAAAGATTGGAAGACTAATGATTGTGTTTGTCGTTGACAGGAGGTGGTGATGATGGCAGAGATGGTAGGGGGCTAGTGGTGCTGGTGAACCATAAAAGGACTGAGATGAAAGCTTTGGGGAAAAACATGTCTGGAATTAGGGGGCAAGAGAAAGAAGAGGTTCCCACTATGTAAAATGTAGAAGTCATACTCAGAGAACAATGAAATCCAGGATCCAAAAAACCAAAACAAAAAAGAGTATCAGTAAGAAGGCTTTAGCTCAAAGTGGACACAGGAGATATGAACACCCGTTAGATTTTACAAGATTAAAATGACTACAGCCAGGTCGTAGTAGGAGCAAGTTAGTGGCAAGAGATTAAGAGGGATAAGGCATCTGAGAGGTGGGGCCCAACAAGTGTAGACCTCCCTTATAAAGAGTTTGGCCACAGTAGGGCCCCCAGCTGGCTCAGTTGGTAGAGCATGTGACACTTGATCTCAGAGTCGTGAGTTTGAGCCCCATGTTGGGCATAGAGTTTACTTTAAAAAAGGAACGAAAGAGGTTGGCCATGGAAGGAAGGAAGAGAAGAGGATCCGTGTCAGTCAGAAATGCTTTTGGCTGCAAGTAACAAGACTTTTTTTTTTTTTAATCAAAGATGTAAGAAAAGAAGTCCATAGAGAGAGAGGAGAAACATTTGTAAAAATGCTTTGCATTCAGAGTTGAAAAGATTAGCCATAGAGAGGCCAAAACACTCAAAAGCTAAAATTAAAAATAAGGCTCTATCTAAAATAGCTCCTTTCTTTCCCTAACTGATCTTTACAGAGTGTTTACATCGAAGCACGCCAATAGTTGATGAGGTTGAGCCATTTTTCACAGAGTCCATACAAGCTAAACCCAATATCTCTTTTCTCCCAGCCACCCAGGAGAAAGACTCCATTTCTCAGTGAGGTGTGGTCATGTGACTAAGTTCTGACCAAGGAGACATAAATGGAAGCGTGACATGTCAGCTTCCAGGAATTTTCCTTAAAAGACCGCTGATCTGTGCCTTTTCATCCCTTTCTTTTTAGTCACTTCTCTATCCTATCCTTAAACACGGGCATCATGGCTGCCATCTTGGACCATGAGGCTAAAGGCCCCATTCTTCAGAAGGCAGAGCATGGAGCTTGAAGGATCCCAGGTCCCCAAGGATTTCATGGAGCACAGCAGTCATTCCAGCTCTAGACCTCAACCAAAGCAAATCTTCCCAGACACAGTCCCCAGAGAGGAGACGACTGGCCTGGATACCCACCAGCACATGCTCTGAGACCTACTTAGAGAGACCAGCCTTCTTTCTGGGGGTAGCGGTCTCACGGAGGGCCATCCCCAGTCCTCCTGGGCACCACTTTATAGGAGGGGGAAAGTGAGGTCCACACAGCCCTTCGCCTCCTCCTCGGGCTGGAGAAACCTTAGAAGGAAGGTGCCCGAGCAGCCCCTCAGAGCAGCCTGTGAGACACTTGGCCACGGTATTGGCTGGCTGGCTGGCGGGAGGACAGATTCTGATCTCAGTTGTGCATAGCTAACAAGCAGTGACTTTACATTGGCGAGGCGAGCCGATAGGAGTGCTTTCAAGGACAACATGCGTCCTGCTATCTGGAGGTGAAAATCGGAACCAAGAGGAACCACCTCACCGTTTCTAGAGGCGAAGGAAAATCTTTTAGAGGCTGATCCCGTCCCTGTTCTGAAATGGTCTCTCCGCAGCCACACACCAGCCTCGCATCCCATACGAGTTTCTACACTGTTTCCCCTTATGATTCATTCAGCACATCACACCTCCTGCCTGCTTCTGTGGTCATCTTCTGGAGAGGTGTCCTGTCTCCCCCAGGTTCCCCCGTGACCCCATTAGGAACCCCAGAAGAGCGGAAACCCTGACTTACTCACCTTTGTAAGCTCTTGACATAGCACCATGCCTGGCGGGCAGCACACGCCCAAAAAAAGGTTTCTGGTGAATCGTGACGGCGTAGGATGCAGGGCTCTTTGCTCGCAGATGAGAGGAGGGAGGTCCAAAGAAATCATCTGTGCCAATCCCGTCCTGCCGGGCCAGCCTAACGAAGCCGCCTCTAGTCCATTTCGAAGACCCGCCCTCTTGTCGCCCCCAAAGTTTCAGAGAGAACTTCCACCAAGCCCTTCTTGGTAAAAAGCGGTGATACGGATTTTTCGGTGACTAGCCTAAATTTCTCCTGTCGCAGTTTGTAACCACTCCATCTGCTCTTACCGTCAGTGTGACAACCCAGCTGTACTGCCTGTTAAAATATTGAGATGCTTCCGTACCATATAGTAAATAGCCACTGCTCTTGGCCCCCTGCAGGTCCCCCCCCGCCACCCTGCCCACCCTCGGCCACTCCCCTGGAACTCCCCGAGCACAGAGAGCCTCCAGAAGCCCAGATCTCAGAGACAGTTCTGGACGGTGGGTGCCAGTCGTGGCCCCCCACCCTTTTCTTCCCTGAGCTGCAGAACAGTGACGCCAGCAGCCTGTCCGTCCCCTCGGGCATCGCCAGCAGCCCTCAGCCGATGTGATTGGGGATGGGTGCTATGAGCTGTCCACAATGAGAGGAGACGTGAAGTCACTCACCGGGGACAGCTGGGGACCAAATGCCCAGAGAGGAGACATGAGGCCACAGCCTGGTCTGCGAAGCCACTGAAAGCCAGGATGGGGCTGGACTGGATTCGGCTGGACTGGATTCAGCTGGACCCAGACCTGAGCAGGACACAGGGGAGAGACCAGGTCCTAGGCTAAGTGTGAGAACAAGGCCAGCCGGGCAAGAGGTAGGCCTCTCTGGGCCACTGGCTCCCTCTCCCAAGCCTGGAAATGCCCAAAGAATGAGAGGTTGGCGTATATTCCAGAAGGCAACCAAAAATGGACGAGAAACCCCAGGGGAAACCAAAGGTGCCCTTGAAGTGTCTGTCAGGATGGTGGGTGGCTGGAAGCAGAAATGAAAGAAAAAGAAAGAGAGAAGCTTTCGAAATGTAGCTCTTGGGTCCACCCATCCCCCCAGGCCCTGGGGTTATCACGTCCTGCCCCTCTGTGGCCGAAATCAGTGGCACTGGCCCATGTTCCGGGGTTGTGGGGTACTGTCGGGCAACCAGACCACGAAGCAGACTTCAGAATCAGCTACGGCGGGAGCAGAAGGCACGAGTGCTCAGACTGAGCACAGGGAACATACTGAAGGAGAGAACAGATGATGGGAGTGACCTTGAACCAGAACATGGGGTCATAGGATCAAATTAGGGGGGGAAAGGGAGAGGTGAAAGAAGGAGCCCACTTGTTGGCATAAATGTTAGGACACAGGCACAACTAGAGACCAAATGAGTGTGCCTATTCTGATGCCAGCCATGGGCCCCCCATATCCCTCCAATCCCTTTATCATGTTTGCGCATGCCCAGAAGCCAACACGGGGTCCAGCAGCCGGGGGACTGTTCTCAGGCTGCCCGACTCACTTTGCCCTCTCACACAGTTAGAAGGGCCTGGCAATTGGAATTGAGCCCTTAACCGATCATTGGAGCTCTGGGGAGGTACTAAACATTATGGCCCCCTTGTCCCAGACAAGGGTCAGCTCTGAGAGGTGATCTGCCCTGTCTCCCAGAGGCCCCTGCAGGACTGAACTCACATACCGTCCTTGGGACTTGGTGTGGTAACACACCCTGGCTGGGGCCCCTTCCCTCTTCATCCCATTTCCCCATGCCCCTGTCTGGTTTCCCTGAAAGCAGGTCCTAACAAATCATTTTCAAATACATCCCGGACCCAGGGTCTTGCTTCTGGGATATCCAACCTAAGACCCAGGGCAACCCTTCTCAGTGAACAAGCCCACCATCTCTCCCAATGCCCACGCCGGAAACTTTGGAAGGAAGCCACCTAGATCTGGACCCCATTCTCTGTCTCATCCCTACATTCAATCTACCAAATTCCCCTCTCTGAAGCCCCTTCGTGTTTCTGGAATCTTCTCTCTCTCTCTCATAGGCACGTCCTACGTAGACTACTGAAACAGCACCGACCAAGGCTCATCCCTTCCTGTCTTGGCCTCTCCGATCCTTTCAATCCTTTCTCTAGGACAGCCTGAGGGTCCCACTACAGTGGGCGGCGGGGGTCAGGGAGGGAGTGCTCCCTGCCTCCTTAGGCTGAAATCTAGTCTTATATGTGCTTGCAGGACCGCCCCTACCCTGACTCATCACAGCCTTCCAGACCTGAACACAGGACAAAATAGAGCCAGTGAGACCGTTCTCCAGAATGTTTGGACCTAGAATGGAGAAATACGAATCTCTGACTTGATGGCCGGAGCTGTGAGCTAGAGTTCCCCAAACCATCAGGCATTATATTCTCTGTCACATGAAGGAACTAGTCTGCGTGAGAGAGAAGAGAGACACTAACGAGCAGAAAGGGGATGGAGAGAAGATGTTCCCAAGTTCCTAGTGTCCCAGACACATCGCTGCGTTGAGTTCTAGAAGATGTCTGTTTCCACATATATGATGGCAGAACTTCAACTCCGTTCTCCTTTAAGATAGTTTGCATTGAGTTTTGTCCGTTGCAACAAAAGAGACTTGCTTAACCACTAAGCAAACGTCAGAGCTTATCATAAGCACCTGTTTGGTTGGCCCCCTTCAAGTTGACAAGCTCCTGCCCCTGTCTTCTCTCCCATGGAATCGGGGCATCCGGGGCAGTGCTTGGCACGTGTCGGCGCTCGGCGTGTGTGGGGGGCAGTGGTAGCGGTGCTGGCCGTGGCAGTGAGCGTGACGGCTCCTCGCTGACTGGGCATTTCATCTCTCCAGGGGCTGCCTGATGCGACAGCTCCTGCATCCCATCTAGAGCTCCAGAGGCAGGCAGAGGGGGATGGCGGGGCACGGGCACTGTGACTCGGTCCAGTTTGGTGCCTTAGGAGCCCGAAGGGGGCATCTGACAGCTTGAGCGACATTCCCAGGCAGCTCTGGGGCCTGGTGCAGGGAGACGTCGAGTTATGCCCCGACTAGGGTCTGGCTGAGCCTCGGAGTGGGTCTGCTTGCTGTTCAGGGGCTTTTTCATTTCCAGAGCCTGAGGATGAGGATGTAGCACGAGGGAAAGCCATGACCACGTGGCTCTGGGCGCTTACAGAGAAATGGGCTCCTACTCCCGCAGACCCGCACAGTGACATTTGAAGAGCCACAGACTCCATCCCCAGCTCAACTCAACCCACAAATGTGTCTGGAAAAATGCACATGGCATCTCTTAGAAATGTCAGCTCCTGGTCATAAGCAAGGGTGGGGAATGTGCTGTCACTCCTCGGGGACAGCACAGCCCAGGCGTAGAAACAGCAGCCTTCTGACCACGGGTGTTTCCCAAAAGGGATCCGCAAAGGGCAAAGCAGGTTGAGGTACCAAGGTCTGATTTAGATCCACAAAGCCTTCTGTCTCGGCTTCTAGAAGCCAAGCAGACCTGTGACTTTCCCTTTCTTTGTTTATTTTCCTCTCATTTTTTTATATTACTATTACACGTGTGCGGATATTTTATGTTAATTTTTTGAATCTGTATTATCATATCGGCATGGGACTTATTTCTATTTATACAATGCAGCATCTCCACCCAGCTCTGTCCCCTGTCTACCTAGTGCTCCCCCACCCCCACACTATTCATTTCTTGTTTCTCTTCCTGGAGTTAATGTATGCAAATGCAAGCAAATACCAATACATATATGCTTATTTCTCTCCCCTTTTTACAGAAAAAGGAAACCTACTAGCCACACTGGGCTGCACCTGGCTTTTTTCACTCGATCTACCTTCAGGATTTTTTCCACCCGTACCCAGGGGGATTCCTCATCCTTTGTTCAGCTCCAGGTTATTCCAGCACGCAAATGCCATAGTTTATTTAGCCCGTCCCCTCCTGATGGCCATTTCGGTTGTCTCTATCACAAGCAATGCTACAGTAAGTAACCATGCACAAATGTCATCGCACGCGTGTGGAAGATTGATTGCACTGATAGCACCAAGCCTTTACCTCTTCTCATATCCCTGACCTTTGACCCTTGACTTTGCTGCTTCTCTCGCTAAAGAGGCACAGTGGCCCTTAAACCTGGACTTCACCACCTAACTTGCTTAGCAGACTTGATGCAAACAGAAACTTGAAAAACACACTAGAGATTTTCACTTCCTCTTTTGTTTCTCTGCAATTGTCGTGAAACATGCCCAGGCCAGCCTGAGAGCAAGCTCGGGCTAGCCTGCTACAGGGTGAGAGCCCGCATGGAGCAGGGCCACGTGGCCCAGCCGAGGCTGTCCTAGACAAGCCAGCCCCCAGCCAATTCGCCAGCTGACCGCAGATACTTGAGTGAACTTAGCCAAGATGAGCTGAGTCTAACTCAAATCAGCAGAACCACCCAGCCAACCAAGTAGTGAGAAAAAATAAAGAACTGTGGTTCCAAGGCCCTAACATTTGGGATGGTTTGTTATGCAGTGTTAACTAACTGATACAATATCTCTGCATGAATGTTGGACTAACTTATCCTCCCGCAAGCCATGTAGGAGAGAACTTGTTTGTACGCAGCTCTACCATCAGAGTATGTTACCACTTTTTTGGATTTTTATCCATCCGCTGGGTGAAAAAGAATATCTCGGTGTAGTTTTCTTTGTGTTTTCCTGTTATGAGTGACTGTGAGCAACACGTCATGTGTTTAAAAGCCACATGTACCTCCTTTTCAGTATTGTTGATATCTTTTGCATCTATTTCCTATTGGATCACTGTTATTTTTCTTATTGACTTCTAGGAACTTTTTATATACTGGTGAGATTAGCCTGCTGCCTGTGATCACCCTTCCTTGAAACCATATACTCCAGATGAGAAGCCTAATGACAGGCAAAGGAGGGAAACACAGACAGCAGAGTCTGAGCACAAGATAACTTTCCCTCAAATGACCAGCAGCTATGTCTTGAGCACTTTCTTGGTTCAGGGCTCTGGGTTAGGCATCCCATCATATTCAGGAAGAAAAAAAAACATGACATGGTGCTCAAGGAATGTTCTAGAAATGACTATGGTTAAATCTCCACATTTTTCTACCCATCATCTCTGCCTAAGGGGTGGATTAGGGGAGCAGATATATTCTTCATGGCCCAACCTCCCCAGTCACTGCTGATTGGACAGAGCATTCTGCCTGATCAAGGGTTGACCCAATCCATAACCTGGACTGAACCAGTTAGGTCCTCTTTTGAGATCTTGAACTCGGAGACATAAAATCAGTCAGAGAACAGTGGACCCTGGAGTTATCACACCACTTTGCAGAGCTGGTGTTGCCATTTTGGGCCACCACACAGAACCACGTACAATCAGACAAACCAACCAAGGAAGAACCAGGGTACAGAGACAGAACACAGCAGTCCCCCCGAGACCTTCAGGGAGGAGCAGCCATGGACCCCAACTGAGGGAGAGCCAGACCACAGCCCCGTTTCCAGGTCTCCAGAGCTCTGCTCCAGTCCCCACGGCCCCCAACAGTTTTTCCAGAATTGGGTTCTGTAGGAGACCTTTATATCCTGTTATTAAACCTCCTGTTTCCTGGAACTAAGTTAAGCAGTGTTCTTATTCGTGGGATTACAAGTGTCCTAGGACAAGCAGTTTTCCTATCAGCTGAAAAAAAAGAAGAAATCAGCTTCATGTCACACGGTCTATTTTTGCTTTAAAGAGTTTCATGGTTACCATTGCTTCTCATTTTATGGTTAGAGAAAGTCGAACTGGACAACCGGGGGGCTTGGCCAAGTTCGCCCTGATCAAGAAGGACAGAGGCCAGCCATGAGCAAGAGGCGTCTACTGCCAAATGGACTCCCCTCCCCCGCGCCCCGCCACCACCTTGCTGGCTCCAGGTTGAAGCATTATATAAACACATGCTGAACCTTGGGGCTAACAGCTGAACTGAATAGCTCCCGGGAGAGGGTGATCCCTACAGGCTAGCGTGGCCAGGCCCCAGACGACCTCTTCGGCTCCCTCCCCACTCCCCCTGCCCAACATTTGGGGATACTTCCCACGGTCACCCATGCTTATTTATGTATACTGGTGCCCTTCCTGGGAGGAGAGCAGGATCACTGAAGGCAAATCAGAGTACTGGTTCCCTAAAGACAGATGCTTGGCCGGCAGGGCTGCTCACCTGGTCCCTATGGAGGACAGGCCACCTCTGCTGGGACGCACGTGGCCGTGCATTGCACGCAGGGATCCTTCTACCCACCTACCCTTCATCCCTGACCATATTTCTCATTAGAAGTGGGGAAAGTGGGATGCTGAGCTAAGTGGCTGGCCACTGCGCTCTCCCATCTGTACCCTCCTTCTCCCAGGAATCAGCAGAGGGGCCCAAAGTTCTCAAGAAGTTTCCCTCCCAGGTAGGACCCTGACCTTGGGTGGGGGCTAAGCTAGGGCTTACAGGGAGAGGCCACAGGGAGGCTGGAACAGCCTCCTTCAAGTAGGACTCCCCACCCCCACCCCACCCTCAAGAACTTGCAGACCTCCCCTGTGGGGGCAAATGGGTGCCCTGAAAGGAATCCACTGTGTCCCTCTGTCCACAGCCACATGGAGGAAAAGAATGAGCTCGCCTAATCCTTCCTAAGCGCCCACCATGCATGAGTCGTCCTGTAGGGCACCCGCACCAGTTCTGGAGGCTTCTGGGTGCATTCTCTAAGGGAGGGAGGGGACAGGGCTGGGGCCCAGGGGAGAGGGAGCAGGAAATTACCCTCCTGCCAAGTAGGACGGAAATTGAATTTCTTCCCCTCCCCCGTCTTCTGCCTCCCCCAAGGCCCCTCCCAGACGACTCACTTTTTCTCTCTCTCCAATTACAGTTTTAAACATTTAGGGTGTTGCTGTTTTAGTTTTTAAAATTTGTTAGGCTCAATTTATGCCACTTAGTAAAACCTCTTTTCCAAATGAAGCCAAATTAGAACTAAAACACTGCAAGCAATAAAATGTGGGCATTTCATTTGGGTTGGGTTGGCTTTTAGGATTGTTTGTGTAAATGAAGCCGAGGAGAGGGTGCGGGAGCCTGTGTCAGGCCTGGGTGAGGGGAGCGAGTCCCTTAGGTCCCCCCAGGGGTAAGCAGCTGGCCCGGACCGGCCTGCCCTTGCCCTCCGGTCAGCTGGAGCAGGGTCTCATGCCGCTGGGGAAGGGCAAGCCTCAAAACGAGTTGCGCTCTCTCCCTTGGCAATGCCCTCCCCTCCCGACTCATTGGGGGGGGGCTGTAGGAGCCACTTCCTGCGCGACAACCGCACCCTGGCAGGCCCCGGGCACGGCAGCGCCACCGACCCGTTACCACCCCGCAGTGTACAATAAATAACTCGTGAATTGAATTGAACCGGCTGGCACCAAGGGCGCAGTCTAGAAACATCTCCTCCCACCCCCTTGCCCTGCAATGCCTGCACATACGCGCCTAATGTCAATGACCATCCCATCAGGGTAAAGGTGGGGCCCCGAGGCCTAGGCTGGGGGTGGGGAGGGGTGGAGGAAGGACAGAAGTTGGAGGAGGAGGGGGGGATCCTGAGTTACTAATTAGGCATCTGGTGTTAGGGGAGGTGGCTGCCAACAGGTCAGAGAAGTTTCTGGCTGATGAGCCAAGGATCTGACCCTCAAGCTGGGCCTCTCTGGGACCCTCAGGAGGTCACATCCGGGGCTTCGAAGCTGGCCTCCTCCCTGCCAGCAGGAGAAGGCAGCAAATACCGTGAGGACTGAGAGCCCAAGAGGGGACACTGAGGCAGCAACGACGGCCACAATGATGAGACAGTGACTAAGGGCCGGCGTGTGGCTTGCCGAGCGATTTGGGTTGTCCCCACGCCAACAGTAAAGGCCTGGTGTCTGGCAGGAGATGGGGTTCTTGCGTCCACAGGGACACCTTCCGAACGACCCTGGCAGACAGCTGCCATCATCAGGAACGAGCTTGGGAGGAGAGCAGACCTGAGAGGGCACAGGGGCTGGACTCAGGGTTGTGGGTATCTGGGGACGGAGGGCAGAGGGCCCAATGAAGTGGAGTAGAATAAAATTCATGCTGAGGGCCAGGGTGGAAGGGGTGGGTGACCCCCAATGAAGAAGTCTATTACGTTTGGGATAATCTCTCCACGCAAGTGGAAATAAAGTACAATCAGTGGAGGAAACTCCGGGAACAATTTAAAGGAAACTGGACAAAACCCCCAGAGACGATAATAAAATGGCATGTGGAGTCCGGCCGGTCCCTGGGATGGAATCCATGACCCAAAGTTGTAGGTTACCCTCTGTGGCAGGCAGGGTTCCCTGAAAATGCTCTGAGATGGGTTTTCAGGGGCAGGATGTTTGGGAGAGATCGATCCCTCAGCGGAAGGAGGGGAAAGCAGGACTGGGCAGAGTCGGGGGGGGGGGGTGGCAGCTGAAATGCAGGCCTGGCAGGGTTTCAACTAACCTGACGGACAGAGCTCCGGAGGAAGCGGTGTCTAGCACAGTGGCCTGCCAGGAGCCAAAGCGGCCGGGCCTGCGTCAGGACGCGGCCCCGCCAGATAGGGGCTGCCCAGGAAAGCGTGGCCTGGGGTAAGGTGCTCTCAGCAGCTGAGGCCGACCCTGAAGGGGCTGACAGCAGGAGGCCGTCCGGGAACGCTGAGCCCTCAGCGGGGAGCGGCGAGCTCTTCCTCGAAGGGGTATCTGGGGGCCACGTCTCCGTGTGTCTGCCACATCCTCTCCCCTCCCTTCAATGTCTAAGCTCCTGGCATATCTGGACACATGAATAAATCTCTTTCTTTTCCTCTGGGCCTCGTCGCCCTCCTCACAGCTTCCCCAGAGGCTGATGCGTGTCTGGAAGCCGGTCTGACTCTAGCCCAGCTTGGTGTTTTTGATTTACTCACTTCTCCCAGGCCTATGGATGAGAATTCTGGACTGATTCCATCGCCGTGGTTTCCTGCTACGTTCCGGCCCGGCCTCCTGGTAACCAGCGGCCATCCCAGCTGGCGACGGCAGGGAACCCTAATACCGCAGCTTGTTTGGGCTTTAGCGTTGGTTCTCCAGGGCTGGTCCTTAGGCTCCCCTGTGCTGCCCGCCAGGGCACTGGGCGGCCCAGGACAAGCCTCGGATGAAGTCAACCTCAGTTACGTACGACAAGAACCAATCAGGCCCACAAGACTCCCACTGCTTGGTGTATCAGCTGTGGCTGGTAAGGACCACCCTCGAGCTCTGTCCCCTTCCTTCCCCAACTCGCCAGTAACCAGCTGTCACTCAGTCATATAGCTTCGCCTCCCAAGAACCCGGAGCTTCGGCTCCACGTCTGAGCCTCGTTATTGGAGTGACTGACATATTCTCCAGATACCTGCCTGCTTCCTGACTGGCCTAGGCTGTTCCGAAGCACCATTTCTCTCTCTGGACGAACGCTAAGGGCCTGGAAGAGGAAAAGAACTGGTCTGGGGACAGGCGGGAACGAAGTAAACCTTCTGGGCAAACCCCAGCCCCGATTTCCCTTCCTGACCTCTGTCCTCCCTTCCCTGTTTTGCAGGTCTGGGGCCCAGCCAGGGTGACACAAATGATCGCAGAGGAGGAGGTGAACTGGGGACAGACGAGTGAAGCCAGGGGCAGCTTCCAGCTTCCCAGGAAGTGGGAAGAAAGGCCTGCTCTAATAGGAACTGGGGGAACAGAATGGGAGGGTGTGGCGGCCAGAAGCACATCCGAGCACATAAAAGCAACCAGCCAACCCCGGCTCTACCCCCGTGGTCCCACGCTCCGGCCGGGGGCGTGGTCTTGGTTGGAGATGCCCAGTCTCCCCTTGCTTGTAACTTGGGTCAGAAAGAAGCAGGGGGCTTCTGGGGGTGGAATCCTGGAGGAGGCCTCCTACAGACCCACTTAACCCCCATTACATTCATTCCCTAATATACTTTTCACCTTCAGCAAACAGTGCAAATTTGAATTTTTTAGTCACTGATCAAATATTTACCCTGTGAGCTGCCAGTCTGCTGAGCTTGACTTCTACGATTCTCCACAATTTTTTTTTTTAATTCTCCACGTTTGTATTAGATGAATTAGCATTTTATGGTTGGGCGGCTGGTTTAGGACTCAAAGGTGAGAGGCGGAAGACCAGAGCAGCCCAAGCAGTCTCTGCAAAGAACAACTTTCTGTACTTCTCATCCGTACGACATACATCTTCAAAATCTGTTACCTGGGAAAGAGGATTCAAGGTTCATCTCATTTGTTTGTTTTTAATTCGCTTGTTTAAAGTAATCTCTACACCCAAGGTAGGACTTGAACTCATGACCCTGAGATCAAGAGTCACAGGCTCCACCCACTGAGCCAGCCGGGTGCCCCTCATTTCATTGTTTGCCATACAAACTCGGGCAGATCGGGTCATCTCTCCAAGCCTCAGTTTCCTTATCAGCACAATGGGTAGGACAACAACGCCCCCGTCAGAAGGTGTTTGCAAAAGTCAAAAGAAATGTTGGCCGTGACCACACTGTAAAATGCAAGGCCCTAAATGGAGAGCTGCGTAAGAGCGGATACCGAATCTGTCGTGAAGCGTAGCCCCCAAATCCTCTGATACTTTTCCCTTCAATAATCGGGGTCTAAAAAAAAAAAGAATTGGGGTCTATGTCCCTTCCCATTGAATCCCAGTGGGCTTGTGACTACTTCGATTGATAGAGTACGGCACGTGTGACACTGGGTGACCTCCGAGGCTGGGTCAGAAAAGCCGTGGAGCTCCCACCTGGCTGTCTTGAGGTACTCACTGCAGGGGAAGCCGGTCACCACATAGGACATCCAGCTACCAGAGACTGTCCTGCTGGGGGTCACACGTAGATGCTCCGGGCCATGGCCCATGCCCTCCAAGGGGCCAAACACGTGCGAGAAGCATCTAGACCCAGCCCATCCGTCCCTGGATGCCGTGAGGAGTAAAAGAGTCGCCCAGCGGAGCCCAGCCTAAATTCGGAGCCGCAGATCTGCAGGCATAAGGAAATGCTTGTTCTTTTACGACACTAAGTTTGGGTCCCGTGTTACACAGCGGTAATACCTGGAATAAAACCTGACTTTAGTAAGTTCCCCCAAGAGATCACACCCTCCCCATCTCTTGTTTTGTTTCTTTGTCCCTATTTGACTCGAACAAACAGGGTGCGATGGGATCTCTTACGACCCACCTTAGTGGGTGCGGAACGACAACCTGCCCAAGCATCCATGGAGGAATGGAAGGCTTGAACCCGGAGTCCTGCTGCTCAGACCCCCGCTCCTCCCACAGGACCGAGCTGTCAGGACCCCAAGGAGAAAGGCTATCCTTATGGGTTCTGACCTCCTGTAAAAGAATTACTAGAAAACTCCAAACTACCAAGCAATAAAGTAAATGGGTGTCGCGGAAAACCACAGACAGCCCGTCATCTACAATTCATTTTTTTCTTGATTTGGGAATGCTGGGGCTTTTGTCCTTCCCACTTGAAGTGTGGGCTTCTCCTACAATGCAAAAAAAAAAAAAAAAAGGCAAGCAAATGAGAGGAAGGAGGAGGAGGCAGGGACGGAGGAGAAGGAGAACAGGCTAGCCTTCTCCGAACCTAAGCGAGCCGGCAGTGACCTGCCAGGGATCTTAAAAATACCCTGCTTCAGAGGATCCAGAAAGTGAGCACCCCGCACCTGGAAAACAGGTTGCTGGCTACACAGAGGTTTCCAAGCCTGGATCCCGTTTACACTTGTCGAAGCACAGGCTTCTAATTCCAGCCGCTCATGAAAAGGCACGTAGGTCCTCTGTGACGTCAAATCACTCTTTCAACTGAGCATAATTTCTTTCAATGATGGGCTTGGAGGGGTTTCAGCGACGGTGGGTTTTTTTTT
>NC_048238.1:34249243-34285127 GCF_002007445.2 Ailuropoda melanoleuca
CTCTTTCAACTGAGCATAATTTCTTTCAATGATGGGCTTGGAGGGGTTTCAGCGACGGTGGGTTTTTTTTTTTTTAATGAATCATAAACATGCAGATCAGATTTAGTGTTATGACTGGGGTGCGCAGAGCGTCCCTGTTAATTCTTGCTAAGCGCTGACAGCAGGATCAACCCCCAAACAGCACAGGCAAATACACCATCCCAGCCCCGGGGGCTTAGAGACTGCATAATTACAGACGACGCGCGGTAGTCATTATCATCACCGGAACATTTCGGCCCAGGCACAGCACCCCCTGATCCAGAGAGCCCCCTGGTGCGCCTGCCAGCTTGGGTCCCAGCTAGGGGGGGAGCTCACTCCCCATCCCCAGACCAGAGAGCGGGTAGAGGTCACCCAGAGCCCAGGGTCCCCGCTCTCCCAGCCCAGCAGGCTTGCACTCCGTGGCAGTGGAAGCTTGTGGGGAAATGGTGCTGAGTCTGAGCTGGAAGGGAAGGGGTGCAGGGCTGTGCAGAATGCATGCCAGATTTTGCTAAATGCCGAACAGCTGAACAAGTCCCCAGGGCTGAGGAAAGAGCGTTCTCCTTCCCTGCGAGTCACTCCACTCACTCGCTCCATGTCTCTCATCAAAGGCTGGGGGGCGGACGGTGTGGGGTGGCTGGAAGTCAAGAGCACTCGGCTGGGATGCCCTGTCACCGTGCGTGCCCCGGGATGGCCCCGGGCGGGCAGCGGGAGTCACCCCCGCTCGGCTGTTTTCACAGCACTCAATAAGGGCATCGTAAAACCCGCATCTGGATTTTCTTCTCCATCTTTCCTTCGAAAGGTTTAAAGGGAAAACCAGACTCCTGGGGTCTGTCGAACTCTACCGGGCTCTCCTTGCAGGTTCTCTGCCAACCTGCCAATAGTTCGTGAACCACAGCCGCATGCAAGAGATGGAGTTGGAGGGGCGCCTGGGTGGCACAGCGGTTAAGCGTCTGCCTTTGGCTCAGGGCGTGATCCCGGCGTTACGGGATCGAGCCCCACGTCAGGCTCCTCTTGCTGGGAGCCTGCTTCTTCCTCTCCCACTCCCCCTGCTTGTGTCCCCTCTCTCACTGACTGTCTCTATCTCTGTCAGATAAATAAATAAAATCTTTAAAAAAAAAAAAAAAGAGATGGAGTTGGAGCTAAGGAGGATAGCAAACAGCCCGCCTCAAGACCCGGAGGGCGGGAAGGTGATTTAAGATCTTTCCATGGGCTGTTTTCTAGCACAGGAATGCCAAGAGTCACCCGTGATTACCCAGTGTTCCAGAGCACACCGGGAGCTGGGCGTGCCCTCCGCCCACTCTGCAGATATGGAAACTGAGACCCTGGCCCTCTGCTCAAAGGCACACAACTCATGAGGCTCCAAGAGTGAATGGAGTCCTGTTCTTTCTGACACTGAAGCCAGACCCTTTAGATCGGCGGTCCTTACCCTGGGCTGCTCCCCAGAATCCCCGGAGAGCTTCCAGAAACCCTCATGCTCCTGCCACGCTCCGGACCAAACAAGACTGAATTCCTGGGGCTGCAACGGAGGCATCAGTCCTCTTTAAAGCCCCAAGGTGATTCCAATGTGCGGTCAGTCGGGGTGGAGAGCCAGGGCTTTGGACCGCTACGGTAACCTTTCTTTCTCTTACTTTCCTTCCTTCCAACAAATACGCATCGAGTCCCATGAAATGCCAGGCAGAGCACTTGGTGTTCATTAAAGGAGCTGCCTTCCCTCTAAAGCAGTGGTTCTCAAGTGTGTGTGTGTGTGTGTGTGTCCCACAGATAATCACCCAGAGAAGAAAGGTGCATAGCAATGGAAGCCTAGCTCAGCCCCAAGCCTAACCAAGGAGGGAGTTCTTGCGCTGGTCCTGCTGCACCCTTCGAGCCACGGTGCGGGCTCTGCCAGCCCGAGGGTCCCCCTCTCCTTTGTGAGGGACAGAGAGAGGGTGGGAGCACCCTGCTTCCTACTGTTCAGTCCTCCCTCCTGGAAGCCAGACAACAGGGCTACAAATCAGTTGTTTTCAAACTCAGGGGTGCTTTGATGGACACGTGCTTCTCGCATTTTGCATTCAAAGGAACGCCAAGCTTCTATGTCAAGTGAAATACCCTGAATTTTCTGGGGCAGCCAGCAGAATTTCTTTTTTTAATCTTTGAGATGTAACTCATAGGGCAAACACCAAGCCTGCCCTTAAGGAACACCAGGGAAGAATGGGTTGTTTCAAAGACAGGAACGCGCAAGCTAAGCTCACCCCCTGGAAACTCGAAGATTTAAAAACAAACGTGCACCTGTTTTTAAGCAAACCATGTCTAAAGTGCATTACACATTTCCCTGTTTCCTTGGAGGGTGCTGACACAGTTGAAGTTGTCTTGGGGGCCCAATCACTCGGGACATGGACAACTGTGTCATGCTGAAAGACAAGGCAGCCTTCTGCGCCAACGTGCCCCTTCGCTAGATGGCCCCACCCTGCTGTCCCCCTTGAGCTCTTGTTTCTGGTTTGTTCCCGTCTCATCTTTTGCTCAGATGTGGACAATAAATCCTTCCTGCTACTTGCGTCTCAGTCTATGTCCCCAAGGGAACTCACTACCTTTCCCTCCAGCTCACCCCTTCTCCTCTTGTGTTTCTGACCCAGGTGAATGGCCCCCCGAGCTCACCCAGCCATCGATGTCGAAACAAAAACAGAAACAAAAGCAGGAGTTGGAAGGAATTCCGGAGTCATCGAGGTTGTTAAAATAGTTTGTGAAATAAGAGTAAACAGACTCCCATGAAAAAGGATTGGAACACTTCCCTGGTGTACCATCAGTGGACTTTAGAGCAGGGAATTCCTAACGTATTTTGGCTCTTCCAGATTGTTCCAGATACCTGAGATTGCTAAGTCAAGTAACTTCTAGATAAGCAAGGTGTCACGGTTCGCAGTTTTTGTTTGTTCGTTTCCTTTTGTGCAAGGCCTCGATGTTGTATCATTCCAGAAACAGGCTATCGTTCAGGCGCTTGATGGGAGCTCTTGACTTCTCTCCTCTTCTCCATTCCCCTATTACATACTCCCCCAAAGGGCCAAAACTCCAAGTGGGAAAGAGCAGCTGCTGGACCAGGAGTGACCTGAAATGAGGACCAGGCCTCCTCCTGTCCCCTTCTCTTTTTCTTTTCCTCCTCTGAGAGAACCCCTCCACCCCCACCCCACCCACAGCCCCACCTGCCTCATGCACCAGTCAAAACCAAGGCGGGGGAGGAGGGGCGCCTGGGTTTCTCAGTCGGTTAAGCACTGAACATCCAATTCTTGGTTTCAGCTCAGGTTGTGATCTCAGGGTCCTGGGATCAAGACCCACATCGGGCTCCATGCTGGGCGGGGAGTCTGCTTGAGGAATCTTTTCCTTTCTCTCTGCCCCTCACCCCTCTCTCTCTCTCTGAATTATGTAAATAAATTTTTTAAAAAATAAAATAAAATGAAATGCAAAAAAAAACAAGGCAGGGGGAGCGCTGCCCCGAAATAAGAGTTCGGCCTCACAAATAAGGCTTAACTACAGCTCCAGAAGGGGGTGAAACTCTCAGACAGGGGGCAGAGGAGGGCACCCTGGCAGACGGCATTTGGGGACTGCCTCAGAAACAGAATTTGGTCAGTGTACCTGGAGCAGACCAGGGGCAGCCAGGCCAAACTCAGAAAAATCGATGCATAAGTCGGATGCCAACACAGTCATTGTGTTTCCCCAGGGACAGGAAAGCCCACGTTTGCCTCTGAGCTACCCTCTTTGAGGCTCCTGGGAATCGGAGGCAGGATGCTGCAGGTGTATCATGGAAAGGAGAACCGGAGGTCACAGTCAGTGTCTCAGCCTGGGCCGCACTGGAGAATTCCTGCTGACGGTGGCGTTAGACCTCCCGACTCCACGCAGACCACTCCCTGCCTTTTACGCAATCTACCAGACCGGGCACAATATGACAGCTAGGCAAGACCTTCCCTTGAGTCCCCAGGACAACAGCTGGACATCACAGAAGGGCCGGGCTGTCCCAGCTGTCCGCGGGCCTGCTCTTTGGCGAGCATGAAGGGAAAGGGCTTGGGACAGTGAGGAGGGGGACCCCGGCCTGCAGAGGGGTTCTCATTCACCCAAGCTCTGTGGTTCTGCAGTTCCTCACCAAAGGCCCCTGTAAACTGACTCCAAGCGTTGCTTGTAAAGTAAGTCCCTCCGGCCTTCCCACCAGCTTCCAGGAGTCGATCTGAGATTCTGGGTTCGCCTGGAAGGAGACGGTGTGGTGTTCTCCACCAGACACCGGCCCCACTTCTCCAGAGCGCCAGCTCTGCCCCCGCTGCTCACGGCTGTCCTGCCACATCCCTGGCCGGGGGAGCGCTCCTTGACCTTGTGGGAACCATCCGGGGGACCAGCCTGGCAGAACGGCTCCCGCATAGCCTCCTCGCCACCCTCCCGGGCAGCTTGGCCGAGCTGTCTCTTTGGCTAACACAGGAGCTTTGGAATGAGACAGGGAGAGAAAGACATGAGTGGTGGGGGTGGGGACCTTTCTCGGAGCTTATTAAAAATCTTTTGTGTGCCATAGAATGAGTCCAGTCTTGTCGGCCCTGCTCCCCCAGCACTTAACTTTTTCAGGCCTGATGAGCACAAACGCTTCAGCTAGTCCAGGAAACCAAAGGCCTTCCTCGGCCTTCCACTGTGTGTGCATTTCCTTTATGTGGCCGTCATAATTAGGCAGTGGCCCGACCCCGTGGCCCGAGGTGCCTGCTCCGGCTCTCCACAGCCCTGTCGCGTCTCAGGGGACCCACGTGCCGTGCCAGCCTGGAAGGACAGTCTGGAAGGAAAGCCCGTTGTCAAACAAATCATCCTTCTGGGAACACAAAGCCGCGGGGACCCTCAGGCTGCTGCTGACACTTGGGCCAGAGGCATCAGAGAGTCGTGTTCCTGTGTGGCGCTGAAGCCCCAAGTTCGGAGACAGAAAGCTGGCTGGTGGCCAGCGGCGGCGGGCACCTTATCTAAACCAAGGGAGAGGACGCCGAGCAATGTTGTCGCGGGCACACAACAGGCTTAGCCCGGGAAAGGGCTGTGTGGACGCTGCGTGGGTGGTTCTGTGCTGCGATTGCCATGCTGTTGGGTTGTTGTTTTCCCCCTTCGGGGGCTGTTGTTTTTCTTTTTTATCTATTCAGTTTTGTCTTGTTCAACAGCCGGGTGCTTGGCAGGGCCTGGCGGCAATACCCAGCCGGCCCTTTGCAGAGCAAGCAGCCCCCGTCCACTTGACCACCCGGCACGCAAATGCCCGGCTCGTCTCTGATGGCCCACACCAGGTTATTTCCTTACCCTGCCTGTCTGGCCTCACATCTTTCCCGTGCACGTTCCCCCCCCAACCCCCCCAGGTGCTTTTGACTTCCCTCCTGCCCTTAAAATCCCAGAGCTGGGAGGAGCTCAGCGTGCAAGTTTTCAGGACCTTGCACTGGGTGATGTCCTCCCCCCCAACCCCCGTTCAGCTTTTGACCCAAAGGAAGGGGACGACCTCTCCACTGTGAGAATCACTCTCTTTCGCTGGAAGCCATGGTTACTAATGATAGCCTCACCGGGCGCGCCCTCAAAGGGTCCGCTCTATACCCCCCCACACTCCCGCACACACAACTCAGAGGGGACACAGCTGGCCCGGGTCAGCGAGTGGAGGCCACAGCCTGGGCCACCCCTGCAAGCTCATCCGTGTCCCGGAACCCTGCTCATGTTCTGGAACTGGGCCTTTCATTCTTAATCCTTTACACAGTTTGTGTGCGCATGTATATACATATACACACACGTGTGTGTGTGTGCTTGTGTGTGTATATATGGGTGTGTGTGTGTGTGTCTCTTTGAAATCATCAAAAAAATAAAAAAATAAAATAAAAGGGCTTTCATGGTTGAGCCTGACCCGTGCAACACAGAATATATTATTTCTTTCAGAGCGTGGATAGCAGCCCTACACGTGAACACAGATCAAACACGGCCCACAGAAACAATGGGAGGAAGCGTAACCAGAGTGAATCGATTCCTTGGTCCTGCTGTACCAAGAAATTCAAGAGGAGGGCTCCTGGGGCTTTTAACCCAGATCCAACTTCAGCCACAGCCGTCTCTCCCCTGTTCTGCGATCTCTTGTGCTGGCTCCCTTTTTCTGGGTCTGAAACGTAGAACAGAGTAGGCAGTGCTGAGTTCCGCAGACCCAGCTGGCTTTTATTTTTATTTTTTTAAGATTTTATTTATTTATTTGACAGAGATAGAGACAGCCAGAAAGAGAGGGAACACAAGCAGGGGGAGTGGGAGAGGAAGAAGCAGGCTTCCAGCAGAGGAGCCTGATGTGGGGCTCGATCCCATAACGCCAGGATCACGACCTGAGCTGAAGGCAGACGCTTAACCGCTGTGCCACCCAGGCGCCCCACCAGCTGGCTTTTAAAGAAAAATTCAGTAGCTCCGTCCCTTCGCCCTCGACACACGCATAGGTCTGCACGCGTACACCCGTTCATGTTCTCTTTTCCCCAGAACTAAACAGTAAACAGGACAGACTCCGCCGCCGCAACAGGACAAGAGAAGGGAAAGGCAGAAAAGGCCCTGTCAGGCATCAGGAAACATTCTTAAAGCAAAAAAAAAAAAAAAAGGTCCTAATCCCCAGCCTGAGGCCCATCTTGTCTCTCCATGCCCAAGTGACGACATGGCCCCTTGGCTCTCAAAGATCTGTTTAAATATGTAGGTGGTCTTGCTCAAGTTGGCTGGTTTTCATTCGGCATTGACCCGGGGCTGACCCCAGCCCTGAAGATCCGGATTGCCCTGCCCTGCCGGCTCAGCGCTGGAGGGTGGAGCTGGCAGCCCACCCCCATTCTTCGGCCGGCTGGCCACCAAGGCCACCCGGTCGGGCAGGTCAGCCGCAGCCAGCATCCTCCCCTATTCTGCTCTAATCCCAAGGCTGCCCTTTATTTAGACACCATAGTCCAGCCTGCTCCCCGAGTTCCCGTTCCACCGGCTGGAGACAAGCCGGGGTGGCCTCAGGCCAGCTCCAGGTGGCTCCCCAGAGGAGGCCTCGGGAAGGCAGGCCCAGCTCAGGCAGCTGGTAGGTGAGACACAGCAGAGCTCTCGGGTTTGAGTCTCCAAGGCCTGAGTTCAAATGCGGGCCCTGTCCCTGGCTGTGACCTTGGGCTGCTGTGTACCTTGCCTGATCCTGGCCTACGCATCCATGGAAGAGGAGAGGGCCATGTGAAGGTGAAGCCCACCGAGATTTGCAGCTGTTGTCCTTCAAGTTTGGAATGATGTGGCCCCGGGCCGAGGAAGGCCGGTGGCCACCACAAGCTGGAAGAAGCAAAGAACTGAATCTCCCCTCAATTCTCCAGAGGGAGCGGGGCCCTGCTGACACCTCCATTTCTGCCCCATGAGGCCAATTGCAGGCCTCTGGCCCCCGGAACCGCAAGACAACAAACTTCTGTTGTTCTACCCCCCGGAGTCTGTGGTCGTTTGTTCCAGCAGCAACACTAGACGACAGGCCACCGAGAGGCTTCTGAGAGACTGTGTTAGATGCTGTGACCGGGCTGTCTGACCTGGACGGGCCCTCACAGCAAACTGGTCAAGTGCTGGGGAAGACAGGCATTATCCTTGTTACTGTCTAGGAATTGGAGGCGCCCAGAAATTCAATATCGTGCTCCAGGTCATATGAGGTTTGGTGGCAGAGTTGAGACTAGAACACGGGTCCCCCAGAGTCCCGGTGCTGCTCCCTCTCCCCTCTGACCGATTCTGAGCAGGTAGAAAGAAGGGCTCGGCCCCCAGCAGGAGCTGGGCAGGGCCCCTGAGGGCTGGAGGCCAAGGGGACCACTCTCCCACCCCCTTCGTGGCCCTGCGGTTTTGCATCTGGACAAGAGCTGCGGAGGAAGCCACCGTGGGGGTTGGACGCCGCACCCCTCAGCACATCTCTCTTCCCGGAGGAGAGGGAATCCGGGCAGGGGAATTCTCCCTCAGTGACTCACCTGGGAGCCCTGTCAAGTCTCCCGGGCCTCAGATTCCTCTGCGGTGACATGGAAACACTAACAAGGCCGCCCCCTCCTCGAGGAGCTGTGGGATTATAGAATGCACGTCTGTACAGAAATGCCGGCGAGAGGTGGTTACCAGGCCCCACTCTCCCTCTCGGGGCTCCTCGGGAAGCTTGCCAGGGGCACGGCACATGGAGCCTGCCGGGGAGGCCCTCCTCAGTCCCTCACCCCTGTGGGCCCAGGCCATGACTCCTGGCTCTGCCCAGAGAGCCCGGGACAGCCGGGGACCCCGGGACCTCGAGGCTTGGGTCATGCCACCCCCGCCCCGTCCTCTCTCTGTCCTCCCCCTACTCTCTCACTGGTTCATTCATCTTGTTCCCTCTTTTCTTTCGAGATCTCACTTTCTGACTCTCTCGCACTCTCTGCCACAACTGACACCAGGAGCTCCCCTCCCGGATGAGGCTGGGGCCACACTCCCCCTGAAACCACATCCTTGCCTACCCCCTCCTCTGCTGTTCCTGCTTCCTCACACCCTCACTGGTCTCTCCTGAGAGCACACTCGCCATAAATCACATGCACGTGACTCCCCGTGCTTCTAGAGAATTCTTATCTAAGATACCACGTTAGGTTCTAGGGAAATGAAATCAACAAAGACGTGCCCCCTGCCCTCCAGGAGCTTCTGGCCTGGTGGGAGAAGCAGTGCGATGGAGAATCCAGGGCAGTCCCTGGTGTTCTAGATGCCATGATGGAGGGCCACTTAGCCCGCCACGGAACATGAGGAAGCAGGTGATCTGTTGAGTATGTCGAGGGGTAATCAGGGAAGGCTTCACAGAGGAGGAGGCCCCGGTGAATAAGGATGCAGGGGAGAGAAGGGAGATGAAAAGGGAGCTGGAGGGGAAAGATAGGGCCACAGTCTAGCCCAGCAGGAAGCTGGCAGATGCTGCAGGTGGCTGGAACATGGGGTGATGGGGGGGGCGGGGAGGGCACAGGATGAGGCTGGAGAAGTCGCAGGGCCCCGTCATAGCAAGCTTCTGGGAGCCCAGCCAAGGAGCTCAGACTTTCTCCCGAGGGCAGTATGGAGCCATTGAAAGTTTTAGAGAGATCCAGGTTTGGTTTTGAGAGCTTAACCTTGGCCGCAGAGGGCAAAATGAGATTTGAGCAAAGCAACTGGAGGCAGGGGTTTAGACAGCATGACCTCTCAGGTTCCTTTCAATCTGGAAGTTCTAGAAGTCTCCGCGGAAGACAGGGAGAGCTGTGGGCCATGGAGGGGAAAGTAGGGCAGGAGCTGGCCGGTCAACTCCCCTTGACGGAACTGTCAGGAGAGATAGCAAACAGTAAGCAGCAGACACAGGGCCTGCCTGTGTGCCCGGCTCGGCCACATCTTGCCGAACCTGACCCGGAGCCATTTCCACTTGGGCCCATCCCATGGCCAGGCCCTGAGGCGCCTGGGGCTGGCAGACGGGGCAAGAGGACAGAGCAGGACAGTGAAGACAGCAGGTTGCTGATGGGCTGCGGAGAAGCCGCATGAGGCCCTGGGACGGAGCCAGGTGGGCGCAGGACCCCTGATGCTTGGGCCCTCCTCCACCGCTGCGTGTCGCTCAGCCCCGCCTGCCTCTCCTCCCCTGGCAGGGCCAGCCGGAGGGGAGTGTCCTGAGAGGCCCTGGCAGGCCTCAGACCACCCCTCAGAGAGAGGCCCAGTTTCTGCAAGTCTGAGGAGGAGCAGAGCCCAAGAGCAGACAGCAAATGGCCAGGGGTGGGGAGGGGCGCCGAGGGACACCACCTCGTTAGAATGCAGCACCCTGCCGCCAGCCTCTGTCCGGTGCCCGGGCCGCTCTTGCCAAACGCTGTGTGCAGAGCTGCGGGGAACAGGACAGGACAAGGAGCCCAGAACCAGGAGTCCCGGGAAGACAAGGAGACACTTGTCAGGGTTCTGGGAACCAGTGTAGGCCACAGGGCCCAGGGCAGGCCCAGGCTGCCTGCAGAGGGGAGGCAAGGAGCCCTGGCTCCCAGGGACGGACACTGTGCCCCCTCGCATCCCACCCACTGTCCTTTCTCTTCCCTGGTTTTCAAAGACCCCTTGACTTAAGGAGCCAGCTTGAATTCCTTTCCGTGTCATTCTGCACACAGGGAACTCCTCCCAAAGGGGGCGGAGTGGAGGGCGTGAGTCCCCACCTGCTCCTGGAAGGAGCTTCCAGAGAAACGGGCAGGCCAAGCTCGTCGCGACCACCCAAGGTGCCACCAGCCCTTACAGACAAATGGCAGCTACCCTCCGTAACCGGGCAGAGGCGCGGGGAGGGAGACCCTGGCCCACAGGCCCAGCTCC
The DNA here is from genome assembly GCF_002007445.2 of Ailuropoda melanoleuca. Lineage (NCBI taxonomy): Eukaryota > Metazoa > Chordata > Mammalia > Carnivora > Ursidae > Ailuropoda > Ailuropoda melanoleuca. The sequence goes on from NC_048238.1 coordinate 34,259,522, forward strand.
TGCTGTAGCTCACCCCTCCCCGCCTCAGCTCCCAGGCAGGTGCCGCTCCTCGCTCCTGCTCCTGTCTTACAGGTGAGGCGGCCTGGCCCAGAGCCGCTGAGCAACTCACCCGAGGTCACACGGGTAAGAGTGCGATTTGTCCCTCGTGGCCTGGCTCTGGAGTCTGCGTCCTGGAACACCAGGCCAGACGAGGGGAATAATGGCATCTCGCCGGTCTTTGCAAAAACATTGGTGGGTGGTGGAGAGCGCGAAGCCTGGAGTCGCGTAGACCTGTGTCACTCTGAGTGACCTTGGGCTCCCTAAGCCAGGGTTTCCTCACCACTAAATTGGGGACAGACAACCCCTTCCGGAGGGAAGTAAATGAAAGATGGGTGTGGGGCCCTTAGCACCAGCAGACTGCTGGATTCGAATGGGCCTTTAAGGACCTCGAGGCCCTTTCATGTTAATTCATTCAACTTGACTTTGACTGAGGAAGCCAGGCGAGAGCTGTGGGGGCCTGACATCCGCCCCGGAAGGGTGAGGGCTTTAGGAATGGCTTCTGCTTGCTTCGGCTGGGTAGAGTAGCCAGGTCCCCAGAGTGGCTCCCCAAAAGTCAGCTACCCCGGCTTCATCTCCCCCTCCCGGACTCCCGAGCCATCAGGCAAAGGCAGGGGTCACCCTCCTACGTGAGGTGGGGGGCCAAGATCGGCAGCCCCCAGCATTCAAGGACTAGGGGCCCCAAGTCAGACGCCATCCAGATGACAGACCCCAATCTGAAGGACAGGCTGGCGGGGGAGGGGAGGGAGGCGCTCCACCCCCACCCGGCCCCCCTGAGGAGCTCCAGAGCCTGCCTGGGATTAGCTCCCCTCAGGAAAGCTGCCCTCGGGCCACCACCCCCTGCAAGGGGATTTGCAGATGGCTCCCTGTTGCGATCTAAGGCCCTCCCTGGCTGGTGTCCTCCAGCCTCAGATGCAATTAGGGGGAAATAATGCATAACCAGAGCTGGAAAGTGGACGGCAGGGGCCGGGCGCAAGCGTGCCCTCCTGGGCTTCAGCCATGGGCTGCCACCCACCTCTGTGACCCTGTGGCTCTGTGACTCGGCGGCGCCGTGACCTGGCTCCTCTGTGATCTCGTGGCTCTGTGACCTTGCACTTCTGCGACCCAGCGGCTCTGTGACCTGCAACTCTGACCCGGCAGCTCTGTGACCTGGAGGCGCCGTGACCTCGCCCTGGCTCTTCTTTTGCCCAGCACTGTCCTCTCCTCCCCATTGTGTCTGCCTGGAAATATCCATTTCCAGCCCCATCTCCGCCACACACACACACACACATACACACACACACGGACACACACAGACACACATGGGTTAAAGTTTCTCTTCCTTCCCTCGCGCCCAGTGGTGACATGTATATACCCTCGTCGAAGAGAGTACCATCCAGTGTTACATTTTTTTCTCCCACCTGTCTTCCCCCCAGTTCCAGTTATCTATTGCTTCATAACAAATTACCCACAACTTAATGGTTTAAAACAGCGACATTTATTCTGCTCATCAATCTGTGGATTCAGCAGGCACGGTGCAGACAGCTCATCTCTGCTGCATCCCGCGTCGGCTGGCTCAGCTGAAGTCCCCCCTCGTGTCTGGGGGTTCACACTGGCCATCGGCTGGGGCCAGGGTCGTAGCCCCTACACGTGGCTTCTGCATGTGGCTACGGGGCTCCTTCCCAGCACGGTGGCAGGTTCAGAGAGGGAGCACCCCAAGCTCGGCGGGGGGGTGGGGGCTGGTGCCTTTTATGACTTCACAGTATCACAGGCCCTCTGATGCCCCAGGAGGGAATGCAGACACTTCAGGAGAGAAGTGTCAGTGGCTAACTGGGAGATGGGCATGTGGGATGGCGTATGTCCACACAGCTGTCTTGGGAAGGACAATCTTCCACGTCCTGCTACTAGACTGTAGGATCCATGAGGACAGGCAGCAATGGTGGTGTTAAAAAACAAAACAAAGGCTTGCAGAGGAAGGGAAGGTGTGAGGGAGGGAGGGAGGGAGGGAGGGATTTCATAACAAAAGTGCAGACTCTTTAGAGCTGGGAGTTAATGGGGGGATCACCTAGTCTAACTCACCCATTTTACAGATAAGATAACTGAGGTTCGGAGGTTTACACACCTGCCCAAGGGCACAGAGCGCATTCAGTAAGATCTAGTCTCTGAGCCCCTCTTCTCCCCATGGTGGGGGAGGGAAGCCCCTTGATAGCTACCTGAGGCCTTGGGCCCCCCCCCGTCCCCCCAGCCAGTACCATCACGGTATTAGGGGCGCATCAGCCCCATCCTTGCACTCAGTCTCCCCAGACTCTGTTTCTCAGGCCTGGTCTTTGCTGCATCTGTGCCCCAGTCCCTGCCTGCCTCCCCACGTGTGGGCCAGGCTGGGGCCAGGGGCCAGAGCCCACCTGCACCAGCCCTGGCCTGCCTGGAGCTGGGGCCTGCCCTCTGGCCTGTGCTCAACCTTCCTCGACCTCTCCGTGTCAGCCCGTCCGGGGCTGCTTGGTGGTCACACTCCTCTCCCTACCCTCCTCCCAACCTGCCCCACACCGCGTGGGGTCAGGGACAGAACACTGGCTGGGGAATCTGATAAGTGTCTGTCCCAACACAGGATCAGGGTGGTGTCACCCGGGAAACGAGGCCTCCTGGCAGACAAACAGGGTGGATCGAATGGAATCTCCAACCCTGGGGGACTCACCAGCTCACTGGAGGTGTTTGAAAGTAGCAATTCTTCCGCACGCCTGCGTGGCTCAGTCAGCTGAGCGTCTGACTCGCGGTTTCAGCTCAGGTCACGATTTCAGGGTCCTGAGATCGAGCCCCGCGTCGGACTCTGTGCTCAGCAGGGAGTCAGCTTGAAGATTCCCTCCCTGTCCCTCCCCTCCGCCCTCAAGGAAATAAATACATCTTTAAACAAAAAACTAACAGTTCCTCTTCTCCCCCTTTCCCCGATCCTCTGTGGCCTCAGAAGTGGCAGCAGCCCCCAGCCCAGGGCTTTCCTGGATTCCAGAAAATGGGCCATGGGAGGGAAGAGGATGCCTGCCGTCTCAGCCCTGGCCAGAGAAGGTGACAGAATCCAGCCTGCTCAGCGTGTGGAGGGGAGAATGACACCCCCCCAGCCCGGCAAGAACATCCCTCAACATCACTGAACCCCCTTCCCACTACACCGCCTCAAGAGTCATCAAATAGTCCGCTATCTCTCGCTGTGTAACAAATGACCCCAAAACTTAGCGGCATGAAACAACCATTTTATCTTCTCTCACGGTGGGGGTGGGGTGTCAGGAATGCAGTCAGGGCTCAGCTGGACAATTCTTCAGCCGGCCCCGGCCCTGACTGGGGTCACTTGGTGGCATTCATGTGGTGGCTGTGCTGTCTGGAGGATCCAAGATGGCTTCATTGCTGTGCCTGGTCCCTTGACAGAGGGAGGCGGGAGGCCGGCTCAGCAGGGCCTGTCCCCTTGGCCATGGGGCAACATGACCTCTCCACAGGGTGTCCCCAGCAGCATGGTCCAACTTCTGACATGGTCGCTCAGGGCCCCGAGAGACAAGGCAGAAGGTGCCGGGGCTCATAAAGGCTTAGTTGGCATCACTCTGCCGTCCTTCAGCTGTCCTTCAGCTGGAGCCCAGCTCACACTCGGAAGGGGTGATAGACCCTGCCTTTCAGCAGGAGAAGCGTCCAAGCATGCATGAGCCAAGTGACCTTCGGACCCAAGGCCTGAGGCTCCTGGGGAGATCTGTCTGCCCGCCAGGCAGCTCTGTGCCCAAGGTCCGTCCCATGACTCACACCGGAGCTGGTTAAGGGCTGAATTGTGTCCCCCACCCCACCCCCAAATTCATACGTTGAAGTCCTAATGCCCAGGACCTCAGAATGTGACTGTCTTTGGAGACCGGGCCTTGAAAGAGGTGATTAAGTGAAAATGAGCCCTTAGGGTGGGCTTAATCCAATCTGACCCGTGTCCTTCTAAGAAGAGAACACGTGGACACACAGAGAGCCCCAGGGGAACATGCACACACGGAGGGAAGGCCACATGGGGACACAGGGAGAAGTGACCATCTGCAAACCAAGGAAAGAAGCCTCAGGGGAAACCAACCCTGACAACACCTTGACCTTGGACTTCAGCCTCCAGAACAGTGGGAAGAGAAATGCCTGTGGTTTAAGGCCCCAGGGCGGTGGCATTTTGTTCTGGTGGCCTGATACAAACCTCCTCCAGGTCATGAAGACATTGGCATTTTGGTGTCCATCATTCTCTAGTGAATGTGGGGAAAAGTCTGTTACTCAGCTGCTTTGAGACTTTGACTAACGTGACAAAAGTTCACAGAATGGGCAGTGTCATGGGGATCTAGTGGGGATCCTGCAAAGGTGAGGCTTGGGGAGCCCCGCCAGGAGCAGCCGAGGGGGGTGGCAGCCTAGAGCGGGCAGCCGATCAGCGCCCTCCTGGGCCCACCGTGCCCACCACGCCAGGGTCCAGTGAGGAGCAATCGGCCTCAGCCAGGTCTCGGCCGAGCCCCCACGAGCCTGTCGGAGAGACACTGAGAGGACAGAGAAAGGACGCAGGTCTGAGGTTCGGCATTCAGTGTCTCGGCATGGGAAGGGATGACAGATGTTTGTCACCAGGACCACAGCAGTCTCCTCCACGGCTTGTGACCCCTTGGCCCCTTCCACAGCCTCCCACACAGCTCCGTGCCACAGGCGGTCCCCTCTCCACGTGGACTGGTGCCATCTGGCCCCAAGAGACAGCCTCCCGGATGTAGTATCCACAGAGACCTGACTTCCACAGAGCAGGAAGTGAGCGCCTGGGGGGCGACGATCGCTACTGCTGTCATTTCCAGCAGTGGCATCTCTGTGAGGCAGCCGTGCCCGGGCTGCCTCCCAGTCAGCGTGCCCCATTGGTGTCCTCTGGGGTTGGGTCCCTTGGTGAAAGTTTTCCGTACCCAGAAAAACAAACAGGGCACCAAGAAAAAGGTGACGGCCCTGCTAGGAGCCCTGCCTCTGAGAGAGCGGGACCCCAGCCCCTGAGCCACCAGCCTGGACGTTATGCCTCCACCAGGCTAGGGGAAGAGGGGCACTCAGAAGGCGTCACACAGGGCAATCTCTTCCTGCAGCTGGGGGAGCGGGGGGCGGGCGGGGGAGTTGGGCAGGTGGACGCCTAGCAGAAGAGGACGCTTCAACTCCCCCTTTCCAGAAGCATGACTGGCCTACAGCAGGGAGAAGCAGAGGAAAGACAACCACGGGAGCTCACAGCAGAGGTCCGTGGTTCCTAAGCTCCGGCCGGGAGCTCAGCCCTGGCAGACGGCCTGGACGGCAGAATCCGGCTTCCTCCTCGGCAGCTTCCATAAAGGACGCCTTATTTTAGCTTCATTGTATAAGGTCCAACTGAGGCTCAGAGAGGGGAGGTGAGAGATTCGTGGTCACACAGCTGGTAAGAAACAGAGCTCAGGTTCAAAGCCAAGCCTGTCCGATGCTGTTTCTGTGCCCTTAAATTCTCCCCGGTGCGAGCTGCCAGAATAAGGAGACACATAGGTGCCTGCATGTGTTTGTGCCTGAGCGCACGTGTGTGTGCGCGTGTGTGAGAAAGAGAGAGAGAGACTTTGGAGTCCTAGAAATAGATTTTAGCACAATACGAGGAACAAATGACACTTGCACTATTTTAAAAATTCATCAGCAGTTCCTGGCGTTAGGGAATTTCTCCCTGGCCCTGATCCACGGCCATGTTCGCAGGCTTCTCTCCTGTGGTCCCTCTTGTCTCCCTGCCCCTTTCCTCCCCCACTGACAGACCGCCCCCTGGACAGTTTTTCCTAATTTATTAAGCAGAGCAATTCAGTCCTCACTTAGCCTCACCGCCCCCCCCACCCCGACCCACCGACTGGGGAAATGCCCAAGAAACCTCACCAAAGTGTTGTGATAGTTTTATGCCAGCCAGAAAGATCTGGTCTCTGCCCATCCCACCCTCTGCTGCCGTCCTTACTCTCCACAATTTGAGACTTTTTAGCTGGAGAAAGGCCAACATCACCTAGAGCAACGGTCTCACTTTCCATATGAGGAGACACCGAGGCCCAGATTGGCGACATGGTTTGCCCGATGCCGAGGAGCACGTTTCTGGAAATTTGGGGCTAGATCCCAGGGACAGAGATACCTAGATGTTAAGTAGTTCTTAATATGCTGTGGGTCATATCTGCAGGATGGTCTTTGTCTGTTCCAGGGACAGGAAGCCTGTATTCATTATCTATTGCTTGGTAACAAATTGCTCCAAACTTAGCAGCTTAGAACAGCAAACATTTATTATCCCACACGGTTTCTGAGGGTCAGGAATCCAGGGGCAGCCTGGCTGGGGGCTTCAGGCTCCCGCTACAGTCAAGCGGTTGTCTGGGCTGCAGTCTCTCAGGACTTCCCTGGGGCAAGACCGTCGGCTTCCAAGCACACTCGTGGGGCTGCTGGAGGACGCCTCTGCTTCTTGCTACACGGGCCTCTTCGTGGGGGGTGTCCGAGCCAGTGACCCGTAAGAGAGAGAGCGACAACCTAAGTGAGAAGCAACAGTCTTTTTATAACCAAATCTCAGAAGTGACACGCTGTCACACCAACCCTGGACCAATGCAGGAGGCAGGATCATTGAAGTCTATCTTAGCAGCTGCCTACCACAAAACCCGAGAGTAGTGGCTTCCACAGGAGAAAAATGTGTTTCTCTCTCTCCCAGATAAAGTCTGTGGAAGCAGTCCCAAGTTGGTATAACGTTCCGTGTTCGTGAGGGATCCAGACCTCTTCCATCTTGTTTCTTTGCTGCCTCCTAGTCCAAGATGGCTGCTCACACTCCAGCCAGCACATCCGCACTCCAGCCAGCCAAGAAAAAGAGTCCCTTTCAATAGAGGGAACATACCTCAATATCATAAAAGCCATCTTCGAAAAGCCCACAGCAAATATCATTCTCAATGGGGAAACACTAACAGCTTTTCCCTAAGGTCAGAAACACAACAGGGATGCCCACTGTCACCACTGTTGTTCAACATAGTACTAGAACTCCTAGCCTCAGCAATCAGACAACAAAAGGAAATAAAAGGCATTCAAGTGGGCAAAGAAGAAGTCAAATTCTCACTCTTCACAGATGACATGATACTGTAAGTGGAAAACCCAAAAGACTCTGCCCCAAAATTGCTAGAACTCATACAGCGACTCAGCAACATGGCAGGATACGAAATCAATGCGCAGAAATCAGTTGCATTCCTATAGACTAACAATGAGACAGCAGAGAGGGAAATTAAGGAATCGAGCCCATTTACAATTACACCAAAAACCATAAGATACCTAGGAATAAACGTAACCAAAGAGGTAAAGGATCTGCACTCTAAGAACTACAGAACACTTACGAAAGAAATTGAGGAAGACACTAAGAAATGGAAAAACATTCCAAGCTCATGTATCGAAAGAATAAATATTGTTAAAATGTCTATGCTACCCAGAGCAATCTATGCATTCAATGTAATCCCTATCAAAAATTTTCATAGAGCTGGAACAGATAATCCTAAAATTTGTATGGAACCATAAAAGACCCCGAATAGCCAGGGGAATATTGAGAAAGAAAACCAAAGATGGTGGCATCACAATGCCAGACTTCAAGCTCTATGACAAAGCTGTGATCAAGACAGTATGTTACTGGCACAAAAACAGACACATAGGTCAATGGAACAGAACAGAGAGCCCAGAAATGGACCTGCAACTCTATGGTCAACTAATCTTTGACAAAGCAGGAAAGAATATCTGATGGAAAAAAGACAGTCTCTTCAATAAATGGTGTTGGGAAAATTGGACAGCCACATGCAGAAGAATGAAACTGGACCTTTTTCTTACACTATATACAAAGATAAACTCAAAATGGATGAAAGATCTAAATGTGAGGCCGGAATCCATCAAAATCCTTGAGGAGAACACAGGCAGCAACCTCTTCGACCTCAGCCACACGACTTCTGGCAAGACATGTCTCCAAAGACAAGGGAAACAAAAGCAAAAATGAACTATTGGGACCTCATCAAGATAAAAAGCTTTTGCACAGCAAAGGAAACAGTCAACAAAACTAAAAGGCAACTGAGGGAATGGGAGAAGATATTTGCAAATGACATATCAGATAAAGGGCTAGAATCCGAGATCTGTAAAGAACTTATCAAACTCAACACCCAAAAGACAAAGAATCCAGTCAGGAAATGGGCAGAAGACATGAACAAACACTTCTCCAAAGAAGACATACAAATGGCCAACAGACACATGAAAGAGTGCTCAACATTACTCGGCATCAGGGAAACACAAATCAAAACCATAGTGAGATACCACCTCACACCTGTCAGCATGGCTAAAATTAATAGGTCAGGAAATGACAGATGTTGGCGAGGATGCGGAGAAAGGAGAACCCTCCTACACTGTTGGCGCGAATGCAAACTGGGGCAGCCACTCTGGAAAACAGTATGGAGGTTCCTCAAGAAGTTGAAAATAGAGCTACCCTACGACCCAGCAATTGCACTACTAGGTATTTACCCCAAAGACACAGATGTAGTGATCCGAAGGGGCACCTGCACCCCAATGTTCATAGCAGCAACGTCCACCATAACCAAATTGTGGAAAGAGCCGAGATGCCCATCAACAGATGAACAGATAAAGAAGATGTGGTCCATATATACAATGGACTATTATTCGGCCATCAGAAAGGATGAATACGTACCATTTACATCAACATGGATGGAACTAGAGGGGATTATGCTGAGCGAAATAAGTCAAACAGAGAAAGACAATTATCATATGGTTTCTCTCATATGTGGAACATAAGAAACAGCACAGAGGATCATAGGGGAAGGGATGGGAAAACTGAATGGGAAGTAATCTGAGAGAGAGACAAATCATGAGAGACTCATAACTATAGGAAACAAACTGAAGGTTGCTGGAGGGGAGGTGGGTGGGGGGATGGGGTAATTGGGTGATGGGCATTAAGGAGGGCATGTGATGTGAGGAGCACTGACTGTGACACGCAAATGATAAATTATTGAACACTACATGTGAAACTAATGATGTTGGCTAATTCAATTTAATAAACAATTAAAAAGGAAAAAAAAAGTCTATTTCCCTTTAGGATCACCTCCTGGAACTTGCACATGACATGTCTACTTACATCCTCTTAGCCAACAATCAGTCACAGGTCACCTCTAGCTTGCAAAGGAGGCTGGGAAATGTAGTCCTTATTTCACATGGCCTATGTGCCCAGATAGAATTCAGGGGCTCCATTACTTGGAAAAAAAAATAAATGTTGGAGGTCAACTAGCAATCTTTGTCTTTGATAACCCAATGAAGGCTATGAACCCTTTCACAGAAAAAAAGAAATCATGTACAACCAAAATGGTGCATACAACGTCAGAGGGCTTGCAGACGCCTGTGACGTCAGTTCATGGACCTCGTGCGCAGCTCTGGCCAGGACCTCCCCCTATTCCCTTGTGTGAACAGTTATCGACTCAGACTTTTTGGTCAGGATCCCCTGAGATGGCAAGGAGCACCCCAAGACAGCTCCAGCACATTTCCTAGACGGTGTGTGAGCAACCCCATCGTCCCCAGCAGGATGTTCGACCCCCCCCCGGGGGGGCGGGGCTGCACCACCTCCTGGCAGAGAGCAGACTTCGCTCTCCCTCAGTGCAAAACAAGTGTGGTAAGGAGCGGACAGAAACGGATTGGTGTCGTGTATTTCATCGAGAGCCACCCGCTTGGTGTTTACAAGGATCAGCCAATAGTGTTCATTGAAATTCCGAATCAGCCTTTCTCTGTTGATATTTCAAATGCCAGGTTACAATCACACAGGCATGGAGCCATTCTCAACACTACTCGAATTAATCATACTTTCCCTGGAACTGAGAAACGGTCCAAGGTTAAAACCACAATGAGGAGAGGCTTCACATCGGCTGGGATGGTTACACTGAACACAATTGACAACTCCAAGTGCTGGCAGGGGTGAGACACAGCTGGAGCTCTCAGACACGGCGGATGGGTGTGTAAAATGGTACAGCCGCTTTGGAAAGCAGTTGGGCCATTTCCTCTAACATTACGCACGCAGTTGCCATAAGACCCAGCCATCTCACCCCTGAGTACCCACGCGAGAGAGAGGAAGGCATTTGTCCACAGAAAGATTTGAATGTGAGTGTTCATAGTGACATCACTCACAGCAGCCCAGACTGGAAATGACCCCGAAGGTCCACCAACAGGTTAATCAATACACAAACGATGGTACACCCTTCCAGCGGAAAGTAGTCAACAGTCAAGAGAAGCCAACTCTTGCTAAATACAACAACTTGGGTGATCTCAAATGCATTCTGCTCCCTGAAAAGAGCCAAGCGTGAAAACGGAGACACTGTATGATTCCATTTCTGTGAAATTCAAGAACAAGCAAAATTAAACTATGGTAATGAAAGTCGGAAAAAGGAAGGAGCGTGAGAGAGTGCTCTGGGGATGATGGAAATGAGCTATGTCTTCATAGGGAGACAGGTTATGCAAGGGTAGACTTTTGCCAGAACTCCTCAAACCCTAGCACTGAAGATGGTGCATTTCCCTGTATGTAAGTTACATCTGAACTTAAAGGAGAAAAAAATGGTGGGGTGAAAATGCAGGAGGTGGCACCCCACGGACCAAACCACAGCTAGCTGGCTTCCTGCCCTCCGTGCAGGACCAGACTCTGCGCCAGGTCAGCCACGGCAGGGCAAATCAGAAGCTATCTAGGACCGCCAGGAAAGGGGGATCACCATGGGCCTCTCCAAGACCACCCCGGCTGGTCCACACGCAAGTAGGAATAATAGTAACAGAGCAGCCTGGGATGTAGCCTGCCCCACCTCTGCTGACTATCGTCCCTCTGCCTGGAGCAAGGGGCTTGCCAAAATGTAGGGGGTTTCAGCCTGGGACCACTGCCCTGGTGTGTCCTTTCCATCTCCTTCAGCCTCGAAAAGACCACCAGCATGACCGGGATGGAGCGAGCGTAGACACTGCCAATGTCGGCTCCCTGAGGATCTCCCTGCCAGCTGCCTTCTTACAGAGGAGGGAAACTAGACCCGAAGGGGCAGGGCCTTGCCAAGCTGGTGTCCCGGGAGCCTCAGAAACCCTCTTGCCTTCCCGAAAGGCAGGCACCCCTAAAGCTGGGCAGTCCATACTACAAGGGACTAAAATGCTGCACGGAAAGGACCTTTTCCCCAGACTGGAGTGGCAAAATGACATTTGCGTGTCCAAGCATCTTGGAACTCTCTCCTCCCCACCCCTCCCCTTCTGTAGCTGCACCTACCTCTCTCCTACACACACTCGATCTAGAAGCCTCGCCCTGCTCCCTCTCCCTCTCCCTATGGCTCTCTGGATTTAATACGACGAATACCAGAGCAGCTGCTGTTCATTGAGCACCTACTGTGTGCACAGTGCTGCAACAGTTAACTAGAATGCTTGCAAACAACAAAAACAGAGTCTGGGGGCGCCTGGGTGGCACAGCGGTTAAGCGTCTGCCCTCGGCTCAGGGTGTGATCCCAGCGTTCTGGGATCGAGCCCCACATCAGGCTCCTCCACTGGAAGCCTGCTTCTCTCTCTCCCACTCCCCCTGCTTGCGTTCCCTCTCTCGCTGGCTGTCTCTATCTCTGTCGAATAAATAAATAAAATCTTAAAAAAAAAAAAAAAAGAAACAGTCTGACTCACTTGGGCAAAAGGAAATTTACTGGGGGCACCTGGGTGACTCTGTCGGTTAAGCATCTGCCTTTGGCCTAGGTCATGACCTCGGAGTCTGTGAATCAAGCCCCGAGCCCCCATCAGGCTCCCTGCTCAGCAGGGACTCTGCTTCTCCCTTTGCCCCTCACCCCACTCGTGCTCTCAATCTCTCTCAAATAAATAAATAACATCTTTTTAAAAAAAGGGAATTTACTGGAAGATGATCGGAGGTTGGCATCGTAGATTGAAAGTCTGGATAAGAACGTCTGGCATTGGCGAGGGCCAAGGCAGACCCAGAGACAGACAACCTCCACCCTTCTGCTCAAAGATTCAAACGCCAGCCAGGAGTGTAAAACGGCAGGGCCCTTCGGACAATAGTCTGGCAGCTTCTCACAAGGTTAAACGTACCACTGCCCTAGAATTCAACAATTCCACTCCTAGGTATTTACCCAAGAGAATTAAGAGCGTATGTTCAGAAAAAACAGTTGCACGGGAATGCTCGTAGAAACTTGATTCGTAATAGCTCCGAATTGGAGTCGACTCAAATATCCATCAACTGGTGAGTGGATAAACGAGTTGTGTTGTAACTGTGTAACGGAATGGTACTCGGCAATACAAGGGAATGTGCTCGCCGTACTCGCAACAATGTGAATGAATCTCGCAGATGTTATGTTGAGCAAAAGAAGCCAAACGCAAAAGATCACATGCTGTATGAGCCATTTATATCAAATCCAAGGAGAGACAAAAACGAACCCAGGGTGACAGAAATCAGAACAGGGGCTGCCTCCGCCAACCGATGCCACTGACTGCTAAGGGGGCCGGGGAGCTTTTGAGGGTGATGGAAATGTTCCCTATCCTGTGCTGGTGGTTCCGCAGATGTATACATTTGCCCCAGTGCATTACGGTGGACACCTTCTGTGCATTTCAATGCATGCAAATTTGGCTTTAATTAAAAAATTAAATTAAAAAGAAGCTCAGGCAGGGCTTGTGCCAGGAGCAGGAGATATGATAGTGAACAGGGCAGGCAGAGTCCTGTCCAGAGGGAGCTTCTGTCTGGCCCCAGAGCTAATAAGTGACAGAGCTAGAGGCGACCTGACATCCTCCTGGCCCCCAAGTCCTTGGCATTGCGGGGGACAGCGCACCGCAGAGCATGATGGGAGCTCCCAGGAGGCGGCGGGCAGCTGTCCCAGAGGCCAGAGGCTGCTCCTCCCAAGGGCACCAGGCTGCCCAGTGCCCTCCGGCCTGCAGGTTCAGAGCCCCCCAGTCCTACCCCACATGGGGTTGCCAGCGCCCCCCTCTCCTGAGGACTTCTGGCCCCCAGGACCTCACACAAAAGGGAAACTTGAATTTTTTTAAGATTTTATTTATTTATTGGAGAAAGAAAGTGAGCAAGAGAGAGAGCACAGGAGCAGGGGCAGAGGGAGAGGGAGAAGCAGGCTCCCCGCTGAGCGAGGAGCTGCACGCGGGACTCAATCCCAGGACCCTGAGATCATGACCTGAGCCAAAGGCAGACGCTTCCCCTTCACGAAGGCATCCTGGAAAACGTCAAATTTTTTTATTTTTGACCAAAGGAAATATAAAATATCAGGACCAGAAACAAAAATACCATTTGGAAAGTACCAGACTGTTAAAGGTGTTTTCTCATCCATTCTGGCCAGTCAAGAGGTGCACGGAGAGAGGTCTAAATCGGAGACAGGGAGAGCCAAGGACACTGGAGAGAATGGGGAAGGTAAGGCATTGGCTCCGAGGGGGAGTGGTCCTCCGGTCGCTGTCAGCCATCTCCTTGGACTGAGGTCCTCACAATAGCCCCTGGCGGCAGTCACTTACTTAATGACTGTTCAGGCTTTTGTCACTCTGGCTTTTAAGCCCTGAGAGGCTGGAGAGGCCAGGGTAGCCCACCACAGTAGAAGTGGTCACCCACATAAGCCCCAGGTCCCCCAGTCCTGGCTGGGTTGCAGCACACCAGGGAATGTTCTCGAGACCACCAATGTAATTCCTTCCACCTTAGAGCGTTTTGCAGCTCGTGTCACTCAACTAGCCCCACTTTTGTGAACTTGGCGCTGCTGTCCCTGTATGATAGATGCAGAAACCGACTCTGGGAGACTTCTGTCTCTGCACTGAGAGACACAGACAGGAAAGAGAGTCAGGGCAAGAACCAAGCTCTTGCAAGTCTCACGTTTGAAGCTCTTCTCTCCAACACTTGTTTGTAATGACAGCAACTTTCTCAGGCCCAGGAACCTTCTAGAATGCTGGAGGTGATCGAGGCCTGACAGCTTCTAAGATGGCCTCTGATGATCCCCAACTCCTGGTATTCACACCCCCTGCAGGTAGGCTGGACCGAGGGACAGAAGTGATAGGCTGACACTTTGCAGGTTAGGTTACAAAAAGACTGTGACTTCAGTTCCCGGCTCTCTCTGGCACACTCCCTCTCTGTTCCTCAGGTCACCAGCTGACATGTCATGAGGACACTCTGGCAGCCTATGGAAGACCCACATGGGGGGAACAAAGGCCTGACAGCAACCACATGAGTGAGCTTGGAAACGGACCTCATGAAGCGTCCTGTCAACAGCCACATGTCTGAGCCATTCTGGAAGTGGGTCCTCCGGGCCTGGTCAAGCCTTGAGCTGACTGCAGCCCCATGACAGACCCTGAGCCTGAACCACCCAGCAAAGCCCCTCTGGGGTCCTGACCTGAGGAAACTGTGTTTTGTTCTTAAGTTGTTCTGGGGGGGGATTAGTTTTTCAGCAACAGATAAACAACTCAGCTCCTAACAAAAAAGCTAATAAATTAATACTCCCTCAGCCCCGAGACTGCTCAGGCCAGAGCACATGGCTCTGAGTTCCCTGGCCTGTGACACACACACACAGACACACACACACACACACACCCCTGTTCTGATATCTTTGCATTATTTGACTTCATTTCCTTTTCCTATTCTTCCCTCTTCCCTTTTCCCTGAAAAGCATGTCAACGTTGGTCCTCCTCCACGGAGAACATTCGAAATCGCAGGTGTGTCATCCCGGGAGAACACGAGCCTGGAGGAACCACACACCATCCCCGTTACCTCGGCCGCCCGCACTATGTCCCCTGCGCCTTTTGCGTGACTGCCTTTGTTTCCAGCACACCCTAAATTGCCACTGTGCCAAATGCTGAATGTGACCAGAAATGACACAGGATGAATAATGTGGCATATAATTATCACCACATTTCAGATGAGGGCAATATGCATTTTTCTCGGAGCCGAAGGGATGCAATTTTATTTTGTAACACAAAACGCTCCATTTGGCGGTCAGTTTTCAAGCAGCCCTTCATTCTGAAGCAATTTCACGTGAATAAAAGCATTTGTATTCACGCACTGTGTCCTGCACATTATCCCGGGCCCGACTCCTGGCGTACGCTTCTCCACATGATTCCAGCTCTTTCCAGTGAACCGGCCCCGAATTTGAATATGAGAAGGTGACTATGAAGACGTTTTTGACTTCTTCCAGGTCTCTAGATCTTTGTCTCCTTCTCTGCCCTGAGGCGGGTGAGCCGGCATCATTACAAACTGCTCTCAGACCACGGTGGCCGCCTGGATGTGGCACTGACCTTCTGTCCCTGGATGATGATGGCCTAAATCTCCTTCCCCACCCCCACCCCCGAAAAATCAGACTCTGAACCGAAGATGTGGATGCAGGTAGTTGATGTGTCTGCTGTGGCTGCCATGACAGAATCCCACAGGCGAGGTAGCTTCCAGAAGGGAGATTTATGTCTCACAGTGCTGGAGGCTGGAAGTTCAAGATCAAGGTGCCGGCTGGGTGGGATTCCTCTGAGGCTTCTGTCCTTAGCTTGCAGACCTCTTGCTTCCGTTTCACATGGTCCTCGAGAGAGTGTGTAGAGAACACCGCAGAATGGTCCCACCAAACCACGAGGGAGCCAGGGCCCCTGCGGGACCGGTGCGTCCCAGTGGTGTCAGCTAGGAGTTCGCTCCTGGAGGCATTTGCTCCCTGGCATTCCCAGGCCGCGCGCTCCCCTGGGAAGTGGAGAATCCCCTTAGGGAGACCCACCATACCGGAGTGCTCTCCGGAGGAGACCCCAGAAATTCAGAATAATGGGCAGCCACCTGGAAAAAAGGAGGGACCATCAACAGGATTTTTATTTCCAGGTTGAAAGTGATTGTCATCGAAAAGTCACAAGAATAAAATGACCCCAGCTCAGAACCGGACCGGTCTACTTTTTAAGCCCCTTGGGCTACAGACAGGCAGCTGTGGCCCAGCAAGGCGACCTGACAGGCCCAAAGTCGACCAACTAGAAGAACGGAATGAGGAGGAGACCATAGTCCCCAGACTCCGCGGGCCGGCACCCTCCCCGCGCCAACAGGCTGCTTCCTTGTGTGACTTTCTTTCGTCCTGAGCAAAAGCAGGCTCAGAGCTGAGAGTCCCTTTGCGGGCTAATAAACTCTCAGCACGCCGGAAAATGCAAAGGCACGACACAGAACATCGAAGGAAGGTCAGCGGTTGTTCCCTTTCCGACTCACAACGTTCCCATCCGGACAGAGAGGCCAGGCCACGCTCTAGTCACAGAAAGCTGCACACGGAGCCGTACCCAAGCCCCATATGCGAGCAGCAGAGGCTTTGCAAGCTGCAGGACCTTGCCAGAAGGGACCAAATTCTTCTAGGGCCCCACAGAGGTCCCCCATCGTGCAGAGCAGCGGGCTTGCCCCAGAAAGTCTGCCCCACCGGTAACAATAAACCAAACACTTGTATAGATTTCCTCATTTTTTCCTCACACAACAACCAGGCCAGGTCAGTATCGCTGGCCCCATTTTATGGAGGGGCAAACTGAACACCCTGGCCCGGTGAACGTCATCTAAGACCACGCCTCCAGGTGAATTAAGCACTTCACCTTGAAATTGGAAGACTCACTCGGCGACGCAAGTCTCTTCCTCTAAGGCAGCCTGCGAGAGCTGAAGGGAAAGTGAGGCTCTCTCCTTTCCATCCGTTAAGGTGCACCAAGGACCGCTGGCACCCACAGTGAAGTTAAAGCTCATGGGTCTCTTGCCGGGGCCCGTGAGGTTTCTCGAAGGTTCCGAGAGCAAAAGCCCCGCAGGAAGTCATGCAGAACGGTGGCCAGTGAGGAGCTACAGCAGAGCAAGGAGAAAGCCATGAACAGTCACTTGCATCTCAGGAGAAGGCAGTGGATGAGCGGAGCACTCCGCAGTCCGCGTCAGGAAAATCTGGAGTCGGCTGAGGGGGAAGAAGTCGAATTCCAGGACTGATGACCATGGAGTTGTTGGAGTCCCTGCACTCCCAGACCTAAGAATGGTAGGCAGGGGTCCCACCAGGGGCCAACCAGCATCCTTGGTCTTCAGACATTGCCCACGAGACAGAAGTCAGTGGGACATTTACCCAACTGCCACTCCATCCATCCATTCATCCATTCTTCTTTCATCCAATAGATATTAAATCAGTGCCGATGTGGTGCCAGGCAGTGCTCTGGGCACTAAGGATACCAAACAAACACAATCTCTGCTCTAACAGAGGCTTACAGTCCCACAGGGGAGGAATAGACAATAATCCAGATCTGTAAGAACAATGCAGGGCTCCTGGATGGCTCAGTCAGTGAGGCGTCTGCTTCCGGCTCAGGTCATGATCTCAGGGTCCTGGGATCGAGCCCCGTGTTGGACTCCCTCCTCTGCAGGAAGTCTGCTTCTCCCTCTCCCTCTGCTCCCCCCCATCACTCGTTCTATAAATAAATAAATAAATAAAATCTTTTTAAAAGAAGGTGCATAATCTCTTAAGTGGTAAGTGCTAGGGAGGAAAAAAAAAAAGGCAGGGAGGGGGTAAGGGAATGCTGGGGAGAGGAGTTCAGTTCTCCAAAGGGAGGTGGGAGAAGGTGTCACTGATCGGGAAATGGGAAGGAAAGGAGAGGACTGGGGGAGGAGGTTCCAGATAGAGGGAAGGGCAAGTGCAAAGGGCCTGGGGCCAGATTTGTCCAGGGAGTGAGAGGGATTGCAAGGAGGCCGCTTAACCGGAGTGGAGTAAGTAGGGGAGGGGGATGAGAGGTGATGAGGTCAGAGAGGTGACAGGGACCATTGTGTAGATGGTCATAGGCCATGGGGTGATCTTGGAGCCAGAGCATTGATGGAAAGCCACCAGAGAGTTCTGAGCAAGGATTGCCAGGGATCTGAGTTTGGTTTAACAAGGCGGCCTGGCTATTGTGTGGAGAGTAGGGTGAAGAGGTGCCGAAAGGGGATGCAGGGAGACCAGTGGGGTGGGGGTCCCACAGTCATCTGGGTGAGAGAGAGCAGAGGCTGCACAGGGAGCAGGAGAGGAGGACCCGTACGAGGGCCTGAGAGAGGCCCGCTGTGAGCCACACTCTAGCCAGTGACCGCAGGATTTGAGAAACTGGCAGTCTGAGATCTCTCGGCCTCACTCAAGGAACCACAGGCCCCAGAAGCGGATGGACCTCAAAGTCAAGGAGACCGAGCCTGAAAGGAGAGACAAGTCAGAGAGCGGCTCTGCGAATTTCCTCCGTCAGCACTTCTGGGCAACAAGGCAAACAGAAGGCCTTAGGCCCGAGGGGCAGAGGGGCGAGGAATCCATCGAGGTGCACACAGCAGGGCTGTGAGGGATGAGCGGGGCCCCTGGCACAAAGGTCCCCTTTCTGGTTCACGACTGGCTGGCTTCGGGCGCGGCACGAGCTCTAGGACAGGCTGCTCGAGGCCAATGCAGAGTGGTAATGGCCAGTTACATAGGTCTCCATCGACTAAAAAAGAATAAAATGAATGAATTCATGGCTTAACGATTTACAGACAGACTCAGAAGGGGACACCGGACCTGCCTCCTGAGAGTAGGATAGGGGCAATCCAGAAAGGACTGGAGAGAATTCTTCTAGAAGGAGGGAGAGCGAAGTCCTGTGGGCAGCCCCATGGTGCAGGCCCGGCGCACAGTAGCTCGGGGCGGCCGACATGTGGGTTTAGCTTTGCAGGCTGAGGGCTGGAAGCTGGAGAGGTAGGGCCGAGAGGGGCGATAAACCACCAAAAAGAACTTGGCCTCTGTCTCCAGGCACTGGAAACCGCGCAAAGGGTTTTCAGGAGGGAATACCGGAGTCCAATGTGCATTTTAAAGAGATCATTCAGGCAGTTCTGCAGAGAACAGGTTTGCAAAGCATGGGCCAGGCAGCCCAGAGGCCTGCGGGTGGGGGCAGGGGTGGAGGTGGGATCCTCTGACCCAATCAGTGGCTTCTCCCCGCCCTACCCCACCCCTCCCCGGAATCCAACGGGTCAGGAATCTCTCACCTTCCCCACAGAGCCACTGTCAACCTGGGAGCCCCGGGAGAGATATCATAAAAGGAGCTCTGAGGGGAGAAGGGGCGGGAACCTTCTGTGGGGTAGCCTCATCCGTCAGCCCTCCCGGCAGTTGCTGACAGCGGGCCTCTTGGGAATGCTGGTGACAAGGGGTCTCCAGGCTGAGCAGGAGGCTGAAAGGCGAGGCGGGGAGGTGCCCTGCTTCTCAAGTCTGCCTCTGGCCAGCGCGGGAAACGATCATGGCGGCCGGGGGGAAGGAGGATTAGTCAGTGGCAGGAATGCAACCCTGGGGAGAGAGCGCATCTTGATTCTACACTGACTCCTTGGTCTCCCGAAGGGGAGAAGGGCTGTCCAGAGCAGCCCCCAGGTGAGTACCCCCTCACCCCACCTCGCCTCCCGGTTCTGTGTGCTTTGAAGATGGATACTCCTGATCCATCTTCATACTGAGGCCTACTGGGTAAGAGAAGGCAAACCAGGTCAATGGAGGCCTAGCCACCCCGACTGAAGTCAATGCCGAGAATTTCCATCTAGACCCTGGCCCTCAGCAGAACCACCCCCTCCCACCAGGCACACCCCCTCCTCAGGGCCCCCTCAGTCCTTTCTCACAATTACTCTTTGTTCCCCACTAGGATCCCTCATCCTGGTGCAGGGAAGCCCTCGGTGCTTGCTGGTGTTAGCTCAGGTCTACACTGCAGGCTCGGGAGATTAAAGACCTTTCCCCAAATCCCCCAGCAAAGCAGAGCAACGCTAGGGTAGCCACGATTCCCGGGCAGGGAGCACAGAGCAAATCCCATCCGGGCACCAGGGAACCCTCTCTCAGGTCTCGAAAGGCCTTGGAAAGCCACGGGCCGGCCAGCCCAAGACTTCATTAAAACCGCTCGGTGGCCTGGGTTTGCTGCAAACCCATTAAACAGCCGACATAATCCATTCATACATAAAAACAAGGGAAGGGGAAGGAGTGCAGTCCCACAGGATGTGTGTCTGGGAGAAACAGTTTCCATAAAAATCCAAACAGAAACGAAGTTCACGGGGAGGTTTTGGCTGCAATCACTTTTTGGCTTCTGGAAATTCTAGCCAGGGAAAGATTCCCTTGGTGGCCCATTTGGAAGTGTTCTGACTCGGATTCACAGAAACAAAGGAGGGGAGACGGGCTCCCCGTGTCTTTGCTGACCACCCTGCAGCTGAGGAATTGTTCTAGAAACCTGGGGTACTTGTTCAAGGTGGCCAGCTGGGGTTCCAGTGGCAGCCTCAGGGGCTGGTTAATGACAGTGCAAATCACAGGTTACCACGGGCCGACCTCTGCCACCCCCAAGCCAGGCCGCTGGACTGAATGTCCACTACAGCTGGGGCCGTGCAGACACTCCCAGAGCTTTGGAAAAGGGAAGAAGACGGCAAGATTTAAATAACTCAGGCAGCAGAATCCCTGTTCCTTCCCATGGGAAACTAGCCCACAGGCCAAGAAACCCCACCAGCGGGACCCCTCTCTACGGCCTTCGGCCTTCGCCAGGGCCTGCAGGCCCGCCGTGCATATGCACGCACAAGCACACGTCGGCTTGCTGAAGAGGCGGTTAGGAGTCATTGGATTATTTTTTTAATAAGCTGGTAAGCCAGTATTTTTATTCTCTGTCATCTTTAAGAGAAAAAAAAAAACCCAGAAGAATGCAGCTAGTTTCTTAAATTAGAGATCTGTTGTGTAATTAGCCCATTTTATCTTCTGCGAGTTGTTGCTGTTTTCTTTCCGTGGTTTCCAGAAATGTCATTGGCTAGGCTTAAAAGTAGGATTTTTTTTTTTTACTTCCAGAGAAAAATTCTATAAATATTTTCTCCCTTTTAGCATGTTTTAAATTTGAACGACATATTGTAAAGATAGCAAGAGTTAGGAAAGTCTCTCTTGGCCGCCAATGAAATGCAGTGGGAAAACTGATTAGAGAGGGAACTTCTGTCCACAGAAAACACCACTGGGCCACTAATCCCCCTCCCAAGGGTTCAAGAGCCAGGGTACCCCAGCCGTCTCTGTTCAGCCGGCACTCAGGTTTGGGAGCTGGAGAGAGGGGAGAGCCACTCCCAGGATGAGCAGGCAGCCTCTACTCAGGCAAATGGTGTCGCTTGCTGATGGTCAGAATTCCACGCTTAGTGATTCATTTCTTTGGATGAGCTTTTAGGCCTGGATCTTACATCGTTAAGTATGCTTAATGGTTTTTCATTTTAAACTGCATACCTTTTTAATCCAGCAAAAGTATACCAGATATACCACATGTGAGTAAAAACCTATATAAAGGGATATTCGCAGCCAGGTTATTTGGAGCTGTAAAGGACCAGAAACAAGCTGAATGAATACCCATTAATGGGAGACCTAACCGGTCTAATAAAGCCGAGGCACAGCTTCATAATAGAATGTTATGTTGCCATTAAAAAGAAGGGCAATAGAGCTCTAGGTATTGTGGCAGAGAGCTCTGTGAGCCGTAGTGAAAAAACAGGATGTATGGAACTTTATCATATGTTTATAGTATGCCATCATTGTCTTTGTTAAAAGGATATATATGTATGTATATATGTATCACCTTGTATTAGATGTTGGCAGCAGGGGTGGCCTTCAGGAAGGGGAAGGGAGTCAGAGGCTGACTTGCTTTTATATATAAATATACATGGTAGAGCTGTCCTGTTGCATTGCTGGCTTATGGTGTGCTCTCCTTTGCGGTTTTTGCAAAGGATACATTTATATACCATCGCATACGGATATCCTCCTATATCCCTGGAAGGATACAAAAGAAGTTGGGGGGAGGGTGGCACAAGGGAACATCTCTTGATTCCAATGAATGCCCTTGAAGTCATTTCACATTGTAAAAAGGCCGTTCGCCCAGGCTGGAGGGCGGCCCATCCCAGGCAGGTGCATCGCGGCCTCAGAAGGTGGGAGAATACACTTGATGCCGCTCTGTGTGGCTTCGGGTCCATACGGGGAAGCATTCGCAGGGGTTTATGCTCCCAAATGCCCCGCGTGCCCCTCGTCTGGGCCCGCCATACCCTGTGCCTGCTGCCATTCCAGAATGCTGGTGACCTGTCTTCTCTGCCTGTCGCCACTGCAGGACGGGGTGGTCCTTGCAGCTGAGGATGAAATGTATTCCTCTCTGCGGCCCCAGGGCCCAGCACAGTGCCGGCACCTTCAAAGTAGATGTTAGAGCCGGCGGAGCCAGGGCCCGGCTGTGGGGCCTTGGGCAGGTGACTTAACGCCCCGAAACCTCTTTCCTCTTCTGTAAAATGGGAACGAGGCTAATACCGTCTTCATAATACTGGTGCCAAGTTAGATTAATGTGCCCGGCACCTGAGGGGCACGCAGCGATAACGTTGATGAGAGTAGAGGACAGTACAGCCATAAATGTTTCTTGAACAAAGAAATGCACGGCCAGAAACTGAGATAAGCCAAAATGCAAGCGCTCCTGATGCGAACACTTTCAGGCCCTGTCGCCAGGCAGGAGCGAGTTACTCCGCTGACTTCCCATCAAGGCCCCTCTCGCTGCCTGAGAACACCGAGTACCCAAGACAGAGGGCGGGCACTCGAGGACAGGGGGTGCTCGCCGCCGAGGCCAGAAGAAAGGACTCTGTTATTGCCCCCGGTTTCCAGACCAGGAAGCTAGGGATCAGGAAAGGAAAATAACTCACTTGAGTTCGCATCACGGAGCCGGGATTTGAACCCAGTCCCATCCGACTCCCAGACGCATCGGCCATCGGCCAGCCCACCAGGCCGCCTGCCTGTCCCACCCCAGAGCACCGGTTCACCGAGCACCAGGGCCATCTTCACGCCAACGGGGCCTGAAAACCTCTCAGTCACAGACAAACAAATCTCTGCTCTGGGCCTGTGCGGTTGGCGGCGGCCAGGCCCTGGGGAGCGCTCCTCCTCGGAGCCATCACCTGGAAGGCCGGCAGCCTCTTCCGCAGCTCGCTTCCTCTCCCTCTCCCCCTCAGCCGCCTGGAGGCTGCTGACCATTTGGAAATCACTGAGCTCTGATAGGAAATCAATCTTGGAGCACGAGGAGTGTGCGGGGGCGGGAGGAAGGGAATCCAGACTCTGTTTCCTTTCCCCCTCTAGCCTGGCTCGAGAACATTCCAGAAGTCCTAGAAGAAAACTCATAACTCCCCGAGGATGAATGGACTAAACTGCCGGGTGTTTGGCAACTTGTCCTCAGCCAGGCCCTCCCAAGAAGGACCCATAGCCAGGCAATCCTCTGTCCCGCACCCCGTATCATGTTACCTCGGTTTCCCTTGATGTAGACTTGGGGTGAAGAGAGCAGCAGGCTAAGGCGGGGAAAGGAGATGCCCTGTCAGCACATACACACACACACACACACACACACACACACGGTGGACTTCGCTGGGCCCGCAGGAGTTTGCAGATACTCTGTTGAGGGGCCCACACAGCCAGGAGCCAGTGGCCCAGCACTGGCAGGGAACTCTTCCCCACAGAAGGCTCAGGCTGCCAAAATGGCACTGGCAGAAGGGAAGGAAAGGGCATCCGAATCTTAGACAATATCTGGAATTGGGCTGGTTTTGCCTTTCCCTCAAGCTCAAATTGCGAAGTTTCCAGTACCTAAGCTCCTACAGGAAAGAGAGATGTCTCTGTTTGGTGCCTGCCTTTGGAGGGAGGGCTGGGACACGCAGGAGTCAACTGGTAGGGGCAGGGGGTGGGACGGCCAACCACATCCGGGAGAACCATCTGCCTGTTCACTCTTAAGCCCAACAAATGGCCAAAGATGAGCTTCTGAGTGACCCCAACAGCTGAGAACAGCCGAGGCCAAAGTCCACGGTGGGAAGCCAAAACTCTGACACCCAGTAGCTTACAGGTCAACATTATGCTCTCGCTCTCACTCTCTCTCTCTACACAGTCAGCAAAAGACCTGGAAGCCAAGGAGCCAGATGGGGTTAGTCCGGAAGTCAAACTTTCGGGAAGAAAAACTCAGTCCTCAAGCTGCATGTGCAGATGGCTCCACAGCAAATGATCCAGAGGCCACAGTGGACCCCAGACTTCACAGATTTTAGAAGCAGTCTGCTGTTGGAAAGTTGTCTAGGCTCATTCTGGAGGGCTTCTGGGGGCCTGGCTGCCCTGTCCCAAGTGCAGTACCACTGGGTCTGTCCCTCAGCGAACTCAACCCTTCAGCACTGAAGCAGGCTGGGGTTCCTTGGTTCTGAAGATAGGCTCACCTCCCAGTTCTTCCAGCTACTAGCTGTGGTTTTGGGCTAAGTTATTGGAGCTCTCCGAGCATGACTTTCTTCTTCTGCAAAATGAAGCTAATAATAATACTGATGTCAGGGAGGCGTCATGAAATTTAAAGAGCGTTAAGAAAATGTTCAGAATTTAGCCCAGGGCCTGGCACAGAGTAGGCCCTCAAACAGAACCTCCAGCCCCCCCCCCAATCCTAGCCAGGGACACCTCGGGGCATGCTTGCTAAAGCTCAAAGCGGCCACGCGGCTGCCAAAGTGAATGCTACTCGCTGGCTGATTTTCCAGAAGGCTCTCTAAATCTATGCATCCTACACTCTGTCCCGAAGAGGAAGCCAGACCCCCCCCACACTCACCGCCTCATCACCCTGCTCCTTCCGTATCACAGCACATTTTCGGTCTTGCTGGCACATCTTCCCACTGCCTTTCAGTTCAGGGGAGCGGAGGGGGCGAGGGGGCTGTCCCCAGGCATCCGGCGGGGGAGCTGGGCTCCTGTGCCCACACAGGTGATGTTCCGAAGGGGCTGCGTTCGGACGCATCTTGAGGGAAACCGCAAGACAGGCGTTGCTCCCTTCCAGCCAAACTGTGCCCAGGGCCCCCCGGCCGCCACCCGCCCTGCGTGACTCCCCACTCAGGGGCCAGAGCCAACTGCTCACTTACAAGCAAGATGAGTTCGACTGAGTTTATTTTTTCTCCTTCTTTTTCACTGATCTCAATGGCCTTTGTTCCTGAACAATGAGCAGTGTGAGGCTGCAGAAGGTGAAAGGGGCCAAGGGCTGGGGGTGGGGGTGGGGGGCTAAGGACCGGGGCCCAGATGCTCTGTGCACCTCGGACCAGCGCTCGGCTGAAGGCTGACTCGCGGCCAACCCTCCCCAAAGCTGCGTTCCGTAGCCGGCACATCGTCTCCTGCACTGTCCGCAGCCCTTTTTTGAAAATTGGTTACAGAGTTCGACTCAGCCTAAGCTGATGCAGGCCCGGATCCTTCCTTTGGGAAGCCAGGGTGGAGTCTTTGGCCATATCAACCTCTGAGTCTGCAGCCTGCCAACCTGCTGGGTCCCCACGTGCAGAGCCAGTGTCCCCTCTGAGGATCCCTCCCCTCCAAGGACACTGCCACCAGGTGGTCTTCCTGATTTCCTCTTCTTCAGCAGGAAAGACCAGGCACCAAGAGACCTCTTTTCCTCGAGAACCTTTTCATGACCTGAACAGTAGAGACCAGTTGTGTCCTGGAAAACCCTCAAAAAGCAGAGAAAAAGGGGCGCCTGGGTGGCTCAGTCATTAAACATCTGCCTTCGGCTCAGGGCGTGATCCCAGGGTCCTGGGATGGAGCCCTGCATCGGGCTCCCCACTCCGCTGGGAGCCTGCTTCTTCCTCTCCCACTCCCCCTGCTTGTGTTCCCTCTCTCGCTGG
>NC_048238.1:34285227-34327626 GCF_002007445.2 Ailuropoda melanoleuca
TTTTTTTTTTTTTTTCTTTTTTTTTTTTTTTTTTTTTGTTTGCAACCTAGTATTTCTGAGCCCCACCCCATACCTGGGGCTGCTCCAGTCCCCTCTGGCATCCCATAGAGCCAGTGAGGTTTCCAACCCTGAGGTTACCGGCCCAGCAGCCCGGAATCATCAGGGAACCTGATACCTGAGGCTGCCTTGGCCTCCCGAGCCGGGCTCAGGCAGAATCAGCCATCAGCATCGCACCGCCGAGAGGGAAGGTTCCCACAGGGAATGGCATCACCAGGACAGCGGATGGGGCCAAAACTAGAACTGGAGCTCCTGGCTTTACGCCCCCGCCGGGTCGGAACTTGCAGTACCCTCCCTGGTGAGGAATCGAATAAACCAACCAACAATGAAAAGAGGAGAGTGACCATTTCCACGCAAGCTCATAGACAGAATGCGGGTCAAAAGAAGGCAGACACAGAAGGGGACAATGCCTGCGTGTGACCGGTTCCATTGGTAGAGTTTGCAACTGATGATCTCCGGCTTGTGGGTTCAAGTAAAATAAAATCTTTTAAAAATAAAAAAAGAAGAAGAGGACAATGCTGGATGATTCCATCTTGCAGTTAAAAAGCAGGCAATCCATCTCTGGGGTCGTCTCTGGGGGTGGGGAGTGCTAACTGGGAGCACATTGGCATTACAGGACCTTCTGGAGCAGTGGGGAAGTTCCGTATCTTGACCTGGAATGGTGGTGGCATGTAGACGCATGTAAAACTCCACCAAGGTGCCCACTTAGTGTCCTGGACGCTCTTTACCCTATCTGTAGCGTACTTCAAGGAAAAAGACAAAATACAAAAAGGAGAGGGGATCCCCCTCTGAGGGGAAGGGGGAGTCAGTAACCCAAGCGAACCTTTTAATTTCCCTCTTTATCCAAGCCCCGTGCAGAAGCTGCTGCTCCAGCCTAGCTCTGCCAGGCCGCTCTCCTGCGCTCCTCGGCTGCAATGCAATTAGGGGAAAACAATGTCTGCGGCCCAGATGCCACTGCGGAAGTGACCAGGAGGAACGGGGCGGGGGGGGGGGGGCCCACAGGAGCAGCGACAGCAGGCGCCAGGCAGAGCCAGAGCCTCACCCGCCAAACCTCCCCAGGCCAGGCCGGCAGCCCAGGGAAAGCGGTCCCCGGAGCAGAGGAGCCCCAGCCTTGCAGGGGAGGGCGAGCTGGGAACCCTGCTGTCGTCCACTCTCCTGCCACTCCGCAGTGACACAGGACAAGACGTGTTTAAACATAAATAAACGGGAGCAGCAAAAGGAAAGAGAGAGAACAAAGGCAAGGGAGGTGGGGGAGGAAGGCAAACAAGACCAGCGGCTGGAAAGCAAGCCCGTCTCTGGCTGTCATCTAGAGGGCTCCCGGTCTGTCTGTCCAGACACACCTCGAGGCTGTGGGTGCAGGGGAGAAGGCAGGCACCCCACAAAGTGCCAGCCTGAGGCAACCCCCAATTGCTTAAATGCTCCAACCCTCATCTGTCCCCTCAACTGTTATTTCAAGATATCCCGGACCCCTGTCCTGCCCCGCCCCATGGAGCCTTGGGGACAGTCCTCACATGTCCGACATGGGGACTGTTTCACCCACAAAATTGCTAAGGCTGGGAACCTTGCCGTTGCAGGCTTCCCAGTGATGAGAAGTATCTCCGGATCAGTCAACTTCAAGAAAAAAAAAAAAAAAATCCATGTATCGATGGGCTAGTTTTAGATTTTTCCCCCCAAAGCAGACCCGGGGACAAGGGTTTGGGTTACAGGTAGCTTATCTGGGAGGTGATCCCAGGAATCACTAGTGAGAGTGGGAAAAGAGAAGGGGGAAGGGGGAAGGGGGAGGAGCCAGTGAAGGGTGGTGCAGTCCTGCTGGGGACCCTCAGGGAGGCTGCGGTAGAAGCCATCTCTAGATTGTCCTCTCGAGGGGCAAGGGAGCGGGAATATGTAACCATCCACCCCCCCACCCCTCATTGGAAGAGGGTCGCTCCTGAGTTATTAATTCCCTGCCATTTTAGAACAGCGTCCCCCTTCTGACCCATACATACATGGGCACGCACGGGCACACACACAGTCCACGCATGGCCCTAAAGCTAGAGGACACCTCAAGCAGAAAGACACAGGAAGCCACTGGCCTGTAAGGAAACAGTCTGCCGTGACCTCCAGCATGGGCCAGCAGGGCACCATCAGCACCTGCTACGTTTGGTCACTGTATGGAGGAGCTCTGCTCTGCTGCTCTGACATGCCAGAAGCAACTCCCAGGTTTGCCCATTACACTGCAAACAGCGCAAACCCACGTCAAATCAGCTGAAACAAACAAACAAATGGGAATATACTGACATATCCGGGGAGTCTAGAGAGAGGGATGGCTTCAGGCATGGCTGGATCCAGGGGCTCAGGTGGAGCCACAGCTCTGCCTCCCTTCATGGCTTACCTTGACCTCACTCTGTAGACAGGCAGGCCCACTAATCCCACAGCACCAGACCCACAGCTTCCTGGCTTAGCAAGCCCAGCAGAGAGAAAGAGCGGCCCTCCTCAGCGGCTCTGGCAGAGATGTCCTGAGGGAGCTTTTGATGGCCTGGCTCAAATCACTTGCCCATTTCTTACCTAACCACCGTGGTCAGGGGAATAAGACATTCTGATAGGCCAGGCCGGGAACATGTGTTCCATGCCTGTTGCCACAGGAGGGTGGGCCACCATGACTGACAGCCCCTTATGCTACAAGGAATGGGACATGGGCCATTTCACAAAGAAAAAAGGCCCCCACAGAAGAGTGACTTGCCAAGGGCTATGCAATTCATCAGATGCAAGGCCAGGACCTTGACCTAGCTGCTTTATTCCCAAGCAAAGGCAGCCTGTTACTGATGAAGAGACACAGAGTGGGTGTCCCAACAAACAAGCTTCTTGGGTCATCTTGACCAAAGGTCTTAGCCTCTCTGAGCCTCGGTGTTCTCACCTATAAAATGAGACGAATAACCCTTGCCCACAGAATGGTCGAGGTGATTCGACGGCATATGGAAAACAGTCAGCCTGTATGCCTGCCGTATTACTGCCCCACTCCAAAACCACGTCTTTGTTTTCCAGCTTCCGACATTCTTAAAAGCCAGGAGGAAAAAAGAAAGGCGGCAATGAAGTCTTGGCAGCTTTCAAAAGACATTCTGAAGGACAAGGAGAGGTGTCTGTATCTCTTGCTACGTCGTAACGAATGACCTCGACAGGCAGTGGCTTAAAAGCCCGCACGTCTATTATCTCAGAGTTTCTGTGGACAGGAGGCTTCGGCCCTCACCACGTGGCAACTGGCCACCCTCTCGAGGGGAAGAGTGTCAAAGAACGTGCGGACTTATCTATCAAAGCACCACAGCGTCCAATCCAGGGTGGAGTTTCCACCAGCTGTTTTCTCCCCTCCCCACGCCTGGCCAGCTGGGCTCCCGCCCCCTCTCCACCCACCTGCCCCGACCCAGCATGGGTCACGTTCTCCATGAAAGCAAGTTTCAGAAGCAGACGTGCCTTGTTTCAGAAGTGACCACATAGGTCATGCGGAAGGAGTGAGAAGAGCCAAGTGCCGCAGGGCGGTGGCAACGAAAGCATGTCGTGACTGCATTTTGCACCGCACGTCAGGGTCTCCTCCCTGCTTTCAGTGCCCACAGTTGTGCTCTCACAGGATAGAGGCCACTGCACTGCCTGGTGGCCGCGGTGGCCCCTGCCAGCGCCTGGGCTCAGACTGGAGTGTTTCTAGGCAAGGGCAGCCCCACAAGAACGTCTGCTCAAAGTGGGGACACGCAAGTCCCCGAGGCTCCCCAGAGTAGGCAGGCCTGGTCCCATAAGGAGGGAGCTGGTATCCGTCTCATTTTACAGAGGAAAGAGCCAAGACTCAGAGAGGGTAAACAACTTGCCCCAAATCACACCGGGAGTAAGGAGCAGAGCCAGGCCTTGAACCCCCCGCCACGTCCCTTGCACTAAAGCGTTTCTGCATTGCATTTAGCATACGATGATATGCTATGCTGAAGTATGGCTTCTTGGTTTTTTTGAGACTTTTTACTTATTTACTTGAGAGAGAGAGAGGGTGTGAGTGGGGGGAGGGGCAGAGGGAGAGGGAGAAGCAGGCTCCCCGCTGAGCAGGGAGCCCGATGTGGGGCTCGATCCCAGGACCCTGAGATCATGACCTAATCAGAAGGCAGATGCTTCCCCCACTGAGCCACCCAGGCGCCCCTTAATGTACGGCTTCTTAAACTTTGTCACCAAAGGGGCCCTAACAGCCTCCCGAGGGTCTCAAGTGAGAGCTCCAAGTGGCACCTCAGCGAGCCGGGCATTTCTCTGGTGTTCCATGTTTAGAGTTGACATTCACGTCCATCTGCATTCTGTTCCAGCGGACAGCCCTGGGCTTGTTTTCATATAAACGCAACATTGACAGTGACTTCAAATCAAATACAATTGATCCTCCAGGAAGCACTGCCACCTTGACCCCTCCTGTCCCGAGGGCTCTGGCACCCCTGCAGAGACCCCCAAAATAAAATCACAGATGAAAGCCCCCAAGGGGTAGCTATTCCTCCTGACCTGAGCCCTGCCCAGTCCCTGGGGGGGTGGGGCGGTCCCCCTGGGCTCTACACGGAGGCAGGAAGGGGGAGGCAAGGGTGGGGATGGGAACTTCTCCCACCTTGCTGCTGCGTTCACATGCCCCACTCCACGCCCCCCACCCCAGTCCCACATCAGCCCGGAACTGAACTCTGCACCTTCTGGAACTGAGCGCCGGCAGCTGCCACTGACGCCCGAGAGGAAGGGGTTAAAAACATCTTTCATCTCTCAGCAGCGCCTTAATATAGTCTACGTGTGACTCTGAATGGTTATGGCTTTATATAGAGCGTGCTCTGTGCAGAGGGAGAAACCGCCATAGTTAAGGGAACAAAGACGGTTCTAGTCTAACGACCTGCTTTTATTTGTAGGGACCACATCTCCAAGGGCGGCCTTCAGGTGACATCTGCCACGTCGAATGTGCGCCTGAAGAATTACACCAGTAAACACTGGAGATGCAAATGTAAGAGGGATAAGGACGGACACAAATAAATCCAAGCCGCTCCTGTTTATTGTCTCTGGGGGGAAAAAAGGAGAAATCGCACGTTTCCTTTAGGATGTTTTCACACATAGCCGAACCCTCAAATGTCAACTTTTGCAGAGTGTTTGACCTAAAAATAGTATAATTTCTGTGTCATTTGAAAAGCTGTTTAAAATGACAGACTTAAGCCTGATTTTTCAAACACACATCTAGGAGGAGAAACCGAAGTTGCGTGATTTAGGGCAGAGTCTCTGAAAAAAGCAGCCAGGCCTTCATTTTGCCAGAGTGTACCTGTCCTGATGGTTTCTCCTTGGTAAAATTGGCTTGGGAGGGGTTTGTTTTGTTTTGTTTTGTTTTGTTTTTTTGGCCGCTGGGTCTCCTCTTTGTGCCTTGGTGATTAAGAGGAGGGTGGTGTGGGGGAGGCCGAGGGAGTGGCAGTCATGCCCTGGGGGGGGCCCCCACATCTTTGCCCCATAGAGTAGCACCAGCTTCCACCGCTCACAGTGGGGAACGGAAGGGCACAGACCTGCCTTTATACTAGTGAGATGCCAAAATGAGCAAAGCCAGGAGTCCCAACCCAACCCACCTTGCCGGGCCAGAGGATGTCACAAGCACCCTGGCTGGCCGGCTGCCAGAAGCTCGTGGTTTGTTTAGACAGCGCAGGTCATTCCTGTCCACACCCCAAGCTGACGCGGCTTTGTAAACACAGAGCACAGAATGCAGTCTGCAAAGTAACCCGGGTCAGAGCTACACGCTGTGGATGGGGCAGGGCACAGCGCTGTCGACAGGTTCGGGTGTGAGGGGTCTAACCTGTTCTGCTCAGAGACAGACACGTTTCTCCACCCTCTGCAAAGACCCCCGGCTCGATGCCAAGTGCGCCAGGCACAGCCGTCCCTCCCCAGGGCCACGGTAAGCCGGGAGAAGCAGTCACCGCTCTTGAAAACCTCTCCAAATGGGACCCTTAGACCCAACATCTCGAGGCAGGGGCAGGCTGGACTCCTCTTGGCCGCCCCACAATCCTTGGGAGCCCTGGACTGGGAGGCGGGAGACCCAGGTGAAAATCTGACACTGCTGGCGACTGGCTGTGTGACTTTGAGCAAGTCACTTAACCTTTCTGGACCTCCATCGTCCAGATACGGGGATTAGGCTAGCTTCAAAAGTCGGATCATTCTGGTAACTGCTCAATTCACATTCATGAAATGTATGAATGAACAACCAAATTCATGTATAAGTGGCCTACAACGGGGACCCCAAAACCGAGCCACCTCTGCCCCGGGCTTCGGCTTCATACCCCCATCCCTTCTCACTGCCTGCAACTCCCTGAGAGCCTCTCATTGCAGAAAAGGTAAGCACTTGAAAAATGCTTCCTACCAACCTGAATTCACAGACACATTCTCAATGCTCCAGCGCCCAAGCCTCCCCCCTCCCAACCCCCAACCTGGAGCGTTTACCCAAGGCCACGCTCGCCTGGGGTTTCTCCAGCCCACTCGGGCAGCCCCCCCTCTGCTTCCCGCGCTGGAGCCCCAGGGAGCCCCAGGGAGCCCCGGCCCACGAGCTGCTGCACCAACCACTGAAGAAACAAACCTGCCGCCCTCTCTCTCCTTGCACTTCACCAGTGGGTTCGTTTCAAAGCCTGTGGGTGGATTTCAATGAGAACAACATGAAAACATGGGCGGATTCTTTTCTCTCTAAAAGAAAAAAACCTGGAACAATAAGCTGAAGTAATAACAAGGCAGAATGTGGACATCTGCTCCCCGCCCTGCACGACTCCCAGCTCACTTCTCCCCAGCCTTGTCACCCCCCCACCAGGCACAGATTGCCAAAAAGTCCAAATTAATTCACCTGTGTCGGCTAGGCATTGCTACCTGCTGATGTGTTGCTTGCTACTTACTTGTTCATTTATTAAACTAGAATGCGGTACGCCCTCCCTAGGTACAGGGTGCTGCGTGTTGGGGGGCTGTGGAGGCTTCATTTTGAACAAGGCTTTAAGGAAGCCTGCAGTCTAATGGAGGAGCTTAGACAAGCCCATTAATAACTATGATACAGGGAGAAGCGAGGCGAGGCATAAATGCAGGAAGTGCTGGGGAAGAAAAAAACAACATTGGTTTGTGTGTGTTTGGAGCTGGAAGTGATGGGCAGGAAGGCTTCACGGAGGTGGTGGCACTTCACCTGGGCATTAAAGTCTGGGTAAAGTTGCACAAGCATGGCTGGAAGGGCAAGCCTTCTGGACAGAGGCTCCTGAGTGAGGAAGGGGACAGAGGTCCCGATATCATCCACATTCAGTGTGAGCCTGCGGGGGCCATGGCAGATAAGGCCAGAAACGTGGGCAGAAGAGGACCCAAAGCACGTAGAAAGAGTCAGGAGTTCAGGGTTTATTCGGTAGGGAGATGGGAACTACAGAAGGCTTCTTTACCAGGGAGTGTGGAGTCATTCGTCTCTCTCCTCTCACATGCGTTCCCTGCCCTTCTCTTGGTCCGCTCAGTATGGCAGGGAACTACATTTCCCAGGCTGCTTTGCACCTGGCCTCTAGCTCAGTTCAGCTAATGGGAGACACCAGTGGGAGATTAGGCGGGCAGGAAGAGGGAGAAACCAGGGTATTTCTCCCCACTCAATACCAGCGTTGGTTGCTTCTCCAGCATCTTCTCTGTGGTTCCAGCTCCTGTTAGCTGACTCCGGCTTCTAGATTCCTGCCGCATTCCCTCTCCCTTTGTCCCTCCAGCCCTAGGGATGCCAGCAGCTTCCTGCTGTTACTAATGTCTGGGCTGCTAACCTCTGTGTTACCTCACTGTGCCCTGTTTGGCTTTTCGGCTCCTCCAGTGTCTGTGAAGCCAGTTGCCTGGATTAAATGCCCTATGTTTAAATACCTAGAGTGGTTTCTGTTTTCTTGGCTGGACCCTCACTAATACAGGGTAATTGGATCCAATTTGGCTTCAGAAGACACGTCGGCTGCCGAGGACCCCCATTTAACAGCTTTTGCAATCTCCTAGGGGAAGGATGAGGAAGGCCTGAAGCAGGGCAGCAGCAGAAGAATAGACAAGGGAAAAGATGTTCCAAGAGCCCCAGAAGAGGTGATGCAGCTGGACCTCCCAGAAGCATGTGATGGGGGCACCGAAGGCAATGCTGACCCTCTGCTTGGGCATCCAGGGGAATGGCCAGGCTATCCACAGAGATGGGAGGGGCGGAGGAGAAGCTGAACTGGAAAGAAGCTGATGAGCTGGACTTTTCTTTCTTTGTCTCCTTTTTTATTGCTTTTTTTCTTTAACTAATCCTTGCACTTGGCTGTTGGGCTTTTCCTCATTGATTTTGGATTGAGGAGATTGATGGAGTAGACCTCTAAAGGGAGGGAGCCCCTGGAGACAGGAGCAGGAGACAGAGGACACCTTGGGGCCAGGAGGAGGGCTGAGGCCTAGGAGGGGACACTCAGGAGCATGCAGAGGCCCATGGTGGGTGGAGGGCCTGAGTGCTGGGCAGGGGCCAGAGGGATGCAGTGGGGAGAGCAGCAGGACTGGGCCCACGGGCCGTCGGGGCCTTCAGGAAGCGGAATCAGGAGCATGCTGGAGGTCACAACGTGGGGACAGTGAGCACAGAAGGGTCGGTAACAAGCAGTCTGGCAGAGAGAGGAGAGGGAAGGCAGGGGAAATCTTGCTGGAGAGCCCAAGGCAGATTTGAGCCTGTGGGAAAGGACCCAGTGAACAGCAAGGACCCCAAGGTGCCAGAGGGAGTGTGTGCATTCATTCCCTGAACAAATGTTGACCACGTGCCTGAACATCGGAGCACCGAGCACCTTGTGGAGCTCTGGGATGGAGCAGTGAATGAAAGAGCTGAAAAGTCCCCGCCTGCTCAGAGCTTCCATGTGAATGAGGGAAATAGACAATACACAAAAACATTTCAGCAATGTCGCCCTGCAGGTGATCGTAGAGGCTACGGAGTGGGGGGGAGTGCAGGAAACAGGACCAGGGGAAGGGCTCCTGTCATTTCAACAGCATGTTAGGGAAGGGGTCGCTGGGAAAGAGACGGAAGGAGGTGAGGAAAGAAGCCAGGAAAATAGCTGGAGGAAGAGCACGCCAGGCAGAGGGAACAGTCAGTGCAAGGGTCCTGAGGTAGGAGTGTGCCTGGTGTGTTTCAGGAAGGATGAGGAAGTCAACGGGGCTGAAGTGGGGGGGGAGAGGGAGGGGTGCGCTAACAGGATATGAGGTCAGGGAGGTAGGGAGAAGGGGCCAGATCAGGGAGGCCTGGTCAACCAGAGCAAGAACTAGAGCTTTTATCTGAGTGAAATGCGGAGTCGCAGTGTGATGCGCGTTGAGCTGGAGTGTGATGTGGTCAGACTGAGCGTATTGACTGAGGAAGGAGGTGAGCAATCTGAAGACTGGGAAGCTATGGTGGGAGCTCCTTCCTGCGGGAACCACTGCCCCTGAGGCCAAGCTGGGGCATGCGTCCTAGGAGAGGGATGGCTTCCCTGCGGCCAGGTAAGACAGGGACAGGGCCCAGGAGTATCTCGGGCCTTTGCCATGACTGGGGCCAGGATGTGCCAGTGCATGGGATTTGACGGCACACGACAGAAGCTCCCCGCCCCACAAACGGTCCTTGAGTCCCATGCTCACAAGTCCACAGTCCCAAGTATTCATGAACCGCCTGAAGACCCCCCCCTTTCCCAGAAGCCTTGAGCGGGTCTTTACTGTCCATCCTCAGTGTCCCCTGGACAGGGTGGGAACCGGGAGCCTCCAGCCCTCTAGACTCCTCTGCTCCCAGAACTCCCTGCACTGAGGTGAGGCCTGCCCTCACATCCACCCCTAGGTCTCCAGGCTCACTGCTGACCCGTCAGAGAGGCCATCTGCAGACCAGGGCATTCTTGCACTACCCAGGCACTGGTGTTTGTGGTGGGCCTCAGTGGAAAAACCTGTCACCCCTCACTTCTAAGATGACCTGCCTCTGGGAAGGCCCTGACTGTGCCTTCTACAAACCTCTGGCCAGCAATGGAAGCCACAGAGCCAGGGCAGTCAAGCTTGTGGCCTTGACTGGCTGTGTTTCCCTCCAGAGCTTCAGCCTAACTTCTTCCCCCAGTCTCTTTGGGCATCCACAAGAGTGCATATCTCTGTGCCCATGTACACAGACCTACTAGACCCCTTCTTTAGAAGAGTGGCTCCTCACAGCCTGGGACAGCAATTTCCCCTCAGAACTCTGAGAACAACAGCAGTCCCTGGTAGGTACTCAACAGCACGAATCAGCAGCCATGGTGGAACTGGCGGCCATGATGGAACTGGCAGCCCTATTTGAAAGGGTATATCTGAAAACAGACACTGAGATCTCCACCTTGGACCTGAAGTTTGTAGAAATGGGGCTGCCTGGAAGCCTGGGTGCTTCGGTCTGGTGCGTATCTGTCTTCGGCTCAGGTCATGATCCCGGGGTCCTAGGATTGAGCCCCGCATCGGGCTCCTTGCTCAGCGGGGAGCCTGCTTCTCCTCCGCGTGCTGCTCAAAGTGCTTGTGTTCTCTCTTTCTTTCTGACAAATAAATAAAATCAAGAAAGAAAGAAAGAAAGAAAGAAAGAAAGAAAGAAAGAAAGAAAGAAAGGAAGGAAGGAAGGAAGGAAGGAAGAAAAAAAAGGGGCTGCCGCTCTCTGTCTTCACAACCCCAAACTCTCAGTCTCAGGGACCCCAGGTGTACTTGGCTGGGTATGAAAGGTGCCGCTTTGGCTTTAGAATCTGTTGCTAAATCCTCCAAAACAATAAAGTTTAGTCCCCCTGCTTGCCTTATGAACGTTGATACTTTTGTACTCTATAAAGTTGAGCATTAAAAATAATAGCTTTTGTGTTGGAGCACACACTTTCAATATGCATTTTCCACACTTCAGGATAAAATATATGACCATTAAGTCACTACAATAAGTTGAAAAACAAGATTACTGCTCTCACATCCTATGTGAGTTGCTAATAGTCTTGCTGTTACCCTGACATTATGGTCAGAAGCTATCGTTTTTAAAGGTATTGGAACAGAATGTGCCCACCATGACGGTTTTCTGAATGGGAAGATGGAGAAGAGAAGACTATGATTTTATTGGGGTGGCTATGATATCTTTTTAGCCTTTTTATCATGGAGAATTCCAAACATACACAAAAATCGAGAGAATCTTATAACGAACTGTCGAGAACCATCATCAGCCTCCACGGCCTGCAGCCCCGGGGCAAGTCCTGTCCCACTCTGTGTCATCTCAGCCCCCCGACACCACAGACTTCACCCACCCAGTCCTGGGTTTTGTTAATAGTGTAACCTCAGATTATTGTCAAGGGATAAGACCCCTGTCCATAGCCGTCCCTCTTCACTGCAGTGAAACTGAGAGATGAACTTCAGCCCAACCAATCCCCAGGAGGCCTGGGACAACCGTCAGTTTCCAGACCTGGGCCACCTGGACCTTGATGCAGCCTGAACAGGAGGTGCGTCTGCGGCGTAATGAGGGCCCGAGAGGGGAGCCGGGACAGAGGGCTGCATGCAAGGCCCCGCTCAAGTGCCCGCCTCGATCCCTGCTGCCCGTGGGAAAAAAACTCCATCTGTAAGACATGACCTTTGGAAAAGAGCTCATCTGATCCCATCATTTAATATCAGCTTAAAATTATTCATGGGGCTTTCTGCGGCCCTCAGGAGCGAGGCCAGACAAGACTTGCGTGCTTGGGCTCTGACGGTCTGCCCCCCACACCACCCCTCCACCCTCACCACAAGAACACACTGAAAGGGGAACACACAAATCCCTTCCCAACGGCGCTACACCTCCTGGTCCTTGAAAGGTCAGCCTTTGTCACCTCCTCCAGGCAACCTTGACGAGACTCTAACAAAAGCCAGCCTCTGTGCTCCCAGAGAACCCTATCTTGCTTATCGCTGAATCATTTCCTTTCAACAGTTATGAACAGAGCCACTGTGTCTTAGGCATGGTGCTGGCCCCTGATGATATCAGAGTGGAAGGAAAAAATATAAATAAGTATGTCCCCTCCCTCGAATCCGGGCAGGCTTGTGACTGCTTCAACCAATAGAATACAGCAGAAGTGACACCAACAGAATTCCAAGGTAGGTGACAAAAGGCCACGGAGCTTTCGCTTGGTTCGCACAAACGCTCATGTCGGAGCAGAGCTCTGAGCTGCCATGTAAGGAGTCTGACTAGCCCGAGGCCGCCATGCTGTGAGGAAGCCCAAACAGCAAGAGAAGCCACTTGTAATGTGCCGGCCAGCTGTCCCGGATGAACTGAGGGTTTGAGTCACCCCAGCACAGGTGCCAGAAGCCTCCTGAAAAGTCCAGGGCCCAGCGGCTGGTCACTCCCAGCCTTTATGTCTTCTCAGCTGAGACTGCAGTCACGGTGGAGCGGAAGCAAGGTTTTTGTGTCCTGTCTGCACTCCTAACTCCTAGAGCCTGTGGGCATAAAAAAATGCTTGTTTCAGGCCCTTAACTTTTGGAGCGGTTTGTCATGCAGCAGGGGTAACAGAAACACACTGAGTTGTGAATGACGAGAGGAGGCAGACCGGCAAAGAGCTGGGTGTGAAGAGCCCAGCACAGGCCAATGTCCTGAGGCGAGACCAAGCTTGGCCTCTTGAGAAATAGGTAGCACCTCATCCCAGGTCGTGTAAAGAGTCAGGATCTTATTCTAAGTGTTACAGGAAGCCATTGGGGGGTTTTGAGCAGGACGGAAACATGCCCTGATTTATGCTTTAAAAAGATCCTACAATCATACCAAGTGCTGACGATGCATGGAGCAAGTGGAACAATGGGAGCCTAAATTTCCTGAGAAAGAAATGCTATTTTGGGGTCAGGTAAATAGTCCAGTGTTGCCTCTCTCACATGGTCTCCAGAAGACCCTGGCTGGGAGGGGCTGGCTACCATCCCCTGTTACTCCCTCAGCTCTGTTGTAATGCTCATGGCGCCTCTCCCGCTCCCTTCAGAAACTCCAAATGCCCTCTCCAGCCCATCAGTGGGGCCAAGTGGTCTGCCTTTTCCTCACCTTCCCGCCTTCCCTCACTCCTTCTCCCCTTCCTCTTTCCTCACCGGTAGCCCAGGTGAGTAGCTTCTTCCTTCACCTTACTTCTTCGTTGCCCACCCCCACCCTTACCCATTCTGCCATTCTCCATACAACAGCTCGGGGGAGTTCTGTAAATACACTTGTATTTGAAGCAAAATGTTCACCAAAAAAGTACACATGTCAAAAGAGGCATCTCACAAAATGATCTTATACTCGTGTCACCAAAGTCCCAATCAAGAAGCCAAGGAGCATGACTGGCAATCCAAAAGCCCCCTGTGGCCCCTTCCAGTGACCACCCAGCATCCCCAAGGATCACCATCGTCCTGGCTTCCAACAGCATAAATTAGTTCTGCCTGGATTTGAACTATCTATTGCTGAAATCTACAGCATGTGTCCTTTTGTCCCTGGCTTCTTTTGCTCAACATTATGCTTCTGAATGCTTCCACGCTATTGCATGGGGAAGTTGCCTCATCTTCACTGCTGTCTACTATTCTATTGTGTGACTGTGTCACAATTTACTGATCCATTCTACTGCTAATAGGGACTTGTGTAGTTTTTGAGTTATTTTGTTTGTTTTTCTGTGTTATAAGTAGTGCTGTAATCGTATATTGACCCTGAGAGAAGTTTTCCTGAGGCACAAGGTGACACACAGCAGAAAAGAGCCAAGAGATTGGCAGATAAATGGGGTTGGAGCCCTGATCACACCATACCTGAAGCTCATCCAACCGTCAAATTTGTCAGTTACTTAAGCCGTTATATACCTTGGCTGTTTAAGCCAGGTCGAGCTGGATTTTCTATCACATGCAGTTGAAATCATTCTAATTGGTACAGAAGGCTAGGAAGGAAACGGCCTTGAGGAGGTAGAAGGAATGCCACAAAAGCATATATAGGATGGGAAGATGTGAGGAGACTTTGATCAAGGCAAATAGGAAAAAAGATGTGTGGGTTCATTTCAAGGCCAGAACACCTCTAGGGTGCACCTAGGAAGGGTGAAAATTTATAGTTTAGTAAATAGTCACCCCCTTCCCTCCCCCTCTGTGGTTTAGAGTATACTCTGCTTCTCCCCAGCGGATGGTATGCTGCAACATGATCTTGTCTGGCCAATGAGATGTTAGCAGACTCTAATGTGAGAAAGGGCTTAAAATGTGCTGATGTGGCCAAGCTTAGCCTCTTACGCTTCTGCCATCACCATGGGAAAAAGATGTTCTGGGTAGCCCAGGGGTCCATTGACGGTAAGAGACACACAGCGCACATCTGCATCCAACCTGAATGCTGCGGATCTGGGAGGCGGTTTGTTACCCAGCAGGATTACGATAGCTGTCGGATACATAAGGCAACAAGAAGGATCGGGAAGAACAGGAGAAATTCACTAGGAGGGTAGATTAGTTGGTTGGGCTGCTGGAACAAAGTCCCACACACTGTGTGGCTTAAACAACAGAAATCTCTTGTCTCACAGTTCTGGAAGGTGGAAGCTCAAGATCGCGGTGTCGGCAGGGTTGGTTCTTTCTGAGGGCTGTGAGGGAAACTGTTCCAGGCCTCTCTCCTTGGCTTGTAGACGGCCGTCTTCTCCCCGTATGTTCATGTGCTCTTCCCTCTGTGTGTGGCTGTCTCTACCCACATTTCCCCTCTCTCTAAGGACAAGAGTCATATTGGATTAGGACCCACCCTAATGACCTCATTTTAACTTGATAACCTCTATAAAGACCCTATTTCCAAATAAGACCACATTCTTATTAAAATGTGGGTACTAGGGCTTAGGACTTCAACATATGACTTTTGAGGGGACACAGTTCAACCCATAACAGACAGCGTGTTTGTGATCATGGCAAACGCACCAATCAATAATAGGGAAAATTCAAAAATAATAATAATAATAGGGAAAATTCTCACTGTTACTCATGAACCTCATATGAAACACCTGTCATACCCTAGGTGGGTTTTCACCATTAGGCTGATGCGGCCGGTTCTCTACTGCGTGGAAGGAGATGGTATAGAAAGAGCAGAGAAAGGGTTTGGAGTCATGGGACACCTGGGCGGCTCAGTCAGTTAGGCGTCTGCCTTTGGCTCAGGTTGTGATCTCAGGGTCCTGGGATAGGACCCCACGTCGGGCTCCCTGCTTATCGGGGAGTCTGCATCTCCCCCTGCCTTTGCCCATCCCCCCAATCATGAGCTTGCACTCTAAATAAATAAATAAATAAATAAATAAAGTCTTTAAAAAAAAAAAGTTTAGAGTCAAACACTCCTCCATTCAAACCCTAAATCTGTAACTAACTAGCTGTCCGGCCTTGATTATCTGAACTCACTGAGCCTCGGCGTCCTCATCTGAAAACAAAAGATATCAGTTCTGTGCCATTGAGTTGCTCTGAGGATAAAATCGTGTGTGTCATTTGGATTTGAATTTGGTAAGTTATGGAAAACCCAATGAACCATGGCTTAAACAAGTAAGAGATTGGTTTGTTTCATACAGAAAGAAATGAAGCGGATGGCTCTCCAGGGCCAGCATGGCAACCCAACAACATCCTTAAAGGCCAGTTTCTTCTGTCTTCTTCTCTAGTATCTTTAGTATGTGGCTCTTGTCCTCATGATCACAATACAGCTGCTGCACCTCCAGGCATGAGCCTGAATTCCATACAGGACGATGGCGCGGGGGGAGGGGAGGAGGTGGACAAAGGGCCCAAGGGACATGCCAGCTGAGATGACCTTTCACTGAAAACTTCCGCCTACATCCAGTTGGCTGGATCTGAGTCACATGGGCACCACCGGCTGCAAGGGAGCCTGGGAGATCACAGAATTGCGCTTTCCAGCTCTGTGATGGAGAAAGGCTACACAGGACAGCCTAGGCGGTGAGCAGAAGCCAGATGCCACGGAATGCCAGGAGCCGAGGGAGAGAGAGAAGGCCCGTAGGGCTGTGGCAGAGAGAGACAGACCCACTCTCAGAGAGAAGCCAGGTCCTGTCGGGAGGCGGCGGGGAGGGTTCGTGCTGGTCAGAGAAAATGTCCTCTGAAGGCCCTCTCGGGAGAAGGGCAAGATTGCACTTAATATGTCAAAAAAGGTCAGAGGCCACATCATGAGGCTGTGGCAGGCTGCATTTTGTAGCCGCTGGATTAATGAACATCCCCTTCTCAAACAGGTTCTGCCCTCACCCCACCCCCACCCCTGTGCCTTCACCTTTTCCGGATCCGTGGGGGTGGCGGGGTCAAGTGCAGCTGGGTCTCAGGACTCCTGTGCTTCCCTCCACCTCCTCCCCCCACCCTGGTCCAGGCCTCCCCATGTTTTCTGTCTTCCTTTTCTAGATTGTTCAGCTGCAGTTGTTTTTAAATGTGCAATGTATCACCTCCCCTCCTTGCTTTAATCTTTTCGGTGGCATCCCACTGATAAAGCCCTAAACTGAAAAGGACCCTGAGACCCCCCTCAGGATAGGCTGCACCCCCTCCTGTGTCTTTCTCCAGGCCTCTCCATCCAGCCTCAGGGCCTTCATACCAGCCCTCCAGCCTGGAAAGCCCTTCCCCTCACAGTCATCTAGTTAACCCCTTATGACTCTTCCAGTCTCCATGCAAAAGTGCTTTCTGCAGGACAGACTTCTCAGATGCCTCAGACCAAGTCAGGGCCCTTATATCCTGTCAGACACCGGGACAGACATCACGGCCGAATGGCAGATGGCAAATGTATGCCGTTGGAGGTCACCTGGTGACTGTGTCTCCGTTAGGATGTTAGTTCCTGGAGCCCAGGCGCAGGGTCTCTGGATATGCCCGATATATATTTACCGAGGGAATAAAGCTCGAAATAAAAATACATTCATTTGGCTGTGACTTTTCCCTAATTTTATAAAGTAATACATTTCCTTTAGAAAATATAAAAACAGGGCGCCTGGGTGGCTCAGTCAGTGAAGGGTCTGCCTTCGGCTCGGGTCATGAGCCCAGTGTTCTGGGATCGAACCCCCGCATCATCATCATCATCATCATCATCATCATCATCATCATCATCATCGGGCTCCCTGCACAGCGGGGAACCTGCTTCTCCCTCTCCCTGCCGCCCCCCTGCTTGTGTGCACACGCACGCGAGCGCTCTCTCTCTCTCTCTCTGAGAAATAAATAAATAAATAAAATCTTTTTTTAAAAATAGAAAATATAAAAACAAATCAAGAAAATTAAATCAACCATATTTCCAGACATAAGCACTGGTAACAATTTTATGTCTTTCCTAGCCACACTTTATAATTTTTTTTTTAACTAAACTGAGATTCTATTGACTATCCGGTACAAAGCATTACGGAGCAATCAGTTCTCCAAAAACGTGACGGTACCATTCTATTTTTTTCTCACTTTTTTTTTCTAATTTAACAATACCACGTAACCACTGTAGAAAATTTGGAAACTACCAAAAAAGCGCAAAGAAAGAAATGTAAATGACCTCTAATTGCAAGCCGAGGAGGATTTCCCCCCGTAGCAAAGCCCCACGTTCCCTTTCAGTATTGTTTCTATGCACACATTTAGCAGCAGCGATGATTTCTGATAAAATCACCGCACCACACTTCCAGGGGCTCTCCACCCAGAAAGGGGAAAGTGGTGTTTCTGGCAGCACCTCGCCACCGCCCCCCACCCTCTAAGCTGCTGAAAGAGAAGGGAAGGGCGGCCTGGGGGGCTGAGCAGGCTCTGTGGGTGCCTAGCTGGAACTGGCTGGCTGGCCTCGGGCCCCACCCCCACCCCCACCTGCCCCAGGCCCCAAGGCCTTTTGTGAGCCCCAGGCCTCCCGCGAAGCCACAGAAGCCTGGTGTACTTTTGTAACCTGAGCACCTTCATCCCTGCGTCCCTGCAGGTTCCGTTAACGAGGCCAAATTTATGTCCCCCAAAGGGAACCCGAGCTGTCAAGCTGTCCTCCTCCCCTGCCCGGAGCCCACCCACCACCACCGCCACCACCCCCCACCACCACCGCCAAAGCCACAGGGCATTCACCAGGGGGTCGGGTGGGCTTTGATAAGACCGAAGCAGTCCCTGGTGTCTGGTGGGAAACTCCACCTCTCGGAGTTCTGGGGACACAAGACAGGGAGTCATAAACAGGAAACATTTCCACCGCGCCTAGTGGGAAGCAGGCGGGGCTGCTGGATGGATTCAAGTCTGCAGACCAAATGCTCAGGGCCACCTCAGTGGGTGGGTCGTGGTGCTGTCACCCTGCGGGGGTGGGGGGGGCTTCCGGTGGTCATCTCCACCTGGACACGGTGAGGTCAGGCTAAAGGCAGGGGGGGTGTGCCGTTCAGCTCTGCCCCCAAACCAGGGGAGGCAGGTGGGCAGTGCAGGCATCCAGATGTAACCCCAACCCCAAGAGCCCAGGATGAATCTTCGACGGCAGGAACCTGGCCTCCAGCTTGGAGCCCCGGGGAAGAGCTAGCTGCAGGGACGAAGGCCATCCCAAACTCCAGCCTCCGGGAAATGCCTTCCTGGAGTCGCAGAACACAGGAAAAATGAATTTCCCGGCCTGCCCTACGGTTCCTAGAACTACGCCTCTCGGGAAGCGATGCTTCCGGAAGGGTTCTGCTCATCCCCCAACAGGGGTTGGGCAAAAAGTCTGGTGGTGACAGGAGGTGAAGCAGAGGGGCATCCCGGGAACAGCCTGCAGGGAACCCTTCTGAAGGAGACTTCCCGGACGGAGTGTGGTGCGAACCGACACCCCCCACCCTCCTCCGGCCACGCCTCTGGTCAAATCACATCCAACCGGCTTGATCCGGCTTTGCCACCGGCTCCTTTCTGAAGCCACTCAGAGCGTGGAATCGGGGTATCAGAGCCACGGCAGATTTTAAGCATTGCTAGTCAAGGGTCTCCCCAGGTGTGTGTTGTGAGAGCCAGTCAGATGTACAGAGGAGTTCCTTGGCCGGGTGACTTTGGGAAACATTGTGTGGTAGAACCATGGTGACCCCAATTCTTTGCCCCTCCCGGAATCCATGCCCTTTGCCAGGAAGCTTTGCAATGCCCTCCCAATGTAGGTGGGACGACCTGCCCAGCCCTTGGCCAGTCGGCCAGGATCACGCTCGCGGGCCTGAGGGAAGGAGGCTGGCATCGAGCTGGGACGTTGAGGCTTGCTCTCTTCAGCCACCACGAGAACGTGGCCAGGGAGCCCGCGGGATGAGGAGATACAGGTGGGGCAGATCAGACCTGCCGGAGTCATCCCAAGCAAGACCAGCTTAGGTGGCCCTCCAGCCAGCCGCCTGC
Source organism: Ailuropoda melanoleuca (assembly GCF_002007445.2). Taxonomy (NCBI): domain Eukaryota; kingdom Metazoa; phylum Chordata; class Mammalia; order Carnivora; family Ursidae; genus Ailuropoda; species Ailuropoda melanoleuca. The sequence goes on from NC_048238.1 coordinate 34,304,473, forward strand.
AGACACGCGAGCGTGCCTGGCCAACCCCCAGGGGATTCTAGACCTGTGAGCCATAACATTGCATACTAGAACTCTCCAGAGGCAAGTCACAAGGCACATTAGTACAGTAAAGGCCCTGGGACGTTCTGTAGTAAAGAAACCTGTTGACATTTGCTGAATCCAACATTCCCCAAACTCGTTTGTCACGGGACACTTGTGTCCAAAGAAACACCTTAAGGAAGCAATGTTCTGAGATGGGCAGCCAGAAACACGAATGAAGGGCCACCCCTCATCTTATACATGAGGAAACCAGACCCAGAAAGGGCGCTGTCCTGGCTTCTGGGTCACAATTTTTTTCTCCTCAGGGCGGCTGCCACTTGCTCTAAGCAATGGTGGCCTCTCCTTTTTACTGAACTGAGGTCTGAACCACACACGTGAGCATTTGCCGTATGTTGTTTTCTGATTCAATAAGAAAGTTTTATTGAGGACTTACTATGTGCAAACTACATAGGACCGTGTTTTCTGGGTGAAAGCCAAGCCTAGCACCAGGATCACCAAGAAATGACAGAGTCCTTATTATCTTTAAGCAGTCCACGGTCTAGTAGAGGAGGAAGGCTCAGAAGAAGATGCTGATAATCCAGCCAATGGGAGAAGTGCTGTGGGGGCGCCTGGGGGCTCAGTCGGTGAAGCGTTTGCTGAGGTCATGATCCCAGGGTCCTGGGATCGAGTTCCACATTGGGCTCCCTGCTCAGCGGGGAGCCTGTTTCTCCCTCTGCCCCTTCCCCTGCTTGTGCGCACTCTCTCTCTCTCCTCCCCCGACAAATAAATAAAATCTTTTTAAAAAAAAATTTTTTAATAAAAATAAATTTAGGGGCACCTGGGTGGCACAGCGGTTAAGCGTCAGCCTTCTGCTCAGGGCGTGATCCCGGTGTTCTGGGATCGAGCCCCACATCAGGCTCCTCCTCTGGAAGCCTGCTTCTTCCTCTCCCACTCCCCCTGCTTGTGTTCCCTCTCTCGCTGACTGTCTCTCTCTGTCAAATAAATAAATAAAATCTTTAAAAAAATAAAAATAAATTTAAAAAATAAATTTAAAAGGAGAAGTGATGTGAAGGGAAGCATTGGGTGCTATTGGATATGAGGGATGGGGAGGTGACATACATATCAGGGAAACTTCCTGGAGGAGGTGACACGTGCACTGAGTCTTGAGGAATGAATAGGAGTTACCTACATAAGGAAGATGACCTTGAGGGGACAGGATGGGGTGGAGGCATGGGGAAGGACCCAGAGGCAGCAGGAGTGCAAGCATGACTGAGCAGAGCTACCTCGGTCAGGAGTCAGCACAGAGACTAAAATCTACTCCAGGTAGTTTAAACAGAAAGGGATTCCTTGTAGGGCATTAAGAGGCTTACAAGATTATTTGGAGGACTGAACAGACCCACCCAATGCCGAGCTTCCAGAAGAGTCCCCCAAAGCCACAAGGACGGAACTGAGCTGTCACGATCAGGGAGCCATAATGTAATCAGAAGCCACCAGGACCAGCTCGAGAACCATGTGGCCTCAGCCACTATCCGTGAAAGCAAAATGCACACTTCTCTCCCTCTTTACCTGAGATCTGAAGTCAAGGTTGCCACAAGAGCATCTGATCGGCTGACTCTCATCGCACCTGGAGCCCTAGCTGAAGGGAGTCTGAGACGTGTGTCGCGTAGCTGTCTAACGCAGGGTGAAATGGACGCCCAACGTCAATCCACCGTGGCCTTCCCAAAATGCACTCAAGGAAAACAAAGCCAGCATGTAGTGAGGGCTGATCTTCCCAGAAATATTCTTAGCTCTTATGCCTTCTTTTTTTCTGTCTCCCTCACGGCACCTCTCCCCACTACTGAGCATGCCATAGGCGCTCATTAAAGACCTCCAAAAAGCCAGCCTCCTCACTGCTTGATCTCTGGGGTGGGCAGGTCTCAAGATGAATAAAGGCAACTTTTTTCTTTTTTTTTTTTTTTTTAGTCTTGCCTGGAATAAATTGCTACTTTCTTGAACACAGAGAAGGATGTATTATTATGAAGGTGTTCTGTATTATTACCGAGAACAATTATTCAGAAGCCAGAAGCCTCAAGCTGACGAGGTTATATTCTCTGAGGAGAAATTCCAGAAACCATTACTCATTAACTTTTTTGCCCATGAAAATAACCTTTTCCTTCCCCTGCGTGGCTTTCTACCCAAGGAAGGACTCAGCCCTCCATGTTGGCACCGCACCGGTGAGTCAATGACCAGGAAAGCAGTAGTCTCTATTCTGATGCCACAGCCAGCAGGCCGTCACTGGCTGGGGCCTAGTTGTAGGACTCCACAGAGGAGGCCTCTGAGAATGGCGCCTGGGCTTGGGAATACCGAACCCGTGTGTTTCCAGAAAACTCCCACGATCACCCCTAGGAGTGACTCCCCATCTGCCCAGGGGTTCCTGGCGGCGATGGGTCAGGTGGCATGGTGCTCTCCTCACTGTCCGACCAAACCCCTCACGCTCTGGCCTGATACCGGAAAGACGGGGCTTCTGGAATGAGACATCTGTCCAAACCCCACAGGAAGCGCAGCGGGCCTAATTAATTAATGTCTGTGGAACACCTGTACAGCCTCAAATGAGAGGTGCGAGGCGACCACAAGCCCAATTAATTAGCACCATTGACGGAGGCTTCCAGCCCCCCTCTTCTTTCATGCCAGCCGCCTTGCCCTATCTCAGGGCCAAGTCAGGCAGGCGCTGACAAGGCTACTGAGAGGCCAGAAGAGGACCCCGGTCTGGGCCTGGGCTCCCCACACCACAGGGGCCCAGGCCCCCGGCATCCCCAGAGGTTTTCGGGATAGCACCTTTTTCCTCAGAGAAAATGGCTGTCTTCCTCAGAGCATCTGAGCTTCTTCCTCAGATTCAATTGCTTTTCCCTCAGAGGGAGGTGGTAAGGCCAAGCCCGGCCATTGACCTCGACCTCCAGCCCCTGCTTGAAGTGGCCTGGGTCTCCCGAAAATGTCTGCAGAGGCCGAGCCCTTCAAGGGCCACACTTGCACTCACAGAGGGTAAATGCCAGTTCCGACACCTACTGATTTCTCTGCTCCTGTCCTTCTATTTTTCTCCTCCAGTCTCGGCCATCACCGCTCAAGGGGAGGGCTGGAAGGGAAAGGAGAAAATGTACATGGGGCGGGGGGTCATTTTCTTAAAGCAAAGTGAATATGCCACCGTCCCTCAATGGAGTATGGAAAATCAAATGGAGGCTATTTCATATCCGATTCCTTGTACCTTTTATTACGTCGGAGATCACCGGGTGTCTGATTTTCCAGCTCCGAGCACTGACCTCAGCCAGCCCAGCTCCCTGCGTGTAAGTTCAAGGCTGCCCTGGCGTTCCCGGGTCCACAGGTCGCAAGAGCTCGGTAGGCCGGGCGGCTGGCACGGCTGAGACCTGGGGCATCGGGGAAGCTGGGGGTGGTCACGCAAGGCAAGGGGACAGCAAGGTCAGGGCCTGTGTGGCCCGGGTCTGCGTGGCACTGACGTCGCCACCCCCCTAACCAGTCTGAGGCCTCCTGGCCCAGAAGAGGGGGTGCCATTCAGCTCATAAGAAAGCCATAAGGCTCCGGGAGCGGGGGCCAAGCTGGGGAGGTGTTGGGTCGTGTGTGAGCACTCCTCAGGGCGACACATCCACCCACGAGGACCCCTAGTCCCCCTTCTCTTTCGGCCAGAAGCCTCTCTCCACCCCCCCTGCACCGGCATCTACCTCCTGTTTTTCCCTTCGCCACCAGCTGCTTTCCTGTCGCCAGGGAGGATGAGGACAAGCCTGGAGCTGTGTGCAGTGGCCCAGGCAGGCACTCCTGCCTCTCCGGGTGACAAGAGTGTTGTTTTCCTTACCTCTCCTGACCTCAGAGAGCAGGGGGCTGCAGCCACACGGCTCAGGCAGGGCAAGGGCCTGGGCCTGCGGACCTTGCAGGCTGGGGAGAGACACACGCTCAGAAACACGGAGAAAGGAACCGTCAGCCTTCATTATTAATCCCCAGTGTTAATATTTAATGTCAGAAACCCGCAGCTCCCTTCACCGCACAGGTCACACCAACCGGAACTCTTCATCTCTGTCCCTCACAGCCGCACGCCAAGACCAGCAGAGCACCTTACGTTGACTTCAAATACTAGGTGCGAAACGAATTCTAAAAATAGAAAATTAAAATGAAATAAGGCTCAGAAATTATTTCATGGCGTTTGAAATCAACCTTGCTCTTTAAACGTCTCTCGAACGATGTGTTGGGAGTGCCAGAAAGTTTCGAAATGGGGCCAGGCTTACACATAACCTTTAAGCTAGAGAAGGGTTTTGGTCTGCGGAGGGTTTTCGTGCTGTTGAAGTTCCAGACTCGTTTCTTCAGCAGCAGCAGCTGTGCGGTGTGGGTGCGGCCAGCAAGACGGGAAGGCTCCAAGGGACAACCCGAGATCAGTTCAAGGATGGGGCGCCTGGCTGGCTCCGTCAGTGGAACCTGAGACTCTTGAGCTCAGGTTCGTGAGTTCAAGCCCCACATTGAGCGTAGGATTTACTTTACACTAAACTAAAAAAAAAAAAAAAAAAAAAAAAAAAAAAAAAAAAAAAAAAAAAGATGAATTCAAGGTATTGAAAGAACAGGAATATCTACCAGTGAGGCAATCGATTAACTCTTACCTACCAAAACCAGCTTGTTTCTGGGCGCCTGGGTGACTCAATGGGTTAAGCTCAGGTTTCAATCTCAAGGGTCGAGACTTCAAGCCCTGCCTCGGAATCCACAATGGGCACGGAGGTCACTTAAAAAAAAAAAAAAAAAAAAAAGCTTGTTTTTCAACCAGGGGCATACTGTCAGTATTTGGGCAAGGACAGTCCTTCATTGCACGGGGCTGTCCCACACACTATCCCTCCCACTCACCCCGTATGGCCCCCTCACATCGTGATCACCAAAAACCTCATTTCCAAACACCCCTGGGTGGTGGGTAGCGCAGCCCCAGGTTGGGAACCCCAGATTCGGGTGCACTGGGCCATCAACGTGGGATTTTTTACTCGGCGATGACTAGGCCACCAGACCAGGCCAGCAGAGCCCGGTCATCCTCTCCCTGACGTGTTCTGGAAGGAGATGGGGTCTGGGCCTTGCCTCTACAAAGTGAGCTGCACGGGTATCTTGTCCCGCCCCCTCTGTGCCCACCCCACCCGTACACCACCCCACCACCCGACCCCCGGGCAGTGGCCTCCGCCCATCTTGCCCCGGAGGGGGCTGCCACCTCCATCCACTACAACAGCGGGGCGGGGAGTGGCCACGGCTTGCAAAGCTTTCATCTCTAGGACTTCAAAGAACAGCCTCGAAAAAAAGCCCAGGGCACAATTTTCCAGGATCCAGGAAACGGGATGAGTCACCTGCACCTTCCTCAGCTTGAACCACACCTGCCAGGCCCACACCTCACTCACCTGGTCACCAACAACTAGCAGGCTTTCTTAAAGGTCCCGTTACCAGAGCTGGGTCCCTGACTTGGTCGGCAAAACCATTTCGAAGGATAGAAATAGAAGATGACTGAATTTCAAGGGACTCTTCTCCCTACAGTGTTGTTTATAGGATTTTACGGAGAAATGACTTAGATCCAGTAAAGTGCAGACATCTCAAGTGTGCTGCTTGACGAATTTTTACAAATGTCCACACTCGGGGCGCCTGGGTGGCTCAGTCGGTTGAGCGTCTGCCTTCGGCTCAGGTCATGATCCCAGAGTCCTGGGATCGAGCCCCTCGTTGGGCTCCCTACGCAACGGGGAGCCTGCTTCTCCCTCTCCCGCTCCCTGCCCCCCATTCGTGCTCCTTTGTTATCGCTTTCTCAAATAAATAAATAAAATCTTAAAAAAACAAACGCACATACTCACGTACCTTACGGAGTTTTAAGGCACATAAAAATGAAATTGTAATTAAGAAACACACACATCCCCAAGCTGGGATAGCTAAAATGAAAAAGGACAATGATACCAGATGTCTGCAAGGAGGCAGAGCGACGGAACCCCTGCGCATGTCTGCTACGAGTGGAAATCGGTACAACCACTTTGGAAAACGTTTTCTTAATCAAGTTGAACATATACCTACCGGATGACCTAGCCATTCCACTCGCACCTATTTCCCCAAGAAAAATGAAAGTATGTGCCCACAAACATTCATGGCTGCTTCATCCGTAAGAACCCAAACCTGGAATTAACCCAAATATCCACCAACGGACGAATGGGGAAACAAATGGTGGTGTATCCATGCAGCAGAATACAACTCATCAATAAAGAAAACAAACACGCAACATGGATGAATCTCAAGATAATCACGCTGAGTGAAAGAAGCCAGAGAGCGCATCCTGCATGTTACCATTTATATTAAATTCTAGAAAATGCAAGCTAGTCTACAGTGACAGGAAGCAGATCAGCGGTTGCCTGGGGATGGGGAACCGGGAGAGGCAGGCGGGAGGGACTACAGGGGGGCACGGAGAGACCTTGGGGGGCAGTGGATATATTCACGATCTTGATTACGGTGATAGTTTCACGGGTGGACGCATATGTCAAAACAGATCAAATTGTATCATGTAAATATGTGCAGTTTATCGGATGTCAATTATACCTCAAAAAAGCTGTGTTTTTTTTAAAGATATGTGTTTCACCATATGAAAATTATACTTCCTTTTTTTTTTTAATGCTGGAATTCTCTACCATTCCCCGCTATGAACACAAACGCGTGCAAGTAGAGGTCGTGGAATTCCACATATCCTCTCATCTTTGGGATCAAACAGGAGAAATCCTACTCTAGGCTCAAGGCTGTATGACAGAAGCACAGCCACACCAGCATAGCAGTGGCAGGAAGGCAGGTCAACACTACCGAGCCCAGACCTGCCTTCCTGAGCCGCGGCCCCGGCTCTTCCTCGTACCTGGGGCTGAAGGCACGTTATAACGAGATGATCCTTGCCAGGGTTAGGCAAGTACAATGCACACGTTTCTACCGTTTCCTCTCTCCTCTACTTCTGGTCCTCCTCCTTCTCGGGTGACTATTCAAGGCTGGGGCACGGCAGGAACTCCACACCAGCAACCAAAATACTACACCGTGACAACTTCATCTCTTAATTACAGTAAACATTTACATAATGCTCGGGCCCAGCCAGTGCAGAAAGATTCGTTAATGCAGAAACATGCCCTTTAACCATCCCGTTTTATTACACAAACCCCCCGGGGACCTGAGCAGCCCAAGATTTGCAAAAGATGATGCAGAAATTGGCTGAGATATTAAGCCCCTTTCCAGGTGCAATTAAAAGTGAGATGGAGAACTGCCTGCTCTCCCAGAGAGCTATTTTCCTCCTTCTGAATTCACACTGTAAGGATTCCGGGGACCTAGCTGCCGTCGGAATGAATGCTAGCATTTGCTGGAGCCAGGGCTTTGCTTTTATTCTCATCTTCCCCTTCTCCGTCTCTGAATTGACAACCCTGCAGGTTTTGCTGGGAGGTCTAATATTTCCACAGCCGCCCAAGCACGGGGGTTTATTCCAACATTATGAACATTCTGCTTGCTTCGAGCCTTTGATTCTTTCGAACAGACCCTCTCTGGAGAGACCAACTTTAATCACATTTCCTAGAGCCAAACCCAGCTGGCCTGGGGAGGGACAGCCCAGGCCAGGCTGAGAGCCGGCGAAAAGGCCCCAGAGCAGCAGGGCGAGACCCCTGCTTGCAAGAAGACTCAGGCCAGTGCACAAGGAAGGTGGCTGAAGGAGGAGGAGGGCAGAGTGGGCTTTGGCAAGAAGTCAAACTTGAGCTTCCTCCCAGCTCCCCCAGTCCCCTCTCCACTCCCAGCCTCTTTTGGCTGTGCAATCTTGGGAAACTGACTCCTGCTCTCTGGGCCTCCGTTCCGTCATCTGTAAAGCAAGGACAATGGTCCCTCTTTTCCCGGGATGTGGCAGGCTTTGGGGAGAGAAGTAGCTCTGTATAGAGCCTCCAGCCAGGGCTGGCAGGTCAGGCCCGCACACGCCAGGCTCGGTGGCGGCTCAGAGGTCCGTTCTTATTTTCGTACCACCAGTAGTATCACTGCCATACTTCTCAAACCTTAGGCAGCCGAAGGGATCCCTCCTGCCACCTGTCTAGCCATGAAATGATACCTGAGTGTTCTTAAGCCCCTTTCTCCCCTAACGGACTGAAAAGAGGAGTTGTACATCAAATCAGCCCATGAAAGCCACCTCCAGGGTTCCCACCCAGATTGGCTAGAAAGCACCCGGGCTGAGGCGAAGGCTGGAAGGGGCAGCTCTGAGCAGTGTGCAGCCAGGGAATGGACACGGCTACCCAGCGTGAGAGCAGCCAGCTGGGAGGGCGTGGGGTAGACAGGCTGAGAACAGGGCCAGCCAGGAACCTAGAAGGAAGTTCAACGTCCAGGAAGAGCGAGACTCAAGGCCAATCCTGGGGAGAGGCAAGAGCCTTGGTGTGGGCCCTGGCACACGTGCAGACACACATGCCATCATGGATATTGGATGACATTCAGTTACCTTGTTTAGCTCACGGACACTTAGAAAGCATTTTGGCTGTGCTGGGCACGGTTCAAGCACTTGACAAACATTATTCATGTTGAATTTATTCGTTGAGTCTTCATTCCACCCTATGAGACAGAGTGTAATGATCCCCATTTCGCAGATTACTCAGCCGAGGATCGGATGAGTTCATTCACTCGTCCAAGTTCACAGCATCAGTACGCGGCAGAATCGGAATTCGAATCTGGGGAGCGGGGCTGCGGGGCTCACACGTCACCATGCAGGTAATACCTGGGGCAGGGAATAGCGGGGGCGGGGCACAGAGTCCGTCGGGCTCCAGGCAGGACTTGAAAGATCAGATCAAACAGGGTGGGGAGGGAGAGAGGGGAGAGAGGCAAAAGGGTTTTGCAGGTGGGGGCCAAGAATGCGAACCAAGACTTAAGGCAGAAATGAAGGCCACGTGGCTGGTTGGGAAGGACGGGAAGCAAAGACTTGTGTCATTGAGTGGGGGTTGGAAAAAGAGGGTGTTGGGGATAATTTTGACTACAAATTACGGAAAACACCTCTGCTCACCCTGGCTTTGGCCAATGGCTTTAAAACTCTTTGACCACAGTCTACAGTGAGAAATGCTCCTTCCATTCCGGCTCTGCAGGCACACATCCACCATCACCAGGCAAAGGTTTCACAAAGTCCTAGGGCATAGGATGTGCTCTGATATCTTCGATTCTCCTTTTCCTTCTTCTAATTCTTTTTTTTTTTCATTGTTGGTTGTGACCCACCCAACTGATTTCATGGCCCTCTGATGGGTTCCGATCCACAGTTGGGAAAATGCTCGCTTAAACACCAAGTGAATTGATGATGGCCCGTAAGAGACACTCAGCAGCTCAGCGATCACAAGGACCCGAGTGCCCCCCTCTGCCCACTCAGCTGGCCTCACGTCAGCCTCACGCTCAGCCCGGTTTCTCTGGAGGTCACAAGGTGCTTCTGGCCATCCCAGACGACACGTTTAGGCAAACGCAAGTCCAGAGGCAAAAACAGGCAGGGCAAGGGACACCTGGGGGGCTCAGTCGGTTAGGCACCTGACTCTTGATTTCAGCTCACGTCATGATTTCAGGGTCCTGGGATCAAGTCCCGAGTTAGGCTGCCGGCTCAGCAGGGAGTCTGCTTGTCTCCCTCTCCCTCTGCCCCTCCCTCTGCTCTCTCACTCTCTCTCTAAAATAAATAAATAAATCTTAAAAAAAAAAAAAACAGGCAGGCAAGACTGAGCACCTTTCTTAGGAGCAAGTCAATATTAAGTCAACATTTCTCAGAAGCCCCTAGTAGACAGCCCCCCATCATGTCTCATTGGTTAGGACCGAGGCACAGGTCCGCCCCTTCCTGACCCGATCCCTAGCCAGATAAATAGACTGGCCACCCAGCGGGGTGACAGATATCAGCGGGTGAGCCACCATGCCCTCCACAAGCCCACAAGGGCAGGCCTTCGTTATGGATACGAGCCAAGAACCACAAAATTGATCCCATGGGGTTTTCAGCAGAGGGGACGAGGTTTCATGTGGCCAAGGACAGGGACCCAGAACGGCCACCCAGTGAGAAGGGCCGCAAGGCAGGAGCTGGCCGAGACTCACTTCCCCCGGGGGCACCCCTTCCAGTCCGAGGAGGCTGCCTGGAGGGCTAAGGACAGTAGACATGTTGAGGGGAGCAGGGCAGGACCACCAATCCCAGTCCTACCTCCGGGGAAGTCATGCGGGGGACACCGGCTTGAGGCAGGGGAGCCGGGTGAGGGCCTGGGGGGCGCCGTCCCTAGGGGCCAGGCCTGGAAAGGGGCGGCAAGAAGCCGTGTGAGTTTGAAGTGCAGCGAGTCTGCAAGAAGGAACGTGGAAGATGTAGGACTCTAAAAGGAGGATCCCAGGGCCAGAAGTTCATGTGTGTTTCAGTTGTCTATTGCCAGGCAACCGACCACCCCCACACTTGGCGGCTTAAAATAAATAACAATCGCTTACTTGCTCACAGTTTTACATTGGAGCATCAGCTGGGCTGAAAGACCCATTTCCTAAAGAGCCAGCAAGTGCACGCAGGCTGCTGTCTGCCAGCTCAGAAAGTCATTCTCGCACGGCTCGGGAGGCCACGTGTCCAAAATCAAGGTGTCAGTGGGGTGGGTTCCTTCTGGAGGCCGCAGATTGTCTGTTCCAGGTCAGAGGTCTGTTCCAGGCCTCACTCCCGGCTTCTGGGGTTTGGTGCTCCTCTTCTTCCGCCCCACCACCCTGACCTCTGCCTCTGCTTCCACAGGGCCTAGCTGCGTGCCTGTCTCTGTGCCGGTCCCTCTTCTTGAAAGGACACCTGCCATTGGATTGAAGGACCACTGACTCCGGGACGACCTCATCTTAACTCGATGACATCTGCCACCACCCCCATTCCAAACAAGGTCCTGTCCGTGGGTGGAGGGGGTTGGGACTCCGGTGTGTCTTTGCAGCCGTGCGGAGTGGGGGATGGCACCCTTCCTCCCCCTGCTAGGAGAATGACAAGGAATTTGTAGCCATCATGAACCCACCTCGATCTGCCAGATGATAACAGGAAGGGAAATGACAGCAGAGGAGGGAAAGGCGGTTGTTACTGCAGGCAACTGGGTGGGACTGAGTCCCCCTGGGGGTCTCTGGGAGACGGTGAAGAACACGGCCCTGAAGTTGCCCCAAGCCAGCGATAAGGCCGCTGCGATATTTGTCCGCTGATCCCCTCCCTTGTCTCTAGTGCTCTAGGCTGCCCCGTGCCCCTGCCTGCAGGAAGAGTGTGCTGCCAGAAAAATCCCTCGGGCGGAGAGTCAGCGGTGTTTGCAGTGAGCAGCCTCGAGCATGGAGGCCAGGGCTATGGGCAGGTGGGTGGGGCCCCAAAAGTGTCTGCTGCCAAGGGCAGGTCAAGGCAAGCCAGCAGGAGGGGCAGGGCCGCCCCGCCTGGCCCAGTCGCCACCCCCACGGGTTAGGCCACTAGTTAAAGGCTGAGCGGCACTGGGGTCGACATCGCTGAACCCCAGGGGCTGCCCCTGACCATTTGCATCAGCCCAAGAGGGGCCAGTGAGGGCATAACACGGACTCCTCTTGGGTGAGCCGCTGGAGGCCAGGCTGGGGACAGACCCGGCACGGTGCCGAAGAGGGGCCCGGACTGCGGCCTCAGCCAGGATCAAGGGCAGGCTTGAGGCTCCAGGCTGAGCTGTGGGGGAGCAGCTCGCGGGCCTGGGATGCAGGGGCAGCAGTGGGGAGAGGAACCCGCCATCGCCATGCTTCAGCTTTTCCCACCCGCACCGGCCGCTCTTCTGGACCCAGGCCCAGTGGGGCGAGGGGGGGGGGAACTCGGACTGGGAGGGTAGAGGGGATGGGAAAGCGGGCAGAACGGTTTTCCCTCTCTGCTTTCCACGTCCCCTACCAGGCGCTCGCGGCCTGCGAAGCCGCCTGCAGAAAGCACAGCCATGAGTTTCTCATGAATGATTTTAAATGATTCCTGTTCTGTCCGTGGGGGGAGATCACGTATTGAAAATCCAGCAAAAGCAGAGCCAAGTGAGGACTGCTCCGGATGGTTGCTCAAGAGCAGACAGCGTGGCCACTGGCGTGCAAACTGCCAGGGGTCCTGGGAGAGAAACGGGCTCCCCGGGCCAAGGCCTGCAGGAGCCCAAGGCGGTACCCTCTGAAAATCAGGCCACTGTGCACCCACTCCCCCCGCCGCGCGTTCGTTCGTTATGCAACGAATAATCACTAAGCACTTGCAATATGCCACTCTCTGTTCTAAGGCCCTGGACAACTGTTGTGAACAAAACAGATTTTTTTAAAAAATCCCTGTAGTCATGGAGCTTACAGTCTTGCAGGGGAGAAAGGTAGAAAACAAGTAAATAAGCAGAACACGCAGCGTGTTTTACGGTGGGAAGTGGGAAGGGGAAACACAGGGCAGGGAAGGGATGAGAGAGCATTGATAAGGGTCGGGGATGGGGGGGAGTTGACACTTCAGCAAAGGCCTCGAGGAGGTGCGAGAGGGAGCTGTGTGGACAATGGAGAAAGAGCAGGCCAGGGGACAGCCAGTGCAAAGGTCCTGAGGTGGGAGGGGCCCAGCGTATTCCAGGCACAGCCAAGAGGCTAGTGTGGCTGAAGTCGAGGAGAGGAGGTAACAGGCCATGAGCCTTCCTACTGCTCTCAGCTTTCACTCAGGTGACATAGGAAGGCTCTGGAGGATTCTAAGCCAAAAGGGCCAGAAGCTGACTCAGGTTTTAGGGGCCCCTTCTGGCTGTTGTTTTCAGAGCAAAGTGTGCAGGGGTGAAGGCAGAAGGGGGGGACACTGATGAAGAGGTTACACGACCAGTGGTTCTCCATACGCAGATACCGAGAACCACGAACGTACCAGTAAATATTATTTTAGTAGGAAGTGTTTTCACCTTCATCACCAGCATTTGGCAAAACCCACCTTTTCCATTAAGGCCACTTCACAGATAAGGAAACAGAAGTTAAGTAACTTAAGTTGCCCAATTGGTAAGCTCTTTGACCAGGAAAAATCTGGCATAGATTTTCCCATGAGCCCTAGCCATATTAAAACCAAATTTATCAGGACACCTGGGTGGCTCATTTGGTTAAGTGTCTGCCTTCAGCTCAGGTCATGATCCCGGAGTCCAGGGATCGAGCCCCACGTCGGGCTCCCTGCTCAGCGGGGAGTCTGCTTCTCCCTCTCCCTCTGTCCCTCCCCCTGCTCGTGTGCGCATGATCTCTCTCTCTCTCTCTCTCTCTCTCTCTCGTGCACATGCTCTCTCAAATAAATAAACAAAATCCTAAAAAAAAAATTATTGCCTGCTCCCTCCTTCCTCCGGGCAAAACAAAAAAAGTGGACAAAAAGCCGTCTCCTAGTCTTTGGTTGATGCCTGATTCCTTCTGGGACTTCTCATGCTTCTGGTCTTTTCTTTGGGAGGAAAAGTGGCCTGAGTCTGGAGTTGAGGAGTCAGATGGCCTGGCTCAGCTGAACCTGGGGCTCTGACACCCAGCCGTGGGCAGGGCAGTTGCCAGAAGCACAAATCTGCCGTTAAGTTCTTTCCCCCTCCGTGACCCAGACAGTGGCCAGACCTTGGCGTCCCCAGCCTTTGGGCTTTTGTGGGCAGGGTCACGGCTGAAGTTGCCAGGCACCCAGGAGCCAACCCCTCCCAGGCTTTTGTTTTCAACTGCAGCCAAAGCTGCAAAAGGATTATATGGGATCAGCCGTTCCCAGAGCCTGTTCTGTATACCACTGGAGGTACACAGACCCGTATTTTTTAATAATTATGGTTATGTATTTTGATGTGCTAGGAAAAAAAGAACTGGCACAATCAACCCATGACTTCATGAATATTATTGCTCAGGAGGAGGCTAAAGTATTTTGGCTCGTTTGGTTTGGTTTGTTGTGTTTTTTTTTATAAGATGATTTAAATTAAAAATACGATGTTCCTAATTACATAAGCGGTACAAAATACAGCAAGTATCCTGGCGCAGATACAGAATAATGCTGTAGGAGCTTTTCTTGGGTGGCGGGGGGAGAATAAAGGGACGGGCTTCCGCTCCCTCCTCCAGCAATCTAAAAGGTTTTTAAAAAAATATATCCTTTTAATATAATGGAAGAACGGGCACAGTGCAGAACGTTACAACATACAGACCATCAGAGAGGTTCAAATAAAAACCTCACACTCTCATCTCCCCGATATCACCGCCATCAACACCTAAGTACACGTCCATCTTCGTTGTCTACGGCTGTGTAGCAAATTACCACAACTTCGGCTGCTTAAAATCCCTTCCAGGGGCGCCTGGGTGGCACAGCGGTTAAGCGTCTGCCTTCGGCTCAGGGCGTGATCCCGGCGTTCTGGGATCGAGCCCCACATCGGGCTCCTCTCCTATGAGCCTGCTTCTTCCTCTCCCACTCCCCCTGCTTGTGTTCCCTCTCTCGCTGGCTGACTCTATCTCTGTTAAATAAATAAATAAAATCTTAAAAAAAAAAATCCCTTCCATTTACTACCTGTCACCACTGCCAGGCAGAAGTCTGGGTGGACTTGGTTCTCTGCTCTGAGCCTCAAAACGCCAAAGTCAAGGTGTCACCCAGGCTGGGCTTTTCCTTGTAGGGTCTGAGGAAGAAGCCACTTGCGAGTTCGTCCAGGTTATTAACAGAAGTCAGGTCCTTGTGGCTGCAGGACTGAGGTCCTCCCCATTTCCCTTCTGGCTGTCCTCTGGTTCTTAACACATCTCCAAGCCAGAAAGAGGCCATCTAAACCTTTCTCCTGCTTCGAGTCTCTCTGACTTCTCCTGCCTGCCTCTTTTGCCACCAGGCACAGAAAATGCTCTGCTTTTAAAGGGCTCTTGTGATTAAGTGAGGCCCACCAGGATAATCCCCCGACTTTAAGATCAACTGTGCCTTATCACACGACACGGACACGATCATGGGAGTGAAATCTCACACGCACGGGTGCCGGGATCAGGGTGTGGATTCTGCTTACCACACTATCTTTCTACAGTTTTCTCTGCACACATATATTTATAAAGACATACTTGTAGGGCGCCTGGGTGGCACAGTGGGTTAAGCACCCAACTTTTGGTTTTGGCTCAGGTCATGATCTCAGGGTCATGGGATGTACCCCCAAGTCAGGCTCCCCGCTCAGTGGGGAGTCTGCTCAAGTTTCTCTCTCTCTTCCTCTGCCCCTTCCCCTGCTCTCTTGCTCTCTCTCTCAAATAAATACATAAATCTTTAAAAAAAAAAAAAAGACATAGGGACGCCTGTGTGCCTCAGTTGTTAAGCGTCTGCCTTCAGCTCAGGTCATGATCCCAGGGTCCTGGGATTGTGCCCCACATCAGGCTCCCTGCTCAGTGGGGAGCCTGCTTCTTCCTCTCCCACTCCCACTGCTTGTGTTCCCTCTCTCGCTGGCTACCTCTCTCTCTGTCAAATAAATAAATAAAATCTTTTTAAAAAAATAAAAATTAAAAAAAAGACATACTTGTATTCTAGATATGATAAGCAACCTGCTTTTTCCAGTCAAGGATCTCTACCTTTCCATTTCAGGAAATATTCATCTCAACTACTGCCCAGAACATATCCAGAGCTCCCCCATGGATCCACAAATGTTTTTGCAAACCCGTATCCAATCCAGACCAGACTGCATCTGGTTATAGCACTTCAGTCTGTTTCTGTCTGGCCAGGTCCTTTTTTAAATGAACTTAATGTATTGAAGAGAATAGGAGAGCTGTTCTGCAAAATGTCCCATGTTCTAGAGCTATCAGGTGGCTTCCTTGTGATGCCATTTAGCTTGTTTTCCTATCCCCTGTATCCGCTCTCCGCTGGACGTCAGACACTGGTGTGGCAGCAAATGTTTCACACCTGGGGCGTTGGCCAATTTCCGTGGTGTAAACGCTTCCCCCACGGCTGCTTTCGAGCTACCAATGTGACATCTCTGAATTCTGAGTTAGAAAGAGAGGCACGCCATCTGCCAGCTCCCACCAGTTCCAGCAGCCACTGCTAAGGCTTTTGGAGGGGAGGGGGGGAATCTGTCTGGAGGAAGATTCGAAGAGCTTCCCCACTCCCATCCCCCAAGACGGTGGAGGAGGCAACATGATATGCGCTCCAGGAGCAGAAGTGACTGGCCGCCTCTGACCTCAAAGAGGAATGTCGGGGTGGGGGTGGTGAAGTGAATTACGGGAACTGTGGTCTCAGTGGCCATGGCAAGGACCCCCATCGTGGAGCATGGCCCAGAAGAAAGCATGGCAGCTGAGTCCCCCAGCACCCTTGGCTCCTCGGGTAGGCTGCTCTCCACTGATGGCCACAGGTCCCCAGCAGGACTGAGCCCCAGCTGCACACAGCACTACCTTCCTTGATAACCATGCCTTTATTGGTCTTTCCTTCCCTTCCCTGGCTCATCTCTGCACCCCTCTACTGGGGCTTCCTGGGACCACCTCCTACGTGAAGGGCTGGCCCTCCAACCCCTATGTCAGGGCCTGCTTCCCAGACCCGAGCTGAGACAGAAAGTGGCAGGGTATTGGAATTGGTGTAAGGCAATTTCGAGGTTTTACGTTTTTTACAAAGGCACGTACTCATTTATTATTAATGCAATTAAAAATCAATTTTAAATAATAAATTTTTAAGAGGAAAAACTATAGCTAGAAGCCACAGAAGATTCACGGAGAGAAACCACAGCCTAGCTCCCTATCTGCTCGCCCTGACAAAGAACCCACTGTCCCCCCGACCCTCATACCTCTCCCTGCACACCCCAGGACACGACAGCGGCAGGTGATAATTTTAAGAGGAGCTGACATTTGTTGAGCAGATACTGTGCAGAGTGCTTTGGGCAGATTATCTGTTTTACATACTTAGAGCACATGTATTTATCTCCCCTCCCTCCCAAACTCCCTTTAATACAATCGCGAAGGAACAAAAAAGGTATAAACCCACAATAAGGAAGGGGGGGCAGGGTGTCGCCAGATGAGGGATTTCAACACATTGCTGGAAGACAGAGAGCAGAAGGAAGAGTGGTGACAGGTGACACAGAGCAGAGGGAGCCACAGCTGGAATCCTCCCAGGCGGGGAAGTGCAAGGAAGAGGCTCCAGGCGGAGACTGCGGGGGTCCCCGAGGGCAGGAGTGGGAACTGGGGCTGGAACCTGGATTGACTGAGGGTCTGCAGGCAGACCCGCTGCCCACCCCCCCCACCCCTGCCCTCACACCACCACTGCCATCCCCACCTCTGGGGGTAGGAGAGCCGTGAGCAAACGTCTTGGAACACATTTTCTGAGGAGAACTGGAGTGCTTGTGTGCACGTAAGTGCCTTGGAAGAAAGCCCCCCACGAGCCATCATCTGGGAGACCCCAGCTCCTCACAGGCTCACCTACATGGGGTTCACCAAGCACCGATCACTGATCCCCAACCATGCAGTGCAACGCGGCTGGCCCACATTCCGCCTGCTGCACAGGAAGGGACGCCCTCCCCGGCTCATCTAAGGAAAGCCTGCAACGTCAAAGAGAAAGAGAGGAACAACAGGAAAATTGATTCTGGAGGAAACAGATAATTTGGTAAACAAGGGAGAATTTAAAGAACGATGAGCAAGAGGAGGAGATAGGTGAGGGGGAGAAAGAAGAGGAGAAGGAGAAGAGAAAGCCTTACCCTCAGCTGTGAGAAGCTATTGCGTCCACCAAGCAAGACGGTGCCACTAATCATCAGAGAAAGAACCCTTGGAAATTTAAAATATGGGGACAGAGTGAAAGAAATGGATGGACGGCCTGAAAGAAAAAAATCAAGAGTCTCCCACAACCCAAGGCACAACGAAAGAGACAGAAACCGTAAAAGACAAGATAAGAGACATACAGAACCATCCGGAAGGTGCCACATATCAGGACTAGAAGGATCTTCAGCAAGGGAGACTAGCGGAGATGGAGGGAGAGCGCCTGCAGACCACGGCAACCTGGCAGCTTAGGGGGGCGCTGGAGGAGGCAGCCTCTGCGGGCTGGGTGTGACCGTGCACTTTGTAAGCCAGGCTGCTCCGATGTTTTGTGTATTCTGTGTCAGTGTCCCTTTGGACGCCCCCTCCTTGGTGCTTCGAGGTCTCAAGAGAAGCCAAGCTGGGAAGAGAGTGGGTCCGTGCAGTAACCTGGGGAGGGGGCAACACTGGGCACTAGTGTGGTGGTATCAATAGACCACAAAGTGAGGATCCCCCGGGGGAGGGAGCCTCCGGGGGGGGGGCCCAAGGTCAGAGCTGCTCACTTCTTTTTTTTTTTTTAATTTATTTATTTGAGAGAGAGAGCACGCAAGAGCAGGGGGGAGGAGCAAAGGAACAGAGAGAAGCAGACTCACCACTGAGCAGGGAATCCGATGTGGGGCTCGATCCCAGGACCCTGAGATCATGACCTGAACCAAAGGCAAACACTTAACCAGCTGAGCCACCCAGGCGCCCCAGAGCTGCTCACTTCTAATCCCCCTGAGAGATTGTCTTTCCAGAGCTGGACGGTAGAAGCCCTCGGTTTTGCTGGGAAATGGAGGGGCGTTTTCCCTTACAGCTTCTCTTAGGGATGGGGAAGTCAGCTTTTCCGACATGTCTTATATCCAGAGGCCAATCTGAGCATCAGCAGATGGGTCTGATGGGAGCTGATGGGGGCAGAAGTTATAAAAGACTTCTCAACAGATGTTTTTGATACCGGAATGGGATGCCTGGCAAAGGAGTGAGCCCTCTGTCGCTGGGGTATTCGAGCAGAACCCAGACAAGCATCTGTTGGGAAAACTATAAAAGGAATTGGAACCCTAGAACAGGTAAATTCATAGAGATAGAAAGTAGAATAAAGGTTACCAGGGGGAGGGGGGGATGAGGAGTAGTGCTTAATGGGTACAGTTTCTGTTGGGATGATGGAAAAGTTCTAGAAACAGACAGTGGTGATGTTTACACAACATTGTCAATATACTAATGCCAGTGAAGTGTACACTTGAAAATAGTTAAAATGGTAAATGTTATGTCATATATATTTCACTGCAATTTATAAAATTTTTTAAAAAAGGGAATTGGAACCTACATACACTGCTGGTGGGGATATAGATGGTGCAACCACCATGGAAAAGAGTCTGGCAATTTCTCAATAAAGTTAAACATAGAGTTATCATATGACCCAGCAATCCTGCTCCTAGGGATACACCCAACAGAAATGAAAACATACACTAGGTATATACCCAAGAGAAATAAAAACATACGTCCACAAATGTTCAGAGCAGCACTATTCACAATAGTAAAAAGGTGTAAACAACTCACATGTCCACCAACAGATGAACGGATAAACAAAATGTGGTGAATCCACACAGTGGAATATTATTCAGCTATAAAAAGAAAGGAAGGACTGACACACAACAGGGATAAGCCCTGGAAACACTATGCTAAGTGAAGGAAGCCAGTCACAAAAGACATATACTGCATGCTTTCATGTATATGAAATCTCCAGAACAGGCAAACATATAGAAACAGAAAGTAGATGAGTGGTTGCCTGGGACTGGAGAGGGGCTGGAGGGAGATGGGGAGTGACTGCTAATGGATATGGGGTTTCTTCTGGGGATGATAAAAAGTGATGATGATTGCATTTCTGTATGAATGTCCTAAAAATCACTGAATTGTACACTTTAAATGGGTGGATTGTATGGTATGTGAATTGTATCTCAATAAAGCTGGGTTTTTTTCTTCCGTTTTGTTTTGTTTTTTAAAGAGGAATAGGGGAGGCAGGGTGCTTGGGTGGCTCGGTGATTAAGCACCTGACTCTTGGTTTCCACTCAGGTCATGATCTCAGGGTCGTGAGATCGATCCCTGTGTGTCAGGCTCCATGCTCAGTGGGGACTCTGCTTGAGATTCTCTCCCTCTCCCTTTCCCCGCGGCCCCTCCCCCTCCCCCTCTCAAATAAATCTTAAAAATTAAAAAAAAAAAAGTGCCAGAGGCTTCCCACCAAGATGGGAACTGGGACCAAATGACCTCCTTCCATCCCAAGGCTGGTGATTTCTATTCCAAAGCTCGGCCTCCTTCAGATGCCTGCCCCCTCCAGGTTCGGCCCCGGGAGAGCTTTCTCAGCAGCTCACCGACATACTCCTTCATCCCGGTGCCTGCTAGTGGCTGAGTCAGAAGCTTCGGGCGGCCCCAAGCAGGCACCCCTGCATCACGCTGTCAACCTGGCCCCCTGGGTTGGTTTGTTTTTCCAGGGCATAAACGTATTTTATGGAGAAATAAAATGCACAATAATAAAAAGGGGGAGGGGAGTGTTTCCACAGGCTCACATTTTATCCAAAGGGGCCGTGATTTGGCATCCCTGGCTCGAATATGAAATTATTACACAGGAATTGACTCTCGGTGTCTCCCATGCTCCCTGGGATGATTGCTTCTATAACTTATGGAGACAGCTGAGCGTCTGTATTCAAGTGATCACATAAATTAATATCCATATGTGGAAATGCTGTGCTGGGAGCAGACCCGGTTTAAGAATGCTTGCCTTGTAATGATCCTTGCACCTGAAGGAAAATGCCCATCCCGGGCTCCCAGCGAAGGTCTGGTTCAGACAGGTTTGCCGTGAAACACAGCACGCAAAACCCTCCCCCTTTACAGCAGTGCAGAACTGCGTGCGCTGTGTTCAGCCGTGATGTCATCCGAGGGAATGAAGGGAACAGCTTTTTTGGAAAAAAAAAATGTAAAAATAAATAAATCCAAAAGCATGTGCCTTAAAATGTAATGTTTTCCTCCTCAAGGATGGGTTTAGCCCAAAGTTCTAATTATACGTGTGGCAGTAAAGGCCTCCCAGGCTTCGTGCTTGCCAAACGCTTTGATTTTGCTACGTGACAGGAGACAAAATTATTCCTTTCTCCGTAAGAGATTGCCAACATCATGCCAAAGGAGAGACGGGGGCGGTGGCGGCTCCCGCAGGAACTAACGATGGGCTTTGCGAGGGCAGAGCAAGGGGGATCGGGAAGCCGAGGACCTACACCCTGCCCTCGGACCACAGATCACGGACCACGTAGGTGAGGAGGCCACAAGCCACGACGGGCAAGGCTGCCCCCACGGGGGACCTAGGGAGTCATGGGGGTGCCCCACACAGGTTGGGGGACCCAAAAAGCCTCGCTGAGTGAAAATACAGAAGGAGAACAACAGAGGCGCGCAAAACTACTTCCGCCCCCAGCCCCTCACTCGTTCATTCAGTGAGTTCCTTGCGCTCTCGTCGTGTTGGCAAAGCCCCAAACCTAAGACGAAGGGGAGTCAGCCCGCAGAGCCCTCTCAACGTGGTGCACCTCTAATTCCATTTCATTCATTCTGGAGCTTTTCAACACTGGGTAGATTTATAACCTTTTCAGGTGGTGAATGACAATTGTGTGCTCCATGGAAAAGGATAGATACGGGCAGCCCCCTGCAGATCCAGTCACTTCCCCCACCCCCCCAGCCCCCCACCCCCGCCTTCTCACTACGGACCCTCCCCTGTTCAGGTGGCCGCCCCCAGCCTCACACAGGACATGCTCAATTTAAAAACGAAGTGTTTGAAGGCTTCTTCTCTATATTAAGAGCTGGGGCTCCTGGGTGGCTCAGTCGGTTAAGCGTCTGATTTCTGCTCGGGTCATGATCTCAGGGTCCTGGGATCGAGCCCCGAGTTGGACTCCAGGCTCAGCAAAGAGACTGCTTATCCCTCTGCCCCTCCCCCCACTCGTGCTCTCTCTGTCTCTCTCTCAACTAAATAAATAAAATCTTTAAAAGAAAATGAGTTGAACAGGGGCGCCTGGGTGGCTCAGTGGTTAAGCGTCTGCCTTCGGCTCAGGGCGTGATCTCAGGGTCCTGGGATCGAGTCCTGCATTGGGCTCAGTAGGGAGTCTGCTTCTCCGTCTGCCTCTGCCCCTCCCCTGCTTGTGCTCTCTCTCGCATACTCTCTCTCTCTCTCACTCTCTCTCAAATAAATAAAATCTTTAAAAAAAAAGAAAAAAAGAAAGAAAAAAGTTGAACAGACATTGGATAGTGCAACAGCTTCATTCCTTCACACATGTGCGTGCACACGCACGCGTGCACACACACACCTTGGTTCTCCCATATCCACCCCACCCTGCTCACAAACTCTCATTTTGCCTTTAAAAGGAGAATGGTAGACTTCCAAGAAACTTCGAGAAAGATACTTCTAAGGTTTTGATGGCACAGACGGACACATACCTCCGCAGCAGTGCCGTTCTAGTAAACATCTAACAACGGGCTCTCCGGGGAGGGGAAAGCCTGTCTGTAGTGTTTGCCCCTTTCTGTGGTGTCAATACTCCTACCGTGGCCCGATTTCAAGCTCTCAACTTGCCATCGCCGGCCGCAGAGCTGGGTGGAGATGTGTCTAATTGGTTCTCCTCGGCTGGTGGACGCTGGCTCCCACAACCACCTTCAAATGCAAACCTGGAATGAGTTGATTGGGAAAGGAAAGGGGTTTGAGGGGGTGTCTTCATCAGCTGTCAGAGGGCCAAGTCTGTGCCTTGCACCACGCGGACTCCGAAATGCCAAAACACACTAGCTCCCCTCTCAACTCCGTTCCCAGGAGAAGCAGTGAGAAAAACCCAGAAACATTCCAGCAAAACCTCAGCTATTCCCCCTCATCTAGAGAAGATTCCTGGCTTTTCTCTCTCTCACTTCTGGCTTTTGAAGGACTCAAACGACAGACACCTGAGAGAAAAGACTCCCCATTCCAGAAGTTTCACTGTCATTTCTTTTCAAAGGTTATGACTTCCCCCAGTCCAATATTTCATACTAAGAAAATGGGAATCAAGATTATTCCCCACTAAGGATGAACAGTGGAATGACAGAGAAATCACGGAGGAGGGAAACAGACTGGCCGTATCTACAGCAGATAGGCATCCTTGACTGTACCTGGCTGAGTCCTCTGTCTCAGCCCGAGATCGGATTTATCTCAGAGCCGCGTGCAGGGTTACTAGGAGCACGTCATGAGCAAACCATGAGGGCATGGCAGGTTCTGATCCCTCCTCACCGAGGAGCCAGTGCGAGTCCCGACCACGTTTGGCTTCCTCCTAGATCTTCTTGGACCGTCCCAGGCAGGTCAGTCCTGCGCCTCTGGCTTCAGGGCCTTTGTAGCTGGGCCCCCAGTCTTTGCTTATGTGCTGCGGCCAACCTCGTCATTGCTCTGCAAATACTCCCTCCTCCCTCCCCACTCCCCGCCCCTCTGTATGT
>NC_048238.1:34327726-34411468 GCF_002007445.2 Ailuropoda melanoleuca
CCACCCCCACCCCGGCAGGGGCAGACTGGATTCCCCAGCCCTGCTTAATGTTAGTTTCAGCCAAGCAACTCACTTCAGTCAACGGAATACAAGTCACCAGGATACAATCAGAGGTTTTAAATGTGCTTCTTTGTTTCGGCCCGGCTTCCTGAGCCCCTGCCATCGCTGTGAGAAGGACAAGCCTCTAGGTCGCTGTTGCTGCGTCCACGTGGGACCCCGGGATGAGATGCGTGAGGCTGACCTCAGTCCAACCCCCAGCCTAGAGCAGAGAAGCCACAACCATCCACGGGTGAGAAATGAGGGTTTGTGGTAAGCCACGGGGATTGGGGGGTCATTTGCGATGCAGCTGGGGGTGGCGCTAGTTAGTTGCTACATGCATCCCGGGTTCTGTTTACATGCAGAGCCTCGATCAGCTTGTTAATACAGAAGACTTGGCTTTGCACTGCTGTGTGGGGTCGGAGAGCTTCTCGCCAAGCAACTTCCAAGCACACCAGTACGTCAAGGGTCACGGGTACCCTTGCCCACCCATGGCCACACACACGTGCCTTCCTGAAGTAGCAGTGGAGTCTGGTTTATTCTTCTGATCTGACAACCAAATCATCTGCTAAGCACCTACTGTACGCACCAGACCCCGGGCGGCGGGTCCCTGAAACCCATCTTCAAGAAGGTGACAGTGACACGTGGGAATGTGGGTACGAAAAAGGGATACTGTGTGCAAGTCCAAGTGAATGACACGGATCCAGAGGGCAGGGAATTCAAGAGGGAAGCCACCCTCACTTTTAAGATTCAAGCGAGGAGCAGTGGGAACCAAGAAAGGTCTCCCCGAAAAGGAAGAGACTGAGATAAATCTGAAAGGAAGAGCTGGTCTCTGATGCAGGCTGCAGCCCATCGTTCTGGGCAGGCGACAACAAGTTCAAGTGCGCCCATGGAAGGTGTGAGGGACACTGCGCAGATCAGACCAGTCCGGGGCGGAGGGGAGGGGACGGTAAACTGAGTCAGCTCACAGTCAAAGGACTCAGTATTCTCACTCCACCTGATGCAAAAGATCACTTATAGCTACAATAATCAAGGCAGGGAAGAATGCAGAACCCCTAAAATAAACCCACGCTTTTACTGTGCGGTACATTTCCTTATTCTTATGTCAATGTCCTTGTCATTTCCAGTGAAGTCCACCTTACCCTCTTACAGATACATGCGATAAATACGCTCCTATTTTCTTCCAGTTCTCTGCTTCCTGTTGTTGATATATTTCTGCTTTGAGGGTTTTTTTGGTTTGTTTGTTATTTTTTTTAAGATTTTATTTATTTATTTAGAGAGCAAGAGCACGAGTGTGAGTGTGAGTGGGGCGAGGGGCAGAGGGAGAGCCAGAGAGAACTTCAAGCAGAATCCCTGCTGAGCGCAGAGCCCAATGCAGGGCTCGAACCCACGAACCTGAGGATCATGACCTGAGCTGAAATCAAGAGTCAGATGCTTGGGGTGCCTGGGTGGCTCAGTCCGTTAAGCATCTGCCTTCAGCTCAGGTCATGATCCCAGGGTCCTGGGATCGAGCCCCACATCAGGCTCCCTGCTCAGCGGGGAGCCTGCTTCTCCCTCTCCCCCCTTCTTGTGCTCTCTCTCTATCAAATAAATAAATAAAATCTTTAAAAAAAGAAAAAGAGTCAGACACTTAACCAACTGAGTCATCCTGGTGCCCTGTCTGCTTTGTTTTTATCGTTAAGTCTAACCCATCCAGAATTTTTGGGTAGGGGGAAGGATAGGGTCTGGTGTGGGATACAAATCCAAATCTAAGTTAGTCCTCTATACCAATATATTGTACTGGTGGCATTTATTAAATAACGATTCCTTTCTCCGTTACTTGCTTATTTTGGTTTGCCATGAATTAAGTTATCATGGTGTTTTATATCTCTTCTAGAATCGTTCCTATTCGGTGGATCAGTTCTCTGTTTTACAGCCAATTACATAGGATCACAGCAGTATATTCACCCCTTGACATCTGTAGGGAATAAAGAAAAAACGACTCAGGGCTCTATTTTGTGGGTAAGAAGAACCATTAGCAATTTTCAAGCATAACAAAGCAGACTTCCTAGATTTGGGGTTAATCAGAGGGAGGTGTGTGAAATGGAGAAGGTCCTTCTGGAGGTCAGGAGACTGGGTGGCAGTCTTAGACGATAAGGCCTCAACACAGGTAGAGACAAGGGGGGAAAGACACAAAGCCACATTTATAAAATCAGAATATGTTAGCGACACAAAATCCCCTAAAGCGTGTGTACTCACAAATATTTATTCTATGAATGAGAAAACCAAGGCCCAAAACCGGGCTCACGGGCTGGCTCAGTCGGTAGAGCATGAGACTCTCGATCTCAGGGTTGTGGGTTCAAGTTCCACATTGGGTGTGGCGCTTACTCAAAAAAAAAAAAAAAACAAACCTACAAACAGTGGCTTGAGTAAGGGGTTTATTTTTCTCTCGTGTAAGAAGTCCAGAGGAACACACAGAACCCAGGGCAGGGACATCTACTTAAGTTATCACAGAACTCTGTCTTCCTGCACGGCTGTCCGCTGCTTGGGGGGGGGGGGGGTTCATCCTCATGATCCCAAGATAGCTGCTGCACCTCCAGGCACAGCCTCTGTATTCCAGGCAGGAACAAAAGAAAACATGGATGAAAGGTCTCCTCTCTTCCAGGTTTTACCTATTTGGGAAGGGAAACCCTTCCCAGAGATTGCTGCTTTACCTCTCATTGACCAGAACTGAGTCACATGGCCACCACTTGCTCTAAAGTAGCCTAGCAATTTGAGAATTTCACTGTGTAGCCTCCGTGGTAGAGAATGAGAAAGCAGAAGGGAGTTGGAATGGGTGTGAGTGAGACTAACTAGGGTACTTGCCTGATAACCAGGTCTCTTATCTCCTGTTCCAGGCCTCTCGGTATTTTACACATAGGACGGGGCTGGCCGTGCTGGGGTAGGGGGGTAAGGGGGCCATATTAGTTTATCTAGGCCAAAGCCAGGGAAGATGGCCACCTCTTTCTCAGATATTGATAAGGCTTCATGAAAGACTTGAGGCCCTGGAAGCTGCTCAAAAGAAGGGAGACAAAGTATCGATGTCTGGTGGACAAGGGGAAGGAAGGGATGTAATTCACGCCACAACAAACTAACAATTACCAGGCACTTACAACTACGTGCTAGGCACTGTCTCCAGACCCGGGCCTGGGAAGTGTCTTTAAAGCAGAATATAGAAGATCAGATTAAAGGAATGGATGGGAGTCAAGAAAATGTCCTTGGAATGAGGGCAAGAAAACAAAACAGAAAACCAAATGAAAGGAAGTTAATCTTGGGAGGACAGCTTAGGAGGGGTTTGAGAGCAAAGCGTGAAATCCTGAACAGTCTCCGCCAGAAAGAAAAGCAAACATTCTCCCTGAGCATCAACCATGATGAAGATGTCCCAGCACACCAGGTTTACTTCTGGAAACATCCAGAGGCCAGAGAAATAAAACTAAGAGGATAACAAAGCTCTTTGGGCCAAGTGTCGTGGAAGGAGAGATCTGGGTTCCTGTCCTGGCTCTCTACCACCTGGATTTAACTTCTGGGAATCTGGGGACAGTGACCTCTACGTTTCCCCAGGGTGGCAGGTAAATCAAGTGACAGAAAACCCAGGTCAAAGTGATCTCAGCAAAGAAAAGGAATTTATTGGCACACACAACTGAAATATCCTGGGGCAGGGCTGGCTTCAGGTTCAGTGGGATCCAGGGGCTCAAACAATGAAGACTCTGTCACCTGGCTCCTCTCTGCCTTTCCTGGCTCTATTCTCAGGCAGCCAGCCCAGGCTTATAGCTTTTTTGGTAACCCCAGTAGAAAGGGTGATTCTCTTTTCCACTAGAAACAGCAAGTTCTGAAACTGTTTCTCTGGGATACACTCAGGTCACATACCAACCTCTGAACCAATCAGCGTGGCCAGAGTGGGGTGAGGGGATAGGTTCCAATGCCCCATTCATCCCACTTCTGCAGCCGGGAGGTAGAGTCAGACCCCTCCCACAAAGCCCCTGGAAGCTGACAGTCAGACAGGAATGGTTTCCCCAAACACAGTGTGGGTTCTGGATCTAGAAGGGGAACCGAATGTTGGACAGGCAAAGCTAAAACTGTCTACCACAGTGGTTCTGGGGAGCTGCCAAAGAAGCCATAAACACCAAAACCTCCCAATCAATCAAAAACTGCCTTTTCTTTGTATCCAGTCTTGAGGATTAGAATCCCAGTCACTTCCAGCCTTGTCAAAGAAATTGTCAGAAAGTCTGAGCTGAAAAGGCCCTTTGAAATCATCTCTTCCCACACCAGGGCGCAGAGAGGGGAACAGGCCTGCCTAAGCCTGTAGGGCTAGATCAGCCACAGAACAGACTAGAAAAGACCTACAAAAATTCGGCCAAGCGTTCTTTCACTTCCTCCCGCAGCTTCTCTGGGAACGGCGCATAAACGACTAAGCAAAAGCCTGGAGAATGTCACCAGAAATGGGGACAGGTCTGGCCAGCCTACTGTGATAGCTCGGTGAGGAATTTCTTTAGGGGGAAAAAATCCTCTTGGGAATGAAGGAGGCTAGGCTGCATAAAGGGCCAGGATGTCTGAGGCCCTCAGGCCCAGATCACAGATGGATGATGTGGCTAAAGAGGGGGGAGGTGGTGCCAAGGCACTTTTCCATGACAGGCTGATTTGGGCTGCAGAGGGCAGGTCCAGGGCTGAGGGACCCCTTAGGGACAACACATTATAGGCAGCAAGGGAAATAAGTTGGCCGAAGGAACTGCAAGAAACCGCACTACCTTCTTCTTGTTGGTTTTAAGTAAGCTCGAGGCCCACCGTGGGGCTCGAACTCATGACCCCGAGATCAAGAGTCCCATGCTCTACCAACTGAGCCCGCCGGGCGCCCACACACACCTTCTTTCTGATACCAACAGCCAGGTGTCTTAGCATCGCCTCCAAAGGCCCTACCACAATGACCGGTTCCCCACAATGTGGTCCGTTTTCCCCAACTCCCCAAGAAGGTCAGGTATCCCCTTCATGTTTTCACCCAAGGGGAAAATATGGCCCCCCAACCTGGCTTCCCTTTGATCTTTCCCTTCCCTGCCAACCTCCAGGCCTGGTGGTACCATTGCTCAGAAACTGGGGGACACGCTTGGTAAGTTTACCCGGGCAGCACAGCCATGTCAGGGAGGAAAGTTTTCCAAGGGATACGTCGCAATGCTGCCTTTTTCTCTCCTCTTTTCTTATAGGAAGGACTCGAGTGGGAACACCAAATGGCTTCAGACCCTAAGGACCCTGAAAGGATTATCGTGATTACTTAAGCAAGGGTTTTCTGAAACTCCCAGCCAAGCGGGAGACAGAAAGAAACTTCTAAAGTTGTACCCTTTCAGCGACTGGTTAGATAAGTATGGGGCCTGAACAAACAGACAAACCGTGAACATTTCTTCCATTAACTCTTTCAAGGTCTAGAAAACACACGCTGGAGGACTTTCTATGTCCCATAGGGCCCTGGTACTCTAGAATTTACCAAGACAAGCCTTCATTCCTTAAATAAAAGTTCATGAACCAATCGATCCCTTTTCCACCTGCTTTTACTAATCTCAGGCCCCCCAAAATAGTCAGGCCATCTCTTATTTCCAGGTAAAAAGCAGCCTTAGGGAGAAAAGCCCCCATTTCTTGGGAGGGGAGGGGATGATTCAGCAGGGAGTTCTATGTTGGGTCCCAGGAGCACCCCACTTTGCTTTGCCCCCTTCTCGGCTGCTGCAGGGCTACGTAAAGACTGCCCCAGAGGCTTCACATGGGGTGCTCGTGAGAGGCACCCTGCCTGCCAGTCACCCTGGAAACAGAACCAGATGGAAGGCTTGGCCTGGTAGCTACTTCCACACAGCCTCCCAAGATTCCTCACCTGCGAGCACCTGAGAGCTAAGCTTCAAAGCCACAGACATCATCAAGAGCTTTTGCTGGAAAAAAAGGAAAATGCAGGAGACGAATGTCCCCAGCTCAGCAGGACTGAAGTGAGGGTGGCGGCTGGCCTTTGCCCAGGCAATGATGTCACAGAGCCAGGCGCCCCAATGTCCGAGCATAAAAGCAGGGACTCTCTGCTTTCAATTTCCCCTTGAATTTGCAAAAAGAAAACGAAAAAACCCGAAAAACAGAAAACAAAGAGTGAGCCCTATCTGTGTAAACCTGAGGGTTCAGAGTCCTGAGTCCAGGCCTGCGCATGGCTTGCGGGGGGGGAAAAAAAAAAAAAAAAAAAAAAAAAAACCNGGGGGGGGGGGGTGGGGGGGACCTGGCTGCTTCACAGGATGGGTTTTATGTCAGGGCTGACCCAACGCTTGTCGCTTGCGCCTATGAAGAAAAATGGATTAAGAAATTTTAAAAAATAGGTGCTTTTGAATTCTGGTAACCCTACACTGCAGGAGCGCACCAGGACCGGAAGGAGCTCTAAGTGTCCCGGAAATTGGCAAACCCTGTGGGCCTTGCCAATTCCTCACCCGGGAAAGTGGGGGGCGGGGGGAGAGAGTTCCATCCACCCGTGTTCAGGCTTCCTGGGAATGGGCCCACCCAAAGCCAGCCCACGGTCTGGGCCTCCCCAGACCACGCTGCGCGGAGGCCTCCCTTCTACCCTGCCAGAGCCCGAGAGTTCCACCGCCCGGAGCCCCCAGAACCCACCCCCCGCCCCCGCGCCATTTCCAGGCCTACGGGCGAGGGGGGTCAATGTCGTTCAAGTAATTTCTTTGCGAACACAAGATGGCAGCCTTAAATAAATGCAACCCTGCGCAGCTTTTAA
This sequence comes from Ailuropoda melanoleuca, assembly GCF_002007445.2. NCBI lineage: Eukaryota > Metazoa > Chordata > Mammalia > Carnivora > Ursidae > Ailuropoda > Ailuropoda melanoleuca. Next base: position 34,334,517 of record NC_048238.1, read on the forward strand.
TCTTACACATCATTAAATTCCTAATTTACACATTATGTTTTCGTGGGCCAACCCATAACTCATTAGTGTTGAACTCACGAGGTATAAAGACCAACGCACGACGGGCGCCGGGGCGCCGTCACCTGCCTGGGTTAACAGTTCCCGCGGCGGGGGCAGGGGGGAAGGCGCGAGAGGGCCGCGGGGGCGCCCACGGGGCCGAAACTGGGGCGCGGGCGAGCCCGGGGTGCTAGGCCCCGCGCTGCAGGCCGCGCTCCAAACTCTGCCGCCGAGAAGGTGCCGGGCCGGCTCCCTCCCTCCTCTCTTGGGTCTCGTGAGCGCGCGCACACACGCACACGCGCGCACACGCGCTCGCACTCGCACACTCGCACACCCGGGTGGCCACGCAGGGCTCCGAGCGGCGCAGGCCTCCTTGGCAGACATCTTCCTGTGGGAGGAATTCAAACGAGCCGTGAAAGCCAGAAACTACACGGGTTACAAACTCCGGAATCCCCGGCCGGCCCGGGCCCCCTTCCCACCTCCGACGCAGCCCCTCGGCTCGGCGCGGGGCCAGGAACCCTCCAAAGGGCAAAGCGCACCCGCCGACGGCGCGGGGAGATCCGGGGGGCGCAGGGACTGCCCGAAGTGCCATCTCCCTCCCGACGGGGGGGGAGGGGCGGCGGCCCAGTGCGGCGCGGTCCAGCTCGGCCCGGTCCGGCTGGGGTGGCCCGGGGCGACCCGAAGTCGGGGATGGGGCGGAGGGCCGGCCGCCGCTCTCCAGGGCACGACGTCACCGGGGCCGCAGCTGACTGCCCCAGGCCCCGGGCGAGGCGCACCACGAGGCCGAGGGAGGCTGGTGCCTGGAAGGGCCTGGGGTCCAAAGGAAGCGGCCTCCGCGCTCGGGCGAGGCCCCAGGCGGGAGCGCCGAGGCCCGCTGTCCGGGCGGCGAGGGCTGGGAGCGGCCTCGGCCCGCGCGGAGTCAGCCGGACCCTCGAGGTGCCGCGCGCCCTCCCAGCCAAAAGCCAGCTCCGCGCCGCGGCGGAGTGGGTGGGAGGAGGCCGGGCGCGCGCCCCGCCCTCGCCGCCCGCGGTCACAGGGGCAATTACACTCCTCGCTGCAGACGGTTACCAGCTCGCCCGCGCATCCTTCTCCCCCCTCCGCTCCTCCTCCCCTCCCCTCCTCCGCGGAACTGCTGGCTCCATCTTAACCAGAGCGCCCAGGAAGGCCGGCCGAGGCCAACTGCCTCTGGGGACCTCCCGAGGCTTCTCGCGCGCGGCGCGCCCCCCGGGTCGCCCGGGCGAGCCCCCCACACCCCACAACGCGTCCCACGAGCGCCACAGCCCCGGAAGCGGCTGTTGCGGTCCCGAAGGGGCGACAGGGGCCGTCTCCACGCGCTGCAAGACCCCTGCAGCCCCGCTTTGCCCTGCAATCCTGCCCCCGGCCAGGGCAGCCACGCTGACGCCCCAAATCCCAAGCTCGCTTCTGTTTTCCAGGCCTCTCCCGGGCCCAGCCGGTGTGCTTTCCAAGTGCCAAGTGGACGCCTAGACAGCTTGCTTAAAACCTCCGAGGCCTTTGCATTACTAGGCATCGTCTGCGGCACGCAAACCGCCCCCCCCCCCGGCTGTGGTTTTATACTATTCCGGAAGGTGTCTTTGAAGCTGTGAAGGAAAACTCAGGTTTGGGATTAAAAGGGCTTCATTTCCAACAAACTGTGTGAACTGAGGCAAATTTCTTAACCTCAGTTTCCTTATCTGCAAAATGGGAGAAATGCTGCCCAGATAAATGCGTGGCGGTGAGGTTTCAAGAATGTATACGGAAACTGCCTGGCACAAAATCCCGGTGGGTAGCGTTATGATTACCATATGGCTAGAACCGAGGTGGCCCCCCTTGCGACCAGGAGTGAACCCCTGGGGAGGCCAGGGCCACCTCTCACATATCGAGGTGGGCGCAAGCCACCAGCTAGGCCTGAAGGAAGGACAGAGGAGTCGAGGGGCATTGGAGGGAGCGAGTCACTCAGCCTTCTGCCTTTGCAAATGAATAGGGCTCTGTCTACGGCTTCCGCCATTCCTGCGCCAGGTCTGCGACGCCTAAGGCTTAAACCTGGCGCGGCGGTAAATTTAGCCTGAAGGCATCGCCTCCTAAGGGGCGGGGATGTCTCCTTGGAGGAAGGAAAGAGAACTGGGTTAGAAAATGGAGTTGCCTCTAGGAAGAGGAATCGGGGAGAGGACACATTCAGGGCCGCTGGCAGTCCGCTGGCAAAAAGAAATCGGACGCAAAAAAAAAAAAAAGGCTCCCCAGAAATTGGGCCACCGTGGGAGCCGCGAGACAGACTTCCCATCTGGGAAGGGCTGCCTACGGGTAATTGGGTTTGCTCGAGTTGCCTCTATAATTAATAAGTGATTTGACTTGGAGATTGGAAATAGTCGTTGAAAGGAAGCCGCGGGCGTAGGGGTGCGAGGCCCGCGAGCCTCCCTCCGAAATCCAGTGACCGCGGAGGAGGACGGTTTAAGGAACACGAGGAATGTGATAATATTGGCATCTAACCTTCTAGTGTTTGAGTAATTCGTTGCTTAGCTACTTTGGATAGGCCATTATTTTGCAAACTGGAAACATTTGCAAGTGGTGATATTTTGCTCCTGCCTGACGCAGGGGCTGCAAACCTACCCCGGGTCTGCTGAACTCTTCGAAATATATATGCATAAATTGTTCCTAATGAGACCATCTGTTTTTTATGGCCCCTCTGGAAGCAGGAGGAACCCGAAGACTGCTCTGTCTTGCAGAAATCCGTGGCCAGGCAGGCCCGGGAAATAAATAGGGAAGATTAGAAGGGTGTACGTGATTTAACAGTATGCAGACAGGGGGTTCGGTTCTCGAAATGCATGCTCGGGTTCCCAGGGGTGCGGAGCACATAGGGTGACTTTGGGCTGCGTGGAGCTTGGGGCTTCCGGCCAGCGGACCTCCTAGAAGGCCCAGGGACTGTGCGGGTTTTCACAGCACATACGGACCTCGCTTTTGCATGCCTGGAACGTCACCAGAGCCACCACGCGAAACCGCAAACCTGCCGCCGCTCTGGGGCGCCCAGGACACGTACCGGGCGGTGGGTGCCCCCCCCCACGGGCGTCACCCACTACTCAGGGCCTTCCCCTCTTCCCCTGCGGAGCCGAGCCTGGGTCACGGACCCCTCAGTTCACCCCACCTCCCGGCCAAGGCGAGCCGCTCACTCTAGGCCTGTCCCAGAGGCTGAGCTTTCTGCCCGACGAGCGTCTGGCAGGCCAAGCGGCGCGACCTGAGCCTGCACCAAGGGTGGCAGGGCAAACACTTTTCACATTACCCGGTGGCTGTTAATTGGGCAGTGCAGAAGACGCCGAGCCTACCCCTTTGTGGCTGGGGGGGGGGTCAAGAGTGGGCAGTGGGGGCTGCTTAATAATAGAGGGGCTGCCCTGGGGAGCCTCAGATATCGGTAACCCCCATGATTAATTCATAACTCTCCACTGCGCCTGGCACCGTCTCGGGTCTTTAATCGGTTCTGAATGTCAGCGAGGCTTCCCCGACAGGCTGAGCGCAGCCTTTTGAATGTGTTGAAAGTCGCTGCGCGCACACCAGGAGACAAAGTTGCCATCTGCTCCGGGGACCACGGCAACTGGGCGCTGGGAGGGGCCTTCCCGCGGCTCCCGCTGCCCCGGGCGGCCTCCTCCTCCCGGCCGGCCCCAAACCTGCCCCGGAGCCAACACTGGCCCCCGCAACATCCCCGCCCCCAGCCCCGGGCGCACGCCGGGTGGAAACTCCCGCTCGCGGCGAAGTAGAGCGCTGCGCCGGGGCGCGCAGGGAACCTCGCCGTCACCCAGCCCCAGGCCTAGGCTAATGAGATTATGGACCAGGGTTGTTTGTGTGCGCGGACGTGGGGGGGGGGGCGGATAAAGTCTGGAGACGGGGACGAGTTAGGGGAGAAGCAGCCCCGGGAGAACAAAGCTCCGGGCCGTCGGTCTCCAAAGAGTCGCCGAAGTGACCGCCACAGGCTCGTGCACAGGCGGAAGCGGGGGGAGGGAGAGAGGCCGGGCCTGAAGCACCCTCGCGGGTTTGGAGAACGCGGAGGGGGCACGGGGGGGGAAGTCGGAACCTGCAGCTAAATATTTGGCCACCGACTCACCCCAACCCCCAGCCAGCAGAGGGTGTGTGCGGCGACCGACCTCCCCGCTCTGGACCAGAAGGGGGACGGAGCCGTCAGGCCGCCGCGGGCCTGTGCTTCCGCACTCCCCAGCTCCGCGCGTCGCCTGTCCCCGAGCGCTTCGCCTCCCAACTGTAATTCCACACTCCCGCGAGCGCTGGGGCTGCGGAATCGTTTGAGGGAGTTGGAACTGCATCAGATGAGCACGCCGGGAGGTGAGACCGGGTAGGAAATAGTCGAAACTTGGGAGTTGTGCGCCATCGCCTCCCCCCCTCCGCCCCCGCAACACACACATTTCCCCTCCCCCTTTCCAGCCGCCACCTCCCCCACCCTCTCGATTCTTCAAGGTTTGCAGCCCAGTCCTGTCATATGGTTTTGTTTCTGTGCTGCTGCTTTTTTTCAGACACGAAAATTGGACACGTGGAGAATTAGCCCGGCTGGAGAAGCGCTGGGTGCAGACTTAAACAATGGTTTCCAGCAGCGAAGCTAAAGGGAGAACCTCCCCACTTCATCCCCCATGGCAGCAGCCTCAGCACGCGGTAGGAACACCCCATCATTGCCCACCCCTCCCTCAGAGCCTAGGAAAGGTCCAGCGTGAGTTGCCCCTTCCCGAGACACACACCCCTAGGTGCCCCTGGACCAGCATGCTGGCTCCGAGATCATTGTCCCTGGGGTCTTTGGGGACTTACCAATAAAGGGCCTATTTCCCCCTGGGAAGGTGGTGTACAGCAGACACCACCCCAAATATTCATGTTTAAAAGACCCAACCAGGCTCCAGGCTCTCCATCCTTTGGCGATTCTGCCCTTCCTAGGGCTGCTTGGAGCCCGCCCCCCCCCATCGGATGAGCCGGTCTCCAGGCGGCTGGGCCTCAAGGGCAGCTTCTTTTGCCCATTGTCTTCTCCAGAGGCCCCATCCTCCACTGCAGCCCCAACCTTGGCCCCCAGCTTCTGTGAGCCCCCCCACACACACCGCTCCACTGGCAGCAGCCACAGCCCCCACCCCCAAGCAGCTCCACTCGCTGGCCAGTGCCCCTCGCCGGGCACACACACCCGGCACAGCAGCTCTCTGCCTCCCGGAGCTGGTTTCCTCTTACAGGCTCCTGTCAGAGCCGCTGGGGCTGTGGCGAGCCTGCTGGCGGCTCCCTGCACAACCCTGGGTCTTCCCGCAGCATGGGCGGCAAGCTGTGAATCTGCCTTCTCTTCCCTTCCGGCAAAGGTCAAGCCATCTCCTCTCGCCTGGCCAGGGTTCACTTCTGGGCTGGGGAGCTGGCACACTGCAACTTGGTTATTGGGATGGGGTGGATAGCCCTGCAAGGGAGAAGCCACCACCCCCCAAGCCTGAGGGCAGGGACCAAGGGATGTGAGATTCAGAAAGGGAAACACTGCAGACGGACCCCAGAAAGCCATTGAGGATTTGCAGCCGGAGATTGAAGAAAGGGAGAGAAACACAGGCCAAGGCTGTAGGCCTTTCTGAACCCCCAGGGGCTGCCCTAGGGGAAGGCCGGGAGATGGGGCCCAAGTGTCTCCACTGTGTCCCGTGCAGTTCCAAGGGTCAGGTTGCTCGCAGAAGTCCAAGGGGAACAAACAGGCTAGGACTTACAATTCAGGGGCGACGGGAGAGCAAGTCAGCTGTGCCCCTCCGCCGCCCAAGAGAGACCCCAGAGAGGCCTTTCTTCCACCCCATCTCCAGAGAGGCTACCGAGTTCTGCAAGCAGCCAGAAGACTACATCTTGATGTGGAGAAAAATGAGAGGAAACGCCATTAAACTTGCTTCCTCTAAAGAGCGCTACCCCCAGTTTTCTCTGAACTGTACCTAAAAAGTCAGGAGAGAGAACTCGTTAACTTTTGTTTGGTTTAACATTGCCAGCTTCAAGTCAACCCTGGGCCCCCCGAAGGTTTTGTAAAATATTTAATCTAGCTCAGACAATTTCCTGCAGTCCCTAACCGGACCACCCCACTTATTGAACCGATGCCAGAAAGCAGGCTTGACTGCAGCCTGGCGACCACCGGCCTTCCAGCGGCCTGGCGGCCCGGTACCCTGCCCTCAGGAGTCTGGACAAGGCCCGTCCCAGAATGCAGAGAGACCAGGATCTGGGTCACCCGGAGGTCCAAACCGGGACGGAAGCAGCCCAGTAAATGAAGTTAAAGACGCTTGTTTTCCTCACTAAGCTGGTGTTGTCTGTGTGACCTGCTGGCCGTGGCCCTCCCTGAAGGTCTGTGCAATGGGCCTGCGGATGTCTCACCTTTTCTGGGATGCTGTGCATTTTGAAAAGCAGCACTCTCGGAGTGGGTGACCCAGTGTGTACGCCCCAGCGCCCTCTATTCCCATCCGTTCCCCGTTTCCCTCCAAAGCATCTCACTAGGGAACCTAGTCAGCGGGAGGGGGATCCTTCCACTGCGCTGAGCCTCAGCCCCTTACAAACGTGAGGCTCATGGGGAGAACTCCTGCTCTGCCCAGTTTCCATTCCCGCTTTCCAGAATAACGAGCCGAAAACATGTGTACTGTAAATAAAGCCTGTCTAAATAAAGCACTCGGGTAAAGGCTGCCGAGAAAACACTCGGCATCGCTCTGTGCTCACAGCGTGAGTCAGCTTCCCAGCTCCCGGGGAACAATGGGGACCTTGCCAAGGGTCCCCTTCTGTCAATCCCCGAAGGCCCCCAAGCCTGTGGAGGCGGCAGAGACGCCGACCTATGGGGACCTTCGACCTGGAGATTCGGGAGGGGGAGGGGAGCTCCCGACGGCGCGAGGTTGGGGTCCAGCCCCAGCGTTAGCGCCGCCAGGAATCCGTCTACCCGCAGCTGCCGCGGAGGGGTCGAGGGTTAAGCAAACACGCGGCAGAAGAGCCAGCCTGGGGTGCAGTGAGGCTGCGGCCCTCGCGCCGCAGACATCAGAGAGGAGGCGATGCTGGGGGCGCTCGCTACGGAGCCTCCCGCAGGGAAAGCGCCCCCTCCTCATTCCCAAGCCAGGACCTCGCCCACTCGCTGGCCGCCTCTCTCCTCCGCAGCCTCCCGCGCCTCTGCGGAAGCGAACGCAGCCGCCGCCGGAGCCACCCCACTCCTTCTGCAGTCCCTATAGGGCCCGACGCGTATGCCAGCCGCCCCACACACGTGTGCTGGGGACTCGAGGAGGCCGGGCCCGCGGTGCGCGCGCCAAGGCCGAGTGAAACGGCGTCCCTTTGAGGGAGGGCCGTGCTGGGACTCGCGGCGGCCTCCGAGCTCCGCTTTCTGTCCTGCGGGCTTCCGCGCGGAGCTGCGCACCCCTCCCCCAATAGGGTTCCGACTGAAGCGGCGGCCTCTGGTCCGGCGTGGGCCGGTGGTTTCCCCAGGCCCGGTGACCTTGAGGGTCAGCGATCCACCCCGCAGACCCGCGGTTTCCGGAGTCGTGCGGCCAGCCCTTCCTCCCCGCCTCTCCGGCCGAGGCCGCCCAGCCTCGTCGCGCTCGGCCGGCCAGCTCCCGACCCGGGGCGGGGGCGCGGGTGAAAAGCACCGAAGGCCTCACCCACGTCCTGCGGACACGCGCCCCGCCGGGGCCGCCATTGGCGCTCCAGCAGCCTGAAATTGCCAAATCGTCCCTGGGCAAGGTTGGAGGCGAGGCTTTGGGAAGAAGGCGAGGAAAACAAGTGAAACGGGAGGGGCGGGGTGGGGTGACGGCTCATAAATCACCCAGCCCCACCCTCGGGCCTCACAGCAGAGGCGCCCCAGCCCCGCGGGGGATGGAGGGTCACTCGGCCACTCCTGGCCGACCTCTGAGCTCTCCCAGAGCCAGCGCCCCACCCTGAGCTCAGGCCGCGCTAGGACCTGCTCCCGGCCCGGATCGTAAACCACCCGCCCGATTCGGCGGGAAGCCGCCCTTGGACGCGGCGCGCATCCGCCCAAGGGGAAGTTTATTTATAGCTTGTAAACGTAAAGGAAACCAGACCGCGCTGGCTCGCAGCGCTCCGGCTCCTACGCTCCCCACCTGCCCACCAGGGAGGGCGCGGCGGGAGGCGAAGGGGGTGCCTTAGTTCTCTCCCGCCCCCCAGCCCCGCTCCGCTCCCGGGGGAGAACAGGGTAGGATCCTAAGAGACTGGCAAGCCTTACATTTCTCTCGGGGTGCCTATCGGTGCCGTGAAAGCCAGAGAGGGCGGAGGACAGGGCCCAGGCACCGGCGTGGTGAGGGTAGGGGCGGCCGGGCTGTTCCAGTTGGCAAGCTCCAGCCGGCAGACCGGGCAGTGCGGCGCGGGATTCCGCAGCTCCCGCTCCGGGCCAGGGGAAGTCCTGGAGAGCCCGAGATGGGGGCGCTCCGGGAGCCTCTCCTTGGAAGGCGGGATGCTTCCCCTGTTCCTCCCGAGCACGTGTCCTCAGCAGAGCCGGCAAGCGCTGCGCGCCTGGGGCTGCGATCCGCGGGTGACAGAGGCTGTGAGCGCCCCTCCCCAATCCCCACACCCGCCGCCGCCGCTTCTCCTGGGGAGCTCGAGGCTCTGGGGTGCGCTCGGGGCAGGCCCGGGGAGACGGAGAAAAGGAAAAGTGCCCGGGAGGAGATGAGGGAGAGAAGACATTAAAAGGCCCAGCCCTGAATAGACAAGCAACCCCCCCGCCGCCTCCCACCCCGGCCCCAGCGGCCTCTCCCAGTCCCGGCGGAGCGCACCCACCCCCGGCCTCGGCCCGGGGGGGGGAATTCGTGTGTCTATGTGTGCGTGCGCGCGCGCGCGCGCCGGGCGGGCAGTTGCGAAACGGGCTCTTGGCTGCAGCGCGGCATAATGGAGGTGGCTGGAACAATGCGCGCTTTGTGCGCGCGGGGAGTTGTTTTCCACCCGCCTCGCCCCCCTCGCTCGGGCCGTATGGCACTTTAATCCCCGCCACGGCTCGGCACAAATGCACTTGTGTCCTGCGGGTCACCGGGGGCCGTGCTGCTGGAACCGACCCCCTCCATCCGCGGACCCCACCGCCGGCTGCCCCATCTCCCTTCCTGAGCTCCCACCACCGCCACAATTCCCGGCGTAGCTCGGTCAGCGGGGTTGGAAGCTTCCGGGCCCGCGGGCCACTTTTCTTTTCCGTGGAGACGGCGCTCTCCACCAACCCCCCCCTTCCTTCGCGAGCTCACACAAACACACACTCGGGCCGACTGGAGGCCCCACACTCGCCGCCCTCCCTCTTCTCGCCTCCATCCCGCCCCCGCCCCGTGCTCCGGACTCCTGCGAACAATAGTAAATGTCAACAGATTCCGCGCGGCGAGTGTCTGACTCGGCCGAGATAAGGGTGCGCGGTTGGCCCCGCGCTCCGCGCCGCCGCGGGGGGAGCCCGCCCTGACCCCGGCAGGAAAGAGCCGGCTGTGACGAAAGCCATGCCCGAGTTGGGGGCGTCTAGGAGGGGAGGCCACCAGTCCCAGCCGGGTGGGGGAGTCTCTCAGGGAGACCAGGCCCTGCCCCGCCCCCACCACGCTGAACCCGGGGCTAATCGGGGCGTCGATGGGCACGGGGGAAAGCGGCCCGTTCTCCAAGGCGCTCGGGCCTGCTTTCGGCTCACAATTGCAGTGCCCCGCGGACGCCGGAAAAACGCCGATCCGGCTCGGGACAGAGGCAGTTTTCGCCCTCCTGGGAGCCGGCACCCGAAAGACGCGAAAGATTCGAGCGCTTGTCTCCGGAAACTCATTAAAATATTTTTTTTAAGCTCGCACACACTTTCGCAGGTCGTCCTCCTCGGTCGTCCGCAGCCCACCACCCAACCGAGTTAAAATTCGCAAATTGATTCTCACGCGTCGGTATTAATGGGTTGTTCCTCTTAAATTGTTGCCAACTTTGCTAATGGATTATTATTTAAATGATTTCTTTTTTATAAAGTACGTGTTGTTTTATAGATGCGTATTTACTTAAAGAAATCAACTGCATCTATTAACATATTAAAGAGAGAATAAAGCATCGGGGCCGGTGTAATGTACTGTTCAGCCTTACTTTGGGTGCTCGCGAAGATAGGAAAATCTTATTTGTTTAATAATAAGTCACTCATGAATATGCAAATGCCATCGGTGCAGTACCTCACTTCTGTCACTATTAATGAGTTGCAAATTAATGTGACAACAAAAGGAAAATCTATTTAGTGGAGGAACTCGGGTTCCTACCTGGGGAGATCACAAGCCGGCCTGGAACCTGGGTCTCCCGGAAAGAGGAGCCGGCATGGACGCTTCCTCACCCAGTCTCTTCCTGGAGTTTCCACTATTGTTTGGTCTCAGGGACCTGCTTTGTCAGGAGCCCCTTAAAATTCCTGCCCCAGGCCCGAGGAAGAAAGGCTGCTCCAGGGTAATTAGGGCCAAGTGTGATTAATGGAAATGAGCCCACAGTTTGAAGTAAAGCAGTTGGCGGAGCAGATTCTGAAGGGGGGGGTCTCCCCCGCCCGGCTTAAAGATTCCCCAAAGCCTTTTTGGCCTCAGTTGCTCTGGGCAGTTAGGACTGTGAGTACCAAATCAGGCCTCGCAGGCCTGACCACAGGTGTTAAGACAGCACCCTATGTGCCTGCGTTTTACGAGGTGACGCTGCCCACGGGGAGTTGAAGAGCAGATCAGCTCATTTTCCTGCCGACGTACTTCCCAGAGGTTACAGACTGCAATCTGGTTGTCTTCCATTTGAGCTTTGGCTCCTTTCTGGCCCGCACATCATAGCCTGTTTTTATTTCATCGATGGATGCTGGAGAGAATGTTTCTAATCCAGTTAAGTTTGGAGATGTCTCGGAGAAAAAAAAATAAACGTGGAGCTGCCCAGAGCTGTAGGCTGAGAGTTCAGGTGCCTGGGTAGTATTTCAAGAAGGCTTTTGACTAAGGGAACCTTCTGGGGAGATGCAAATATTCCGTGTCTTAACCTGATGGATGGCTACACGGTTATATACAAATGTAAAAATTCATCAGGCTGTACACGGAGGATTTGTACACTTTACTATGTGTAAGTTATATCTTGTTTTGGTTATCTGTTACTGTGTAAAGCCACCTCAAAGCTTAGCGGTGTAAACAATAATCATCATTTATTTTGCCCAAGAACCTGCAGTCTGGGCAGGGCTCCTCAGAGGCAGCTCACCTCTGCACCCCGCTGTGTCAGCTGGGGGCGGCTCCACTGGAACCCAAGGATCCCTTTTCAAGATGGCTCCCACTCATGCTTGGCAAGTCGGCGCTGGCTCTGCTTCTCCTCTGTGTAGGCCTCTCCAAAGATCACTTGGGCCTCCTCACAGCATGGTGGCTGGTTGCCGAGAGGGAGCACCCAAGACAGAGGGGAAATGGAAGCTGCCAGTTACTTAAGGCCCGGAGCCTGGAAGCTAGCAGTGTTCATTCTGCCATAGTCTGTGGGCCCAGCAAGTGCAGAGCCCGGATTCCAGGGGGAGAAGATGTCCACCCCTCCCTCTTATCTCTCAATGGGGAGATGAGTCAAAGAATCTCGGAGCTCTGTTTTAAAACTGACACCTAACTCGTTTTAAACGAAAATAGAACATGTGCCTTCCTCTTTGGCCTCATGTCTCACTCCACCGGGGCCTTCTTGGGCATCTCCTCCCCCCTCCCCTCCATCAACGGGAATCACTGGATAGCCCGGTAAGCTTGCGTGCGTGAGGACAGAAGAGCCCACTTACATTTGAGTTTCAAATGGCTCTTGATCTGTTAGAGTTCCGGATTGTAAAATCTAGACTTTCACAAGTCTCTCACTTCCATTTATTAACCTTGTTTTTATTAAAAAATGAAATGATGGGGGCGCCTGGGTGGCACAGCGGTTAAGCGTCTGCCTTCGGCTCAGGGCGTGATCCCGGCGTTGTGGGATCGTGCCCCACATCAGGCTCCTCTGCTATGAGCCTGCTTCTTCCTCTCCCACTCCCCCTGCTTGTGTTCCCTCTCTCTCTGGCTGTCTCTATCTCTGTCAAATAAATAAAATCTTAAAAAAAAAAATGAAATGAAAGCAATCATGCTCAGAGCAGTCTTTGATCAAGGCTTGATCAAGGCACGTTGGGTAAATAAGATAAAATATTCTTTTTGTTTTCAGACTAAATGTTCTTAAACTGTTCCACCCATACAACTTTAGCTAGTTTTCCCTAAACATTTTATTGTATTTTGTGTTTTTAAAGTAATCTCTACACCCAACGTGGGGCTCGAACTGACGACCCGGAGATCAAGAGTCACATGCTCCACTGACTGAGCCGGCCAGGCGCCCTTCCTCAACGTTTTGGACTGCAATATACACATATATATACATGGAGATATATATATATGTATATTTCACGTTTATCTTCTTTTCAAGCATTCAAGGGAACGCTTGAATGGACAAACTTATGACCCTAATAAGCAAAACCTCCCTGAGGACTCAAACATTTGTAAATCAAATCAATTAAATTTGTAAATATAGTGAAACTCCAGTTGTCCTGAACAACTGCCACTCTGCTTTCCAAGTCAAATCTTCATTCCTTTTACCTGAAACCTGCAAGCTTAAAGTCTGCTCTACAATTTCAAGTCGGAATCCTAAGGCTCGTCTGTCAGATTCTTCACTAACCCCCGAGTTTTCGCAAGCATTCCACATCGAATGGCATAGGCAGACTGTTCCTGGACGTAACAACCACGTATCACTACAGTGTGTGGGATGGGTTTCACTTTCACGTTCAATTCGCAACCATCCCGAGGTTAAGAGGACCCCCTCTGAGCAGCGTGTTTTGCCTTCTTGAGGGAGTGGAGGTTACTTGGTGTAAGGGACAAATTTAAGGGTTTGGAACAATCAGGAGATTACTGGCTATTCTTTCATTGGAATGTTGGAGCCTGAGGGGGGTGGGTGGGGTTGTCTGAACCTACTGTGACAGGACCCTTTGTCTTTCACTAGGCTATTTTACAACTCAAGAGGGCACCGATACCTAATGGCACTGTGAATACTTCTGGCCTGCAAACAACCTAAGAATCTTCGATCTGCGAGAGGCGCAACCTCCATCCCCCACCCCAAAAGCCGGTTTTGCATTCATTTGCAAATTTATTTCAATATTCCCTACCTATAAATGCTTCTATTCTTGGAATTCTCCTCTGAATGGGTTGGGATAGCTGACCCATTGCTTCCTTTAATTAATGGGTTAAATAAAATCTTTGACACATGTTCATTTTACATTTGCATGAGAGTCATGATTCGGCCTTCTTTTGAGAATCTCCCTTGGACTTTGGTTCACGGTTCCTCACGCAGTATGGATAATATTTGTGGCCAGCTGGAAATTGGAGGCCAGGCCCTACAGATCTCCAGGGAGAATTTGCTTACACCCCAGACAGACCCCGACAGAGCCCTTTTTAATCCTGTTTATAGTTGCTATGACAACTGAAGCTCCAAGGCCGTCCCCTTCAGGTGGAATTATTTTCTTAACATCAGGTTCCAAGTTCAAGGTAAATGCCACGCTGCTTCTCTTCCAACCGCTGAGCTCTCTCCACTCTGTCATCTGATTGGAGGAGAGGGAAATATGTAGTCACCGTCCACGTTGCCTCAACACTTGATTGGATCCAATTAACTTACTTACCATCTGTGGTGGTTTTAAGTATGTCCACAAATCCTTTGATTCTCCTCCCTTCAAAAGGTAGAGCCTGGTTTTTCCTTCCCGTAGTTGTGGCCGGTACTTAGTGACTCACTTCTAATGGATAGAATGTGGCTGTGGGTGACGTCCATGAGTAGGATATACAAGGCTTTGTGGCTTCCTCATTGCCACCTGGGGGAAGCCAGCTGCCCTGTCCGGCGCACCTTCAAGCAGCCCTGTGGGGCGAGCCAAGCAGCAATGAGCTGAGGTCTGCCAACAGCCCTGGGAACGAGCCATCCCAGAAGAAGGTCTTCAGCCCCAGCAGAACCCTCAGATCTGACAGCAGCCCCAACCAGCATCTTTTTCTTTAAGATTTATTTATTTATTTAAGAGAGAGAGAGAGTTCGTGTGCACCGCATGAGCAGGGGGGAGAGGGAGAGAGAGAATCTCCAGCTGACTCGTCGCTGAGCACGGGGCTCGATCCCACGACCCTGAGATCACGACCTGAGCCGAAATCAAGACTCGGCCACTTAATCGACTGAGCCACCCAGGCGCCACCCCGACCAACATCTTGACTGCAACCTCGTGAGAGTCCGTGAGTCGCGACCATTCAGCTAAGCTGCTCCCGGATTCCTGACCCACGGAAACTCTGAGATAATAATTATTTGTTGTTTTAAGCCACCGAATTGCGGGGTGGCTTGTTAGGCAGCAAGAGATAACTAGTACGTGAGTCAATCCTGCGTTCCAACGTAGCTCTAAACCATTCTAATGACATGAAACACGTTTCTCTGCCTCGGTGGGGTGGGTGAGCCTCTTCTAACCTCAGACGAAGACACCACCCATTTCTCTCAACCTTGACAACCAGTATCTAAACGCCATGGGGAATGCAACCGACATCCCATTGCGGGGAGTAAGAGACAAGAGTGAACTAAATATATAGCAAAACAATGTTTCCGGCACTAACGGGATGGGATAATAAACTAGCAGAAGTAAAACAGTTTTAAATAGTTCTTTGATCACTTTGCATTTGAAAGTCAGGTCTTTGTAAGAATTCATTACCATTTTAACTTACAGAGAGGAACCGTGCTTGGAGATAGTCAGAATGAAACAAAACACACAGTCATACCCTACAAGAAGCAGCTAAGAGCGTGAAGAGCAAAACCAGGGTGACTAAGTTCTAGAGGGGCGAATCTCCTATAGGTATGCCCCGGAGTGCGACTTAAAGATAAAAGAACATTTCTATGTGCATGGTATTTTTCAACGACCAAAATGATAAAACATTTGAAGGGTGACCTAAATGACTCAGGTTGCTTCCTGTCGCAGGGACAGGGACTTGGTAGTGTCGCCAAGACACTCCTTCTCAAAAAGAGTAGGTAAACCATCACATATTCAAATTACTCTTTTAATGTTTTTTTCTCCTAAAGATTTTACTTATTTGAGAGAGTTAGCGAGCAAGAGAGCACAAGCAGGGGAGGAGGGCAGAGGCAGAGGGAGAAACAGATTCCCCGCCAAGCAGGGAACCCGACGTAGGGCTCAATCCCGGGACTCGTCCCCGGGACTCTGGGATCATGACCTGAGCCCAAGGCAGACGCTTAACTGAGTGAGCCACCCAGGCGCCCCTCAAATTCCTTTGTTCCACTCCTTTCTGTGAGCTTAGATGGGAAGAAGGATGCCGTGTGTGTGTGTGTGTGTGTGTGTGTGTGTGTGTGTGTGTGTCACACTCTTCAACAAAGGGTTTGAGTAAATTTGCAAAAAAAAAAAAAAGAAAGAAAAAAGTAACACGGGTTACTCTGTCAAAAACAGAATCTGGGAGAATCTAAGAATAGGATGAGACAATATGAAGGCCACAGAAGGAATACTTTTTTCTAGCAATTTGTCAGCCTTTGGTATCCATTCATTTGAACAAGATGGATCGCACAGCTACGATAAGCTAGATAGCAATGATACGAAAACATATAAGACAGGGCCCATGGGTAAAAACACTTCCAATCTAGAAGACGGAAGCAGGGACACAAAGCAAAGTGATACGCAATAAAAGGTTGCAGACATTTCAACGAGTCTTTGTAGGTTACTGGGTACATGTGCAACCAGAATTGTGGACCCATGTTCACCAAAAGCCAGAGTTTGCCACGGTACTATCGGTAATGGCCCCAAACTGGAAACTACCCAAATGCCCATCAACGGCTGAAAGGAGAAAGAAACTGGTGTCTTCCTACCATGGAATACTATACAGCAGTGAAAATTGGCAATCCATAATCACACATAGCAATACGGAGGGATCTCATAAACGTGATATTGACCGGGAGAAGCCAGCCATCAAAAGGCACATACCGTCAGATTCCACATATCCGAAGTTTAAAACCCGCCTTGGCAGTTAGAGGTCAGGATGACAGTTACCCTCCAGGAGGAGGCACAAGGGGCGCCTCCGAAAGTCGGGGAAAGTTCTGTTCCTCGTCGCCTGCATGCCAGTGCGACAAGTCGTCTTGGTTTATGACAATCTGTTGAGTGATACACTTATGATACGCGCACTTTTCTCTGTGTGTGCTATCCATCGATAAAACGTGCGAGAGAAAGAATCCACCCTTCCATGGAGTGGGTGGGCCAATGAGGGGGAAGTGGTTAATTTAACTCGGGGTGGGGAGCTTAAGAAAGCTTAGGGGCGCCTGGGTGGCACAGAGGTTAAGCGTCTGCCTTCGGCTCAGGGCGTGATCCCGGTGTTATGGGATCGAGCCCCACATCAGGCTCCTCCACTATGAGCCTGCTTCTTCCTCTCCCACTCCCCCTGCTTGTGTTCCCTCTCTCGCTGGCTGTCTCTATCTCTGTCGAATAAATAGATTAAAAAAAAATCTTTAAAAAAAAATAAAAAATAAAAAATAAAAAGAAAGCTTTCCGGAGAAGGGGTCACAGGCCTTTCGGGCCTTCACAAGGATGTCCTTCTTAGCCTTGGGGATGAACACGAGAAGGTGTTCCTGGAGGGTGGATATGGAAAAGCAAACCCAGCAAGGCTGGACCCCTCCTGAGCCCTGGGGAACTATAAGGCAAGTGTTGCAAAATAACAGTGGTCAGGAGAACAGGGGTCTGCTTCTGACCTGTTTTTATCATAGAAACGTGTCTCGCCTTTGCTCACCGAGTCGACTTGGGAGCTGGAGAGGCCGAGCTTGCATTTGTGCTCTAGGAAGCACCCTCGTGAGCAGGCCAGTGGGTGTGTGGCAGCAGGCATGACTGAAGACTGGAGGAACCCTCTGTGTGGTCCAGGCCAGGGGCACGGGGCTGGGGGGTGGGGCTGACCTACTGGATTCTGGGGACGGAGAGGAAGAAAGTGCTAAGGGACAGCAAGGGCTGCCATAGAAGAAAAATGAGAAAGAACATCAGAAAATGAGAAGAATGAAAAACGGGTATTTTTAAAGCTTCCGGTAAAACACATTTAAAAATACAGTCTGTTCAGCTGTCTATAAAAGCAACCTCACTGAATTCTTAAGAAGGACAGAATCAGTCATCAAAGGGATGCCCCGATTTCTCCCTAAAATAGGGCTTCTTAACTTGGCTTGCAGCTAGAATTCGGGGGACTTGTGAACTTGGGCAGAAAATCTTTTCATTGTTCTTTTCATTCGTCTTTCACCGAAAGTTAGCATTTCCTTTGGTCGTGCGCGTAGGTAACTGTGTGAGTAGCACCTGTGACTTGGTCGCCGATCAAAATCCCAGATACTTTCATATGACGTTACCGCTGATGCCAATATCTCAATATATTGATTACACTCATCACTAATGTGAAATTATGGTATTTGTTAGACCTGCTAGATCTCGTTACTTAATTCCCAATTAAAGAGGCACATCAATTAGTGTTCCGGTTATCTTTGCCATGTAACAAATTGCCTCCAAATTTAGTGGCTGGAAACAGCAATGATCATTTCTTTTGCTCTCGAACCTGCAGTGTGGGCAGGACTTGGCGGACTGTCTTGTCTCTCTATTCCAGGCAATGCCGGAGGCCTCAGATGGGATGATCCAAAGACCTGGGGCTCCTCGGGCCTTTGTCTGTGCTTCGAAACAGTACCCTAGAGTCTCGTGGGCCCTGTCCAAGCGAGCTCTCCATCACAGCAAACGCTGGTACGGGGACTTCGTACATGGCGGCTCACAGCTCCAAAAACACTGCTCCAGGGGCCCCTGGGTGGCTCCATCAGTGAAGCATCTGACTTCGGCTCAGGTCATGATCCCAGGGTCCTGGGATCGAGACCCCTGTCAGTTCTCAGTGGGGAGTCTACTAGTCCCTCTGCCCTTCCCCCCACCCCCACTCCCTCTCTTTCTCTCTCTTAAAAAAATAAAAAGGGTGTTCCAGGGAATAAGGAAGAATCTGTCAGGCTTCTTCTGACCAAGCCTTAGAATTTCCAGAATGTTGAGTGGGCGAAATGGGTGAAAGGGGTCACAAGATACACACTTCCAGTTATAAAATAACCAAGTCATGGAGACGTAACGTCAGCATGGCCACAGTAGTTAATAATACCGATCGTATTACATATTTGAAAGTTGCTAAGAAAGTAAATCTTAAAAGTTAGGGGGTGATTAGGTCCTGAGGGTAGAGCCCTCCTGAAAGGGATTAGTGCCTTCTAAAAGAAGCTTCTGGAAGCGCCCTATTCCCTTCAGCCATTTGAGGACACAGTAAAAAGAGGACTACCGTCTATGAAAACCTGGAAGCCAGCTCTCACCAGTCTCCGAGTCTCCCAGCGCCTTGATCTTGGACTTCCCAGCCTCCAGACGGTGAGAAATAAATGTGTTTATAAGCCGCCCAGTCTATGGTAGTCTGCTGGAGCAGCCCGAAAGCCTGCCTGCCTGCCTTCCCTCCTTCCTTCCTCCCTCCTCCCTCCCTTCCTCCCTCCCATCTTCCCCTTCCTTCCTTCCTTCCTTCCTTCCTTCCTTCCTTCCTTCCTTTTTTCTTTTCTGTAAACCAGTTCTGTTAGGTGACCTGTATTGATTGAGGCCATTTCAGGTTAACAGGTCTTCCCCAAATACCACTTTGTTGTTCAAAATAGTCATTGATGGTGTTCTCCAAAGCGAGAGATTTTGTTGGGACTCAAACATAAGGCAACTGTCAGCGCTCGGGGGGACTGAGAAGTCGTGGACTGTTCACAGAGCGGAACACTACACAGGGAGGAGTGAACTGCAATCGCGCCTCACCACGTGGGCCGCATCTCACAAATCACATGTTGAGCCAAAGAAGCCAAACACAAAAGAATACGCACAGTATGCTTCCATTTATAGAAAATATAAAAACTGGTCAAATGTCTCTCTCACGCCAGACAACAAGCTAGGAGTTATTGCTGGTGGGGAGGCAATCGGAAGGGGGCACAAGGGGCCTTCTGGGGTGCTGGTCACGATGTCTTTCATCTGGGCGCGGGTTACACGGGTATGTTCACTTTGTGAAAATTCGTGTATTCATCAACGTGTATATTTATGATTTCTGTACTTTTCTATATGTTACATTTCACTAAAAACGGTGGAGGGGAATGTTGGTTGTGTGGTGCTTGAGCAATAGAAACAGGGTGAAGGAGACAATGCACATTTTATTTTATTTTTTGGAGATTTTATTTATTGATTTGTCAGAGAGAGAGAGAGAGAGAGAGAGATCACAAGCAGGGCGGGGGAGCAGCAGACGGAGAGGGAGAAGCAGGCTCCTTCTGAGCAAGGAGCCCAATGTGGGGCTCGATCCCAGAACCCTGGGATCATGACCCGAGCTGAAGGCAGAGCGCCCAGGCACCCCTTTCCTCCTCGTTCTTAAGGTAAACTCCTATATCAGCTGGGATGAGGGTCGGTTATGCGGGCCAGAAAGGCTATAGTAATACAGCTGCCTGACAAGAGACACGCTCATTTCACAGAATCCATGTCAAACTTGGAAAGTTTCCTTGCTTTCTAGTGTAAGATGTTCTAGATTCAGCTGCTACTTTCAGCCCCAGGTCTGGAATCAGCCAGTTGTCCGAAAAGCCCTGATTCTTTTCAGTGGGAAATGGTATCTAGAAGCCACAGTTTAGGGGTGCCTGGCTGGCTCAGTCCGGAGGGCGTGAGACTCTTGATCTCGGGGTCATGAGTTCAAGCCCCATGTTGAGGGTAGAGCCTACTTGCTCAAAAAAAAAAAAAAAAAAGAGGCCACAGTTCGGACACTAGGATGTCTAAAGGGGCACAGAAAGCCCAGAGTCAAAGCTCTATTTCCAGCCTCCCTTGCAGCTAGCTATGAGTGGGTGACTAAATTCTCATCCACGGCACATAAACGGAGCTGTTGGAGAAGACTTCTGGGAGATATCTTACAGGAGGCTGGTGTGATCCTTCCTTCCCCCTGCTGTCTGGAATGTGGATATGATGGCCAGCGCTCTGGCAGCTTCATCAAACCATGAGGTAAAAGCAACGTGTGGAGAGATACAGAGCCAAAAGTTGGTATGCCAACGCAGCGGTGCTTACCTCTAGACTTCCTTGATGTGAAAGAGATTTAAAATTCTATCTTGTTAAAAAAAAAAAAAAAGCCCTTCTATCTATTCAGGCCACTATTATTTTATTCACGTGCTGCTGTTGTTCACCCTTTTGGTTTTGGCCCTCAAATCCAAAGCTATTCCTTACTGGTATAGCAGAGTGTTGATTAAATACATCCTAGGACAATAAAATACCATGTCGGCCATCAAAAATATTGACAAAGAAGTATACTCATTCACACTGAAAGGTGTTTGCCATGTATTGTTTTAAAAGCTGCTTATAAAGCACATTAAAAAAAAAAAAAACCCAGATAGATGCACAGAAAAAGGAAGTTGAAAGCATCATCACCCAAACCTTGCCTCCCTACCGCCATGGGCTTGCAGTTCATTTGTATAATAAAAAATTTAAAATTTTTAAATTAAAAGAATTTTTTAAACTCCTGCCGTTACACTGGATTCATTTATTTATTTCTCAGGAAATTAAGTAAGACCCCAGGCTCGCTGGCCTCACTGCACTGTTTCTCCGGGGAACATTTGAGACAGACGCTCTTGAAGTGGTCTCTGTGCCCCTACCCAGGGCGTAAGTCATCCAGACCGAGAACAATTCTGGAAATGTTTATGCCGTATTTTTATGTGAGTGAAAAAAATCTCTAGGCCGTTCACCGGAGTTTGCAAACCGGTGAGCCCCGGGGCCTCACCAGACCGGTTTCATTTGGCCGACGTAGCGTTTTTATCAACGTCAAGAACGACTGTGAGGGCTCCCATAAAACCCGGATGACTGGCTTCTCTTCTGAAAAGTCCGAAGACATGGCATGATCAATTTCAGAAGACTTTCATCACCCCCAAAAGAGCCCCATACTCGCCTCTCTCCACCCTCCCCCCAGCCTCTGGCAGGCGCGGATCTACTTTCTGCCTCTGTTCATTGGCCTGTTCTGGACATCGCGCGTGCGTGGAATCGTACACTACGTGGCCGCGTAGGTCTGGCTGCTTTCACTCAGCATCACGTGTTCACGGCCCATCCGTGATGTAGCAAGTGCCACTCCTGCCTTCCTTTTTTTTTTTTTTTTAAGATTTTATTTATTTATTTATTTATTTATTTATGCGACAGAGAGACAGCCAGTGAGAGAGGGAACACAAGCAGGGGGAGTGGGAGAGGAAGAAGCAGGCTCCCAGCGGAGGAGCCCGATGTGGGGCTGGATCCCGGAACGCCGGGATCACGCCCTGAGCTGAAGGCAGCCGCCTACGGACTGCACCACCAAGGCGCCCCACCTGCCTTCCTTTTGATGGCTGAATCATATTCCCTTGCGTGGCTAGACCACATTTTCACATTTATCCGTCATTCGTTAGTGGATGGGCATCTGGTTTCCATCTACTCTTTGGCTCGTATGAATCACACTGCTATGAATGTGTACAAGTGTTTCCGTGGACACATGTCCTTGTATCTTTTAGGTACACGTCTAGGAGCGGAATCGCCAGGGCAGGCTCATGGGAAATTTTCTATTTGACATTTTTTTGGTAAAGATTTTATTTATTTAGGGTGCCTGGGTGGCTCAGTCAGTTGAGCCTCTGCCTTCGGCTCCGGTCATGGTCTCGGGGTCCTGGGATCGAGCCCTGTATCAGGCTCTCTGCTCACCGGGGAGTCGGCTTTGCCCTCTCCCCCTCTCTCAAGCAAACAAATAAAATCTTTAAAAAGACATTTTATTTATTCATTTGACGGAGAGAGAGACAGAGCACACACACAAGGGAGTGGCACGCAGTGTGGAAAGCAGAGGGAGGGGGGTCCCAGGACCCCGGGATCTTTTCAGATGTTTGAGCCATCTGCATTATTTTCTATGACCCTTCTGACCACATCCTATGCATTTTCCTATCAGGTTATTGACCTTTTTCTATCCTCCTTTCAGAAGAATGAGCTAACACTCTATAAAAGGACAACAGGCATATCCGCAGAGAATCATAATAAAATGTAGTAAGATGGGGTGACTTTTTTGCAGCTGTCACAACTGGAACAGGGGCCAGCAGGGAGGGCAGAATGGGTAGAAAGAATCAAATGAGGGGCTCCTGGCTGGCTCAGTCTGTAGAGCTATGCGACTCTTGAACGTGGGGTCGTGAGTTCGGGCCCCACGTTCGTTCTGGGGGCCTACTTAAGAAAAAAAATATTAGAAGGAATCAAGTGCAAGATGGGGAAAGAGAAAGGCAGTGGAAGGAAGGAGTGACAGTAATCTTCCTTTGGCTTCTTTTTGAAGCTTCTGAAGCNCGCAGGGTAACACAGCTGCCAGGCCAATTTAGAAAGGTCTCGCCCTTTTAGCCCGAAGCCTTTGGTGGGAGCGTTGTTAGCGCTTGTATGGACCTTGCAAATCCAGCCGAGTTGGGGGTTGCCGAGGCAGAGGCAAAGTTAAGCCTTGGGCCAATCACCAAGCCTCCGAGTTGCCTCCAAACTGTGTTCAGGGTCAGGCTCCCGCCCGCCAGCAAGATTCATCTGCAAAGAAAAGCCAAGCAGATAAGAGATAATTGCAAACTCTTAGAATTTTCCTTCTGGGATTGTAGACATAGGATGTGCCTCAAGACCAGAAACTGTTTACTTCTGTTATTTTAAGCTCCACACAGGTTTCTGTCAGAAGAAACTTCTGTTTCCAAAGTTTCTATCCTGAGCCTGCTTGCTCGCTCACTCGCTTACTTTCTTCTTTTTCTTTTCTTTTTTCCTTCTTTTCTTTCTTCTTTCTCTTTCTTTCTTTTCTTTCTTTCTCTTTCTTTCTCCTTTCTTTTCTTTCTTTCCTTCTTTCTTTCTCTCTTCTCCCTCCCTTCCCTTTTTCCTCCTCCTTCCCCTCCCTGCCCCCCTCCCCCATCTGGTAACCATTTCCCTCCCTCTACTGCCCCCCAGGTGACAGCTATCCTGAATGAGGTATGTATGACTTCTCTTCTTGTTTTGATATCTTCACTAACTAGTCAGAAACCCATTAAGACTGTAACAGGGGATTGTGCCTGTTTGTAATGTTACATAAATATGTCATGCCACGCACATTCTTCTGTAAATTACCTTCTATTTTGATCAGTTACGTCTGTGANAAACCCATTAAGACTGTAACAGGGGATTGTGCCTGTTTGTAATGTTACATAAATATGTCATGCCACGCACATTCTTCTGTAAATTACCTTCTATTTTGATCAGTTACGTCTGTGACACGCATCTGCCTTGGTTGCTGTAGCTGGGGTCTAGTATCACACTGGTTGACTGTAAGCCAATTTATTTATCCATTCCTCTGCTCAAACACCCCCTCCCGGGACAGGCCTTCCCTGGCCTGCCCACTCATCTAGACCCGGCCTCCCCATTCTTTTTTTTTTTTTTTTAAAGATTTTATTTTTATTTATTTGACAGAGATAGAGACAGCCAGCGAGAGAGGGGACACAAGCAGGGGGAGTGGGAGAGGAAGAAGCAGGCTCATAGCGGAGGAGCCTGATGTGGGGCTTGATCCATAACGCTGGGATCACGCCCTGAGCCGAAGGCAGACGCTTAACCGCTGTGCCACCCAGGCGCCCCGAGGCCTCCCCATTCTTTTTCCTTCTCTTTCTCTTTTTAACGTAAGCACACCGAGGAAAAACACCGGCTTCCAAAAGCAGATCTGACCCCGCTGACCCTGGTCCCAGTCCTTTCTCATAGAACACGGGACAGAGGGAAAGTATGTGCGTTTAGGTCCACCAAGAGGCAGACCCACGCTGCAATAGGACAGGAAATCGAGTCTTGGGGAAGGAAGCAGGAAAAGGGGGGGAGGGGCACCTGGGTGGCTCCGACGGTGGAGTGTCTGCCTTCAGCTAAGGTCATGATCCCAGAGTCCTGGAATCGAGTCCCCATCCAGGTTCCTTGCTCGGCGGGGAACCCGCTTCTCCCTCTGCCCGCTGCTCCCCCTGCTTGTGTTCCCCCTCTCTCTGACAAATAAGTAAATAAAATCTTAAAAAGAAGGAAAAGGTGAGTGGAGCCTTCACACCCTGGGCAGGTGGGACAGTCGCAGAGGGCGAGGGAAGGAAGGCGGGGTGGGTAGGACTCTGATGGAGCGCCCTTCCAGTTAAGCTGGGGCCGTTGGGTCGTAAGGCCAGTTGCCCACTGAGGAAACCCCCGCCCTCCCGTCTTGCCAGAGTGAGTCCGCGTCAGTGCGGCTGCTGTGCTCGGTCACTGGCTGGGAAGAGCCCACAGCAAGTGTGGTCTTGGCCTCAACGTGGTGCGGGATCCAGGAGGGTAGGGCAGCTCTGGCCCGCGGCTTGGCTCTGGCTGCCTGTCTGCAGGGACTTAACGAGGACCCCTCTGCTCCGGTGGAGACCCGGCTGCCCAATCCCCCCTCAGAAGTCTGTTGGTCCAAACCAGGGGGCTCAGGGAAGGAGGGCGTTAGGAACTGAACGTGGCCCCGACCCCCGCCAAAATTCACCTGTCCAAACCCTACCCCTGGGGTGATGATCTTAGGAGGCGGAGCCCTAGGCAGGTGCTGAGGTCGTGAGTGTGGAGCACTCACAGATGGGGTTAGTGCCCTGAGAAAAGAGGCCACAGGGCTGGCCGGCTACTTTTCCACCGAGTGAGGACACGGTAAGAAAGCAGCTGGTTGGGGCGCCTGGGTGGTTCCGTCGGGGAAGCGTCTGCCCCCGGCTCAGGTCATGATCCCACGGTCCTGGGATCCAGTCCTGCCCCGGGCTCCCTGCTCCGCAGAGAGTCGGCTTCTCCCTTTGCCTCTGTCCCTGCTCACGCTCGCGCTCTCTCGCTCTCTCAAATAAATAAATAATTTTTAAAAAATCTCCAATGTTTAAGAGCCACCCACTCTCCGTACTTTGTTCTTGTGGCAGCCTGATTGAATTAAGACAGCGGGTCCTTCAGCATGAGAAGGAGAGACACCCCCTCCCCCCAAACCAGACCCACAGCCGACCCCCCAAACTCTGAACCTGGGCTTCAGGAGGGGCCTTAATAGAGAGGGGCGCAAAGCCTCTTGGGCTTTCTGGTTTTGGCAGCATCCTAATACTTTTTAGAAAAAAGGAGAAGAGTGACAAGGTAATAAATGTTTTAACCTGCCTTTGTCTCATCTATCTCTCAGGAAGCCACTTTGAGAGGCAGTGAAAAAAGGCTGAGATGAAAATTACAATTTTTTTCCTTTTTTCCCCTCAACTTATTATTTTGAAAAATTTCAAATCTATAGAAAAGTTGAAAGAACAGTTTAATATACCCTTTACTTGGATTCACAATTAGTAATATTTTGCCGTGCTTTTGTTATCTGTGTGTGTGTGTACTTTTTGCTGAACCATTTGAAAGAAAATTACAGATGTCATGAAAATTCATCCCTAAACACCTTAACGTATATCACCCCAGAATAAGAACATTTTCTTGCAGGGACGCCTGGGAGGCTCAGTCGGTGAAGCATCAGCAGCCTTCAGCTCAGGTCATGATCCCGGGGTCCTAGGATCCAGTCCCACATCAGGCTCCTGGCTCAGCAGGGAGCCTGCTTCTCCCTCTGCCTCTCCTGCTCCCCCTGCTTGTGCTCCCTTGCTCTGTCAAATAAATAAATAAGATCTTTTAAATTAATTAATTGATTAATTAAAAAATGTTTAAAAAGAACATTTTTTTTCAATTGTTTTAAGTATTTGTCAGAGAGAGAGAGAGAGATTGGGAGCACAAGTGGGGGAGGAGCAGAGGGAGAGGGAGAAGCAGACTCCCCGCTGAGCAAGGAGCCTGATGTGGGTCTCGATCCCAGGACCCTGGGATCACAACCAGAGCCAAAGGCAGACACTTAACCGATTGAGCCACCCAGATGTCCCAAAGGAACATTTTCTTACATAAACTAGAATGCCATTATCACTAAGAAAATTTACGTTTATTCAGTAATACCCTCTAATTTATAGCCTTTATTTCAATTTCCCATTTAACTCTATAATGAAGAACCACATCAGTGGTTGCCTGGGTTGAGGGGATCACTGAAAGCAAAGAGGCACCAGGAAACCTTTGGGGGGTGATGGACGTGTTGGGTGCTTGACTGGGAGTGGTGGTTACAGGGTGAGAAATTGTCAAAACTCATAGAACTGTACGTTGAAGGGGGGTGTTTTATTGTATGTATTTTATACCTCATTAAGATCGATTTTTAAAAATTTCTCCAGTAGTCCCCAAAGTGTTTTATTTATTTTTTTAAAGATTTCATTTATTTATTTTTAGAGAGAGGGCAAAAGACAGGGAGAGTGCAAAGGACAGAGGGAGAGAGAGAGAGAGAATCCCAAGCAGACTCTGTGCGGAATCTTCTCTCCCTAACCTCACGCCCCTGAGATCATGACCTGAGCCAAAACCAAGAGTCGGATGCTTAACCAGCTGAGCCATCCAGGTGCCCCCTCAAGAGTTTTATAACGTTTTTTTCTGTGTCCTAGAATTCTATCTAGGTTCATGTGTTGCATTTGATTGCCTTGTGTCTTCATCTTCTCTAATCTAGAACACTCCCTTCTGCTTTTGCTTTTCATGACATGGATTAAAAAATTAAAATAAAGGAAGGCCAGGCCAGTTGTCTTGCAGAATGCCCCCACATTCTGGATTTATCTGTCTCCTCATGATTGGATTCAGGTTACACATTTTTGACAAGAATGCTATGGAGGTGATGCCGTGTCCTGACTCAACACGTGTGTCAGTCTGTTCCTCCACAGGCAAGGCTCACCTTGTAGGCTCCCTGCTACAGAGTCGGGTCAACCATTTCTTCAAGCACTTCCTGGTTCTTGACGGAGGAGAATGGTATTTAGAAACCAAGAACTTGGTGCTAGATGTGCTCATTGTTACTGGAGTGTCGATGTTTTTTAGGCTTTTTTAGTGGACGGAACTTAAAAATCCACACTGTATTTGTTTTGTTTAACTCTTGAGTGGACAATTCAAATCCAACATCACAAGGTGCTTTCTCTTCCCTACATTCTATATTCATATTTCCCTTCACACACGGTGGTTTCCAACATCACCAATATCTTTTCTTTGTCCTACGATGCACGTAAAATACTTTCAGAATAATACAAATAGCACTGCAAGAGATCTGCTAAGTAGAGCTCAAGATATCTTTGCAGTTACTTTTGTCCTTAGAATACATTCCACATAGTTAGACTCCATGAACCTACTTAAAACAAAAAGAAAGAAAGAAAGAAAAAGAAAAAAAGAAACAAAAGGCAGGGGGTGCACCTGGATGGTTCAGTCAGAGTACATTCCGCTAAGAATGAACACTCTGTACTAGTTCCAGGCTTACTTCAGTTACCTTTTTTCTGTGGGGCGATGTTGTCAATGTGATACAAAGTTTAATTTGTTCCTGCTTACATTCAGATTCAGCATTTGCCCTCATTCATTTATTTTTATTTTTGGCTTTTGGATATTTACACTGCTTAAAAGTATATAGTCGGCATACACAGGGAAGTCTGGCCCCTTCTGTGACCCCTCTAGCCTTTGCCATTAAGAACTAGCATTTGCCATGGTTTCTTTGCGTTTTCCAGCAAACAGGTCATCACCAGATGGTTGAGATTAAAAAAAAAACACACAAATCTAGCTTGCAGAAATTTACAAACTGTGTGGGAAGGGGCAGGCTCGTTTCAGGGTCTATTTTTTAAAAGTGTATGACTTTTTAATTGAATTGAATGAATTTTATTTATTTTAAGATTTTTAAAAAAGATTTTATTTATTTGAGAGAGAGAGAGCGAGAGAGTGAAAAGGAAAAAAGCACGAGGGGGTGAAGGGCAGAGGGAGAAGCCAACTTCTTGCTGAGTGGGGAACCTGACGCAAGGCTCAATCCTGGGACTCCCAGGATCACGACCCAAGCCAAAGGTAGACGCTTGACCAACGGAGCCACCCAGGTGCCCCAGGAGTCTTTTATTTTATTTATTTATTTATTTTTAAAGATTTTATTTATTTATTTGACAGAGAGACAGCCAGTGAGAGAGGGAACACAAGCAGGGGGAGTGGGAGAGGAAGAAGCAGGCTCATAGCAGAAGAGCCTGATGTGGGGCTCGATCCCAGAACGCCGGGATCACGCCCTGAGCCGAAGGCAGACGCCTAACGACTGAGCCACCCAGGCGCCCCCAGGATTCTTTTATTTTTAAGTAATCTCTACACCCAACGTGGGGCTCAAATTTACAACCTTGAGACCAGGCTCTACCAACTGAGCCAGCCAGGCACCCCAAGTGTCCAACATTTTTAAAAGGAGGAACCTAAACATTTATCCAGTGCCGACTGTCTATTTGGGCATCATGCTTGGTAATCTACATGTATTATCTCATTTATCTCATCTATTCTTCACAACAACTCTGAAAGATAGGTATTGATGCTCATTTAAAGAAAAATTTTTTAAACTTCTTTTTTTTCTTTCTTTTTTTTTTTTTTAAGATTTTATTTATTTATTCGACAGAGTTAGAGACAGCCAGCAAGAGAGGAAACACAAGCAGGGGGAGTGGGAAGAGGAAGAAGCAGGCTCATAGCAGAGGAGCCTGATGTGGGGCTCGATCCCAGGACTCCAGGATCACGCCCTGAGCTGAAGGCAGACGCCCAACCGCTGTGCCACCCAGGCACCCCTAAACTTCTTTTATTTTAAGTAGGCTCCACACTTGACATGGGGCTCAAACTCACAACTGTGAGATCAAGAGTCACCTGTTCTATTGAATGAGCCAGCCAGGCACCCCATAACATTTTTTTTTATCATGGAAAATTTCAAATATAACCAAAATGAGAAAAAGAGTATAATGGAAATAACCCCCCTGTGCCCATCACCAGCTTCAACAATTACCAGCTGCTGATCTGGCTGATTTCAGCTCTACCTCTTCCTTACCCTCCTTCTGGATGATTTCGATGCAAATCCCAGATATCTGGTTATTTCACTCATAAATATTTTAGCATATATTACTAAAAGATAAGGGCGCCACCAAAAAATATTCAGTGTTCCTAGTTCCCTGGTTTTCACAAATATGTATTTTTAAAATTCTATTTATTTATGTATTATTTTTTTTTAAAGTTTTTACTTATTTATCGGAGACGGAGAGAAAGAGCTAGAGAGAGAGCACAAGAGTGGAGTGAGGGGCAGAGGGCAAAACCGACTCCCCGCGGAGCGGGGAGCCCGACACGCAGCTATGACCTGAGCCGAAGACAGAGGCTTAGTTGACTGAGCCACCCAGGTGCCCCAGTTTATTTTTAAGTAAACACAACGCCCAATGTGGGGCTCGAACTCAGGACCCCGAGATCAAGAGTCACGTGCTCTTATCAGCTGAGCCAGCCAGGCAACCCTGGTTTTCACAGATATTTTGTTTTTTAATTTGTCTGTTCAAATCAGACTCTAAGATCCATATTCCGCAACTCTTAGTGTTTAAGTCTTTTAGTCTGTAGGTTCCCCTCCATCTGTTTTCCCCTTACAGTTTATTTGAAGAAACTGAGTCATGTGCCTTATAGAGCCTCAGTCTGGCTTTTGCTGAATACATGCCCATAGCATCCTACCACGTTTTTCTGTCTGCTGTATGTCCTGTAAATTGTGAAGAGGTCTAGACCTATCGTCCACTGTGGTAGCCACTAGCCACGTGGGGCTACTGCGCACTTGAAATGTGGCCAGTTGAAATTGAAAAGTGGTGTGTGTGTACAATATATGTGGGATTTTTTTAAAGTTTATTTTTTTTAAAAAAGATTTCATTTATCTGAGTGAGAGAGAGAGAGAGAGCACAAGCAGGGGGAGCGGCAGCAAAGGGAGAGGGAGCAGACTCCCCGCTGAGCAGGGAGCCCGACTGGGGCTCGATCCCAGGACCCCGGGATCATGACCTGAGCCAAAGGCAAATGCTTAACTGATGGAGCCACCCAGGCGCCCCTATACATTGGATTTTTAAAAGTCTAAGTGCAGAAAAACAAAAGTGAAATATGTCATTAATTTCTGCAGTGATTGCATGTTGAAATGGTAATACTTGGGTATATTAAGGTAAAATAGAAAAATTCGCTTCACCTGTTTCTCTTCACATTTTAAAATGTAGCTACTAGAAAATTCTAAATTACATATGTGGCTCACGTATTTCTAATTGGGGAGCACAGCTCTAGAGGCTTGACCAGTCTTCAGGCTCAAATTTTTGGCAAGACAACTTCATAGGAGGTGAAGGTGTTTTCCCAGCAGGAGACTCACAAAGCCTGGTTGTTCCTTTTTTGCATTTTCCTTTTATTTTGGTCATGTTGGCATGCTTAAACAATCATTGGCTAGATCTGCTGTTTCGTTAAGGGTCGTAAGCTGGTAGCATTCTGTCATGTCTTCAGGATCTGGCTGGGATATTGTCACACAGCAACACATTGCCTTTCATATAGGAAAGGCTGGGGAAATGCTTGGTTCTCTCCCTTTGTTTGCCAGTTTTCAAATGATGTGGTTTTCCCCAACACTCCTCCAAGGGGGCTGGCTTTGCGTACCTTTATAAACTCACAATTTGAACATATTCGTGCTTATTCCTATTCATTGCAACTATCGTCACTGATGCTCAAAGCAGCCCGTATGTACCCTATTGGGGGCTCCTCCAAGCGCACGGCTGCGTCTTTTTGACCAAGTCCCCCCAGCTTATCGTGTTCGTCCATACTCCCCTCCAGCTGTCTCCCTCCCCAAACTGCAGTCAATCAACCATTTCTCCAAGGAAACTCACTTCTTTGTAGTAGGATAAGGTATTTAGAAACCACAGTCTGGGACCTAGTGGTGCCCATTTCTATAGGTCATTGTTTCTAGGCCTTTTCAGTGGACAGAGCTATGAAAATATATATATATATATATATATATATATATATATATATATGAGAAACATATTTTTCAAAGATTTTAAAATCTCTGCACCCAGCGTGGGGCTCCAACTTCCAACCCTGAGATCAAGAGTCGCGTGCTCTGCCGACTGAGCCAGCCAGGCGCCCTGAAATATTTTAAGATAAAATTCATCCTGACTTGATAGTGATTGTACTTCTAAGTCAGCATCAGGACTGCATACTCTGTATTCAACCTCACCAATCCTACATTTGCATCTCCTTTCTCCAGTGCTGGACATCTCAGTTCCCAACAACAACAGGTACTTTTTTGCTTTATCTCACAACGCCAACAGGATCGGCTCCAAATAACAATGCAGACACTACCACCAAGGATAGGATTACTGAAAACAGACTGGGTACAAGTTAGGCTTGCTTCATTTTGCTTTTTGATACGTGGGCATTACTTAGAGTTGAAAACTACGGAAACTCTGGGGGCACCTGGGCGGCTCAGTCATTAAGCGTCTGCCTTCAGCTTAGGGTGTGATCCTAGAGTTCTGGGATCAAGCCCCACATTGGGCTCCTCCGCTGGGAGCCTGGTTCTTCCTCTCCCACTCCCCCTGCTCGTGTTCCCTCTCTCGCTGGCTGTCTCTCTGTCAAATAAATAAAATCTTAAAAAAAAGAAAAAAAAAAGAAAAAGCAAACTGTGTGAACTCTAAAGTCAAATGCATACAATAAGAAGTTCAGGGGTGTATGGCTTCCATCCTCTTTCCCTTGCAGCCAGTTCTATTTTCCCCAGATGTAAGCATTTTTTCAAAGGTGTTTCATTTTTAAAAATAAAGCAGATACGTGTCTATGCTGAACTCCCCATCCCCATCTTAAATAGCAGGAAACCATGCGTACTTTTCTTCACCTTGTCTTTTCATTTAACGATCTACACCGAAGAACATTCTAAAGCAATTCAGAGAGCCAGTCCTCAATCCCTCGCAGGAATTACCGGTTCATTCACCCAGAGCCGGGCTGACAGAGACTCGGATGTCTTTGGTCCTTTACTATTAACAACTATGAGGCCAATTTGCCAAGAGAGAACAAGGCTAAAAGAGTACCATGCCCAGTTCACACCGGTGGTAAGCATACGAGATCAGATTTGGCCGCAGTGGGAGAAAAACTCAAAAATTAACAGTGACCTGGCTCGACATCATCATTTCCTTGTCTCCCACAGAGAAGCCGGGTAGGGACGGGCAGGGCTGGGGTGGTGGCCCTGTTGCACCAAGGCCTCAGTGACCCAGGCCCCGCCCAACACCCCCGAAGCCCGCACGTTCCTCGGTCAAAGGTGGCTGTTCCGGCTCCAGCCGTCACAACCACAGTCCAGCCAGGAGGGGGAGGACAGGACACCTTTAGAGACACCTTCAGAAGTGGAAGGAACCACCCTGCCGCTCCCCACCTCCAACCCCCCGGCTGAGCAGCGAGTGTCCCCCTCTCCCTGTGATCTCACCGCAGCCACGGGGGTCTCCGTGTCTTACACCGCGTTTTCACTGTCTACACCGAGTGATGTGGTCAACAACCACGTCCCCTTGATTCCCACAGGGGAGCTTGGACGCCTATGCCATCTCCCCTGTACCCGTGGTCAATGCGTTGGCATCGTGATCTTTATGCTGTCATGTTCCTCCGGAACCACTGCCTCCTGTGTTGTCTGAACCAAGCTCATTGCTCCCCCGTCCACCCCTTAGACCTGGGGCTCCTACCCGTTTTCTTGGCTTCATTCATAGAAATGCCCTCCATCCAGGATGAAACCTCAGCTGGACTCAGGCCCTCCCTGAGCCTCCCACCCAAATAGAAATACAAAGAGGTGCGCGCCCTGGCGTTCTTTGCTTTAATGTGGGCTCGCGGGAGCCCCTCGCTGCCCGCAGTAGTCTGGGCTCGCCTGTCCTCTTTTGCTTCAATTACTTCCACGGGTCTTGCTGTTTGCCTTTTCCTTTTTGCCACTCTCACCTGCTGTTGGGAATTCCTAAAAAACAATTTGGCAAACGATTACCAGTCGTTTTGATATCGGAGTGGGGGGTGGGCAAAAAAGGTGGCTGGGGATGGAGGACAGGGGGCTGTATTTCTGGAACGTGTGATCATTTTCTTTCTTTTTTTGTGCTGCTCAAAACAACTTTTATTTATTTATTTATTTATTTAAATATTTATTTACAAATGACTTTTTTTTGGGCCACTTCCCCCCCCCCCAGTTAGCCAAAAGTATGGATTGTTTTCTTAACAACAAAAGTGGATTTCTTTCTCATTGGAAGCATTAATAGATCAAAACCGCTTGTTCGCTGCCTTTTGTCTTCAGGATACATCCCGAATGTTACAGGTACTCCAAATCTTCCCCAACAAGGGGCTGTCATTCTGCACACTGGGTTATCCGACGGTGCTGGATGTCCCCCTTCCCAGCTCCGCCTCGCTGGTCCCTCCTGCTGAGGCCTGCCCACCTCGCCCTTTGCATGCTTCAAGACCCCACTCGAGTACATCATCTCCGTGGCCTCCTCCCAGCCCCCCAGGCCCTCCTTCCATCCGCTTCGCCTTTGTGTTCTCAGAGTTCGATGCACGCCTAGAAAGCACCTGGGGCACTGTGAGCACCAATGGATTTGATACAAGGAATCACATGCTTATAAAAACTTTGGGAGGGATCACTAGGTTCCAGAACAATCTGCCAGGGTTGTCATCCAGGCATTAGAAAGCAGCTGCACAGCCACGACTGCTTCTGAAGACCCAATGTTGGAAGGCTGGTCTAGTCACTCCAACCGGCCAACATGTCTCGATGAGCTCTCTTGTCGGCAGCTACCAGAGCAGGAAGACACCTCTCCCTCCCACTGCCTTCCAAACTGAAGGGACGCTGAGACCCTAGCTGCAAGAGAGTCAAGTAGCTCTCAGCTTTCCAGCCTCTTCAATGAAGGAAGGACGCAGAAGGACGTGGGACAGAAACTGAGTGCCAACTGAGAGAAGCCCAGCATGGATACTGCTGGAAAGGGAAGAGCAGCAGAGTGGCAGGGTGGTCAAAACTACAGGCCTGGACCATAAGAAGTAATAAAAAAACATGAGATCTGGAGGGAGAAGGGATATGACCCCTCGGTTTCTGGAAGGATCACTCCTTAAAGATGAAGGGTCGGCCAGGATGGAGTTAACGCCGTCGGTCATGGCCAAAGACAACGTAAGGCTCTACTCGGGCACCAAGAATAAAAGCTGGGACGAGAAGGATCTGAGAGACATCAAAATACATGCGCATGTACTGAGCTTTTAGGCTAGGACTCCAAACTGTGCTCTAACTCCCCTGAAATCCTCTGTCTGCTTTGGTTTCCAGAGACTATAAATTCCCCTGAAGTCCTCTGTAGGGGACTGACCACCATCATCACTTCAAAAAGCATCTGTGACAACGGTAATGTCGTAGGAAAACAAAGGACACAAGATACTTCGGTTTTCTCCTTTCCTCAACAGGTTTATTGCCTTTTAAGAAAATTTTTGTAAAATATAAATACAAAGGCAGAGAATTTACTTACAAAGTTAAAACACAGATTTCAAACATAAACACACAATTCAGAAAATTTTAGTTTTATGTACATTTTCAAGCAACCTCAACATATTATGTTAGTTTTCAATATTTTACAGGGTACAGAAAAAAATAGCTCAAAGTCTTCTTTAAATAAGAGCATAAAATGTTTAAACATATAAACAATCCGGTTTGATGCGTGAAAACTAATTTCACAGCTTTTAAATTAGGATATAAAAGTTTCATACAATTAGTTGTTGTGTGTGGATATGGTTTGAATTTATGTTACACGCTACCGGATTATATCCAATAGCACTGACCTGGCCTGCGCAGGTCCTCTGTAAACAAAACATAAAGTTACAACAATTGCCAAGTGCCTTCACCCAATTCACACCCCCAAACCAACCCCGTGGCTCTGGCCACACCTGAAACAGTGGCGGTCGCTGTCACGGGAGCTGTGTGTGACACTGAGTCCAAGTGTCCCAGCTCCTTTTCCTCATTCTTTTTTTCCTTAAAAAAGAAATGAAAAGAAACTAATGTTCCAGGTAAAAACGAACATATCCCAAAAAGCAGGTGTGCATTTGAAAAGTAAAGAAACACTGTAAGAACTTCATAAAAACTGACTGAGAAGTTTAAAAAGGAAAAAACAAGAACAAAAAAACAACAACACAACATGTTGCTAAGTCCTTCTGACTGGAGTCGTTTCTCTTATATAAAGAAGAGATATTTTCATATGTAATAGTGTCCTTTCTTTACAGAAATAGTCGTATTATGACACATATGCACAAAGATTAACACTATGACACACTGTACATGGCGGGCGCGGCGAGCTCACCAGTAGTCGTCCGACACCATGTCGCTGGGGTGCAGCCACTCCATGGACGAGCCCAGCAGAGTCTGCAGCTCGCTGGTGAATTCCACCAGATCTAAGAGCTCCTTGCTCTCGGGGTTAAAGGCCTCCAGGTCTTTGGAGCAGGAGAACAAGAGACTTGCCGACACTTGCCGGTAAAATTCGGCCTCGGCAATGGTGACGATTTCCACGTTCGGGAAATTGCAGCGGAAGATGCGGGAGGACATTTTCAGCTTCTTGAGCACGTCCGAAAGCAACAGCCAGTTTCGAGGCCTGCGGATGAGACGGGAGAGCGGTTCGAGGTTTCTGGGCCAACCTGAATGCGCTCTGTACTCAGAACCCCCATGCCGATGGGCCGGCCGGGAAGGGGGGGGCGTGTCACTTCTGCTGGGACACCGCCGCCCCGGCCCGGTGTCTCACCATCCCTAGGAGAGCTACTTTCGGAGGTGACAACGCGGGACCCGTCTGGATTTGCTAACCCACCGCCAAGAGAGGACGGGCCGACTCAGACGGGAACAGGGACGGTACCTCGGAAGGAGCCTCATCTCGGGGTGTCACGGTGCTGCCAGAGGCTGCCAGGCAAACAGTGGCCACAGCTCGGGTCACCACTCTCCAAGGCGAGCACCCCGCTACTGTCACTGTGGGAACTCTCCTGTGCCCCAGCCTGGGAGCCATTCCCGGAGGCCTCCTGGGTCTCTCCTGTCCTGTCCCCTCCTCCCGAACGGAGCACGAGCAGCACGGAGGGCTGGCCGCCTTGCGCTCCCTTCCCCACGCTCCAGCCCCGTGCCTCTGCGCTCTGGGAGGGGCGTTTCCGAGAAGGAAGGTGTTCCATTCCTTCGGTGCGCCCGGCCACGCTGTATGAGGCCTGTTACGACTACAGTGTCGCTATAGCAGCCCACTGTTTACGGCCTCGGAGCCCGAGGAGGTGGTTACTCCTGAAGCACCTGTGTCAACACATAGCCCACCAGCCTGTGGGGTACACCCCCCCCAAGGGATTGGTCATCGGCAGCCCAATGGCCCAACCCTGGGGGCAAGACTGGGTCTCACCAAATCTGGTGACACCCCAGAGCCCAGGTACCACATACCGTTCTTTTCAGTTTTACACGAGAAGGGGGTGTACCAGCACAGGCCAGGAGACCTCAAGTGCCATGGAAGGTCCCTATGGTGGCCTGTGGCGGGGGGCTCCTGAAGAGGACCTCTTTCCGAAAAAGTTCAGTGACCTACGGATAAGATGCCCCGACTCTTCTGTGAAATTCCAGCCACTGAATTCAATGTTCTCTGGGCCGGGCTGGGGCTGGGGGTGGGGTGCGCAGCTGGCGGTCCCTGATAAGGGCAGTTAGACCATCCTGTCCTCCGCTCCACACCTTTTCCAGAAAGGATCTACTGCAGGATGGGCGGTTCGTGGCCACTGAGGATTCATTCACCCGCCCACGCGCCATCTGTTGAAAGGGGTCTCTAACTCTGCCCCCCCTGCAGCTC
The DNA here is from genome assembly GCF_002007445.2 of Ailuropoda melanoleuca. NCBI lineage: Eukaryota > Metazoa > Chordata > Mammalia > Carnivora > Ursidae > Ailuropoda > Ailuropoda melanoleuca. Next base: position 34,371,168 of record NC_048238.1, read on the forward strand.
AGCCTCCCTCAAGCACGTGACAGCCATGCTCACCCCTGAGCGACGGACACTTGGATGTTGTAACACGGTAAGAGGGGGCTTTCTGAAAACTCAAATTCAAACACATCGCTGTAGGCCTCGTCGTCGTCATCCTGGTCCTCCGGTCCCGGGGGGTTCGCTAAAACATCATATCCGCTTTCATCATCTGGTTCTAATGGATGGCAAACAAGAGGGACAAGAGATCAGCAAGCTGCCGCGAGAGGCCCACTGTTGTCAGAAGAGGACTCTTTAGAAAGTCTTGCCCAACTCTGCCCTGTTTACGGCACCCGCCGCCCGCCACCCCTCACCCACACGAGAGAGAAATGTTCTGTCACTCATTCACTTGCCACCGAACGAGAACGGACAGGTACTCACCGCACACAGAGCTACCGTAGAACTCCCAAGAGCCATTGGAGTCTTCGTCACTGCGACCCTGTAGGTCATTTAAATAATCTGGAGAGAGAAAAACAAGATAAACACCACGGGGAAGAATGAAACACTGGCCGAGGTAGGGGGCACTTCCCTGTGGGGGCTGGTGTGCGATTCCTGTCTAGCCCACAGCCCTCCCTCTCGGGTGCGCTTCCAATACCCTGTTCTCGGCCGCAAGGGGCCAGAACCTGCTTATCCGTGTCCACCCGCCTTCCTGACCCACGGACCACCCTTACTGCCCCTGGCCCGCCAAAAAAGCTAGGCTGGCAAGCTAAGAATGTTCTCGGTCCTCACGAGCGAAGACAGTGCGCATCTCTTCTCTGAATCACGTAGCCCTTCTCTGGCAGACTAACTTTCCCCAGCAAGCATAGCTAAGGTGAGGAAGGGTGCGCCCCGTGAGTGAGGGGGTAGGCCCCGGACAGACGGGCGCGAAGAAGCCATCTAAATGCCTGGACTAAGGCCATTTCTGGAACTCTGTCGTACCTGTTAAAAACTTCTCCATCAGTTCGCTGTGGGTCATCTTCATGATGGTTCTACCTGAGTACGTAGCCAGAGTGGGGTCAGCACCATAGGAGAGGAGCAAGCGGACAATTTCCAAGTGATCGTTCTCAACGGCATCGTGGAGAGGTCTAGAAGAGACGCGCGGGGCGGTTAAACCCGAGCTCGCCTCTGACAACGGGCAAAACTGGAGGCGTGCGCGGCCATTCCGGATAGGGGAACGGAGGCACCGGGAGCGGCCCACAGTCAAGCAATGACCTACTCTTGTTACTTCTACATGTAACCCTTTCCAAGGCAGGTGAAAGGACCATTTCAAGCCTAATTCTCAAATACGAATCTGTTTTAATCCAGGGCCTGAGGAGGACACTCAAGCTAAACTGAGACCATTTTCAATGAACTTAAGTAGTGGCACAGGCTGGGGACAAAAGAATTTATGGCGCGGGGCGGGGGGATCACACCATTATGGAAGCCAAAATGCCAAGCAATTGTTCTACCGTTTAAAAAAAAAAAAATCCTACTCCTTTTTAAAAAGGAAACTAGGTGCAAAGTGGAGCCTTTCCAGAAGTCTGCACGCTGGCAGCCTGGAGACAGATGATCACGCCTCTGGCCCTGAAGCAGAGTCCGTGGGGGTGAGCTCTCAGGAGGGTACAGAGTCTTCCCGCCTGTGTCCACTGGGGTCAGAACGCTGCCCGCAGTCCCATCCTGAGGGAACGCTACTCGGAAACCATGAGACACCAAATACCTTGCGGTTTTGCTGATTTTACGCCTGCCAGCAAAGCCCTCTGCCCCGCCTCCTGGTTGCATCCCACACACACGCAGGAAAGACGCTTGGGCTGACGCCGACCTGGGCCACTGACCCAAGGTCAAAGACAGGGTAGGGGACAGGCCCTACGGAGCCGGTGGCCGCTGACCCTGTCTGTATTCCTGAGACTATCAATTCACATGTATTTTAAATAAGGTGATGTCGTAGATACTGACAAAAGGTGCAGGGTCTTAAAAAAGCCAACAACACCCTCAGTTATCACGCAGGCTCCGACTTCTTCAGGGCCTTCTGTCCAGGGCAACCTCAGTCGTTTTTATAAACGTTCTATCGACGTTTGCCAGAAAGGTCTGTTCAATTCCACTCTAGAAGACTCAGCCATCAATGCGCTTAGGTTACCTCTCCCCGTCTTTCCTTCTGGGGTTTCCCCCTGCCCCCGAGAGCCACCGCCACTGACCTGGTTCCGTCCTGGGCACTGCAGTTGACGTCCGCGCCGTACTCGAGCAGGTGTCGCACGATGTTGAGCCACCCCCTCGCACAAGCCTCATGCAGGGCGCAGTAACCCGCATTGTCTCGATGGTTCACGTCACAGATCTTGTTCTCCAGGCAGTACAAGACCACCTCCTGTGGTCAAGGGTGGGGAGAGGGGGATGCCATCAGACCGCTGCACCAGGAACCCTGCGCAGCTGACCTCTCCGCAGCCTGGCAGTGCCCGCCCTCAGAGGCGTGCGCCCCCGGGGGAGGCGGCGGGGAGTGGGGGAAGGGGGTTGCTGGGGAGGTGGCAAGAGCACGTGTAATGGAGTCAATGGGTCCATTCAGTAAGTGGCAGTGGAGAGAAACCCAAGTCTAGATAAAAGCGTGGATGACCGATGCACAGAGATTAGATCAGCCGGGAGAACATTCCTTCACGTAGAGAGGGAGGGATGGCGCGTCAGGTTAGCCAGGTCCTCCCACGCTCCCGCTTGCAGGTAAGTAGGGTACAACAAGAGACGCGCTCTCTCTGCACGACGTCTGACGTCGAGAAAGCACACAGAATGCTTCAGATAACCCCACGTCTATTTCACCTCCCGCCACCCCCCTGGGAGCCGGATAGATATGTAACATTTTCATAGTTACTTAAGTTAATGACAGGGATCCAAAAAACCACACGCTGCAACCTACACATCTCGAGAACTAAATAAAACAAGCTTACCCTTCCCCCCACCGTCTCAGAAGATATTCTATGTCGACGGTTTGCATTAGAATCACTGTTATTAATCTGACTTCTTTGGTGTGTTAAAATATTAATATGAACCGCTCCCGGTAAGCAGAGCAGTAATTTATTCCATGTTTTATTACCTTGATTAAGAAAGTTTTCAAACACATAGAACAGCGTTTGCCACCGGAAAACACACGACACTGCTTTCCTACAAGTCATGCCCAGCAGAGAGCTGTCAGGTTCCCAGAGCTGGGGGTAGGCGGAGCCAGCCTACACACGGTCTCCTTGCTGAGGGGGAGCTGGATGGGGTCAGAGCAGGCCTCCCTGTGACACCTTTGAAATAACTCATCTGTTAAACCCCAAATAGGGGTCATTCCAGCCACCCGCAGATGTAAGGCGGGCAAACCTTCTGTGCCCTTCCAGGGACCCATCAATCAGAAGTGACCATTTACTTGGAAGTTAACTAGAATGTTCCATATGCTCACCCTGTGAACCTAATGCTGCATGCTGGTAAACCTGGCCATCGGTGCCCTGTGGCTTCAGGTCACCGCAGCAGCTCCCCTCCAAAACTGGAGGAGGAAGAAAGAAGGCATGCCCACAGATGCGTTTCTTCGTTTGGAGCCCAACCTGCCAGAAAGCCCACAATCCTCTGGGCTCCCAGGCCACCTGCCCTGAGCCCTGGTATCCAGGATACCTCATGAAGCTGCTGCTCTTTTAGCAGGCCCTCACTAGCCAGGCTCGAGTGGACGGCTGCAAGCTAATGAGTTGTGTGCCCCAGCCAGGGAGAGGCCTCGTCACGTGGCTCTGGGATCAGGTCTGAGCGCCACCGACTGCTGTGCGCGGATCAATTTACCCGGGTCCCGGCGGCCTGCCTGGTGTCCTATCAACCCAGGGTTTATTTGCTCTGACAATAATGGCCTTCACCTGGAAACCTCCATCGCTACTGGGCTGATTCGAGGGTACCTCGAGATGAAAGGACGGCCAAGCTGATGGGTAAGTCGACTCTCTTCTGGAAGGCGGCAGAAGAGGCAGGAGGCAGCAGGCACCCGCCGGCCATGGGCTGCCCTAACTGCACTGTGCTACTTATAGCGCTTCTCGGTCTCCCCAAATGAGGATGTCACCTGTTACCCCACAGTAAGCTACGGGACAGCCGGAAGGGAAGGTGGTACTGTTCTCATTCCACGCTTGGGAAGAGTCAGAGGGCCCAAGGGGGCCCCTGTGAGAGGGATGCAGTCCAGCTGCGATGAGCGCCCCTCGAGGTCCGCTCTGTTAGGGTCAACGGAGCTTAACGAACTACACCCTTCTGCTGCTGGCCACCGCTGTCAGCCACAGAGATAATGGTGACGAGGCTGGGCAAGTCTGCCTGCCCAACCCAGTTCTTGGCTGATTTTCGACACTAGAAATGGGAGGGTTGGAAGGGCAGCCCACCCATTTCCAAACAAAATGACACTGTTTTCGTTGGACAATTCTCTGTTAAGCGGCTATAAGCCGAATGCCATTAACCGCAAAATGTAACCATAAAGGCCATAAACCCGACATTGTTAATTAATTAAATGCCTCATTAACTTTTTTAAAAACATGATTTATTCAATTCATAGAAAATTTAACCATCACCACTAAACGCAAAGCATGTGGTTGCACATTGGCATTTTAGCCTAAGAAACAGAAGCCTTTTCATCGGGAGGGAAAGCTTCAACTGTCTCCAGCCATGCAAGTGGTCTCCTTGACATGGAGGGTGTTTCTGAACCTAAAGGACCGGATAACCACAACACAAAGCGCTGATGGCCTCTTTTACGACACACGGTACCCCCGAGCTAAGCAGAAACTCACAATGGGAAAGAACTGACTTTTGGAAGACCCTCCCAAATCCATGCCTTCGTGAAACACGCCTGTTTGGGGTTAAACAGATTGTCCTTCAGTTTTCAAAGATTTAGACTGGGGAATCCGACTGGCCATCTTCCCAAGATTTTAAATTCCGCCCAATGAGATCCCAGTTCAATGCTCAGCATCGCACTGGTGTCTATGCAACTTATATCCTGAACTTGAGGTGTGAAGAGGGAGAAGGAAACAAAACCAAACCCAGCTGTCCTGACATAAACATTTCCAAGGCTTCAGGTGCCATCAAATGCCCGGCATGTAGCTTAAAAGCACACAGGTCGAGTAAGTGCCCCCTTGGTCCAGGCCTCAGACCCACTGGTTCCACAAAAACCAAAACGGAAACTTCCTTAGAGGACCAACAAGTGTCTTTGGTCCCAAATGGAGACTGTTGGAAATGCCAAGATCAGAGGAGAGGCGGGGAGCCCTGCCCTCCTGCTGTCCCTCCTCTCATCCAGCATCTGCCGGGAGCACAGGTCCCTTCTGTCAGTGAGGACCAATCGCGCGCAGAGGAGCGAAGGCCGGGCACGGCGCACGGGCTCTGGCTCAGCACCGGGTACGGTATTGGCCCGGTCATCCCAGGTGCTGCAGCTCTCAGCTCGCGGGAAGCCAACCGGCTGCCACAGGGATTTCACCTCCCCTAACCAAAAATCATTCGAGAGAGTTCTCTCCAGGCAACCCAGAGATCTCCAGAAGAGGAACGCTGGTACAAACAATAGCACATTTAACCGATCCCCAAAACTACCCCCAAACTAAGAAATCGCTAGTGCTTCCTATGCAGTCATGCCCGGGGAGGCGGGGGGGGGCTGGCTTGGGGGTCAAGGCGGTCACACCAGGAAGGGCTCCCCCACACAGCGGACAGAGGCACAGAGCTGGCCAGGCAGTGGGGGCCGGGACTCTGGGCCAGCACAGGCCCTGCCACGGCAGCCCTTGTCCACACCTCCACACTCAGCCTCTTTTATTTCCACCATTCAACTCCCAGAGGGCTGATGCCAGCATAAAAAATGCCTTTGCCCTGTGGGCTATTACATCACAATTTCATCTGACAAGTGTGGTGGGGGAGCCGCGCAGGGCAGAGGGGGTAATCTATCTCTCAGAGGGCAACTCCAGCCTGAGCAGGTCTGGGAGAGGAGCAGGGTGGGGGAGGGGCGGTGAGTCTTAGACACAGCCAGAGTCCCCCTCCCCCCGACCCCCGGCGGCTCAGAAAAAAAAGACTCTTCAGGTCTGCCCCCTAACCCCAACCCCTACCCACACATCTCCTCTCCCATTCCCACCAGGAGCACCGCTTTGCCCAGAACAGCACAAGCAACCCAAAATAGAGCTAATAACTTCTCTCCCCCTTGCTAATCAGAATCCGCAAGGGCTCATTAAAATTCCCCCAGTCGCCAAGCCCTGGGTTATGTCAGATTTTGTATCAGAGATAAGTGAGCGAGACTGGAGGGTGCCGAAGCAGCTACCTGCCTGAACACGAAGTGAACATCACAGAGGCCTTTCTTTTCACGTGGCGACTGAACACGCCAGCAAGGAAACGGGAGCCGGGAGCACGAGTGGGGCGGACACAAACATCCTGCTGGAACACCCGGCCCAGCCCCAGATGAGGAGGGGGCTGCGCTCCGAGTCCCTGCCCGGACCCCGCCGGACCCCCAAGGCCCCTCACCTCGTAGCCGAGCCTGGCGGCCCGTTGCAGGAGGGTCTCGCCTGCGTTCTTGTTGACGATGAGTCTCCGTGCTTCTGGAGGCATCGGGCGTGACTGGGTGGTCTCTGGAGGGGAGCTTGAGCGTGGCAGCTGTGAGGACTGGGAAGCTGGTAGCAACTGTTGCAAACGGTCGAAGGGCTTCTGGTCCTGCTTGGCTGGTGACAGATCGTAGTCGGAACTGGGCTCGGGCCGCTTCCGGAACCTCCGGACAGTCACCTGTCACAAAACCGGACGGAGCGCACAGTTAAGCCCGGCGTCGCGCACCGGCTTCTTCGGCCCTCCTCCCCGAGTGACAGACCTGAGCGGAGGAAGGACCTTTCCCTTTGCTTTTGTTTTGGGGGAGAAGACGGGGTTGTGTGGAGGGGACCTGGTGAGGGGGGCAGGAGTGACGTTCGGGGAGGAACGTGGGAAAAGGGACGCTCTGTCCCCAGCCCAGCGGGGAGCAGCGGGGCAAGAGGTACCTTGCCGTCCGCGTTCTCCACATAGTAGTCTCCCGTCAGCGACAGGCCCTGCCTGGGCTCCTGAGGGATCAGATGCTTGGTTTTGCACAGTCTCTTCCCGGATGGTTTCTCGCTGTTGTCGGTGTATTTCTGCAGCAGGGAGGCAGCCTGGCAATCCTCTTCTTCGTCTGTGCACAGCACATCTGTCTTCTGGCTTTCTTTAATTTTCTGCTGTTTGGCAGGCGGCCTCGAGGCTGGCGTGCAGCTTGGCTGAGTCTGCTTTTTGCCGCTCACATTGGTGGATGAAAGGCTCTTCATGGGCGGAGAGCCGGAGAACACAGGCAAGCCTAAATCCGGAGGGGGTGGCGGGCGGGAAGGAAGGAGGGGGAAAAGAAGCAGGCGTTACATAGTTGTAGCCGGTGTGGAAAGAAAAGCCCATTGTTAGCACTGATCACTGGAGCCGCTTCAGTTTTTAAAGATATACCAATTATGTTTCCAAAGCATTAATATTTTAATTATCCCACATTCAAACGACAAATAGGTTAACCCACAAAACGCCAAACGGCCCCAAGTTTCCTCAAAGGACGGAGACAGGAGGGCAGGAGCCAGCCCTTCCAGATCTCCCCCACCCACCCACGGGGGGGGGCCGCTTCGTGCTCTGGACCTAAGCGAGCGGACACAGGCTGAGGCTGGACAGAGGGTGCTGGCCAGCCCCACGGGGTCGCCCGGACCTCCCCTTCCTGCCCAGGCCCGGGCCCAGAGCAGGAGCCAGGAAGACAAGCTCCCTCCTGAACCCCTCACTGTATATTCCCAAGGCAAGGGCGGAGGCTGGAAGGACCTTGAAGGAAAGCACCCTCGCCTGCCACATCCTGGTCCGTCCACTTCTCTGGCGCTTGGCTCCTCCCAGGGCCCTTCCCCACGGAAGGCAGGTGACCCACCCTCCAGGAGAGGGGCGGCCTCTGCGTACCTTGTTCATTATCACTGGATTTGAGGGACTCCTCCGACCAGCTTCTGTTGCCTTTGGCCTCAGCCCTTTTCCTGCCGGGTTTCTCTTCGGGGCTGTTATTGCCCTGGGCGGTGACCTCAGGCTGAAGCGCCTGGGTCACTTCCTTCCTGCCCTGGCGGCCAGGTTTGCTCTCTGCTGCCGACACCTGCTGCTCCCAGCGTTCTCTAAGGTGCAGCAAGTGGCGTTGCTTTTTAGGATGGAGCCCTGTTAATTCAATGCACACCTTCAGCTTGGTCAGCTCACTACAATGTGGCTCTTCTAAGTGGTTAGAGGAACTGTTTGTCATTTCCCTCTCAGGCCCGTCATCTAATGGAGAAATAACTACAAATTAATCAAAAAGCCCCCTGGGGGGGGGAACAAATTGTCTTACGCATCACTAATAGGGGTGGGGGAGGGAAGGGGAGTGAGTGGTCACTGCCTTTGCTTGAGCTGGTCACCAAGTCTCTCGGGAGGGGACTTACTCATCTTTGGCCATCTTTGGGCTCGAGCTCCTGCATCTGGCTTTGGGGACAGGGGAGGTGTGAGCGGCTTCCCCGGGGCTCCGGGGGGGGGGGGGGGGGAACGGGGGACCTCCACAGCTCGGCACTAGGGACTCCCCCGGGGCGCCCCGCGGCTAGGGGGTGCAGCACAGCTCGGGGCTGTCCTCCTGGGGCCGCATGCGCAGGCAGCTGAAGCCGACCGAGCTCACCTTTCGAGACCCGTCTCCGCTTGGCTTTCAGCAGAGCGTCCTCCGGCAGCTCTTCCGTGGCCGTCTCGGTGTGGCTGCTGTCACCTGAGACTTTGCGCTTTCTGTCCAGCCGGAGGGTGGGGCTGTGCGGCATGTCCACAGCCGCCTGGTCAGTGGGTGGCTCGCTCACGGGCTGCCTGTCCACGAAGTATTTCTCCACAGGAAGATCTTTGTCCTCTGTAGTTTCAAAAGGATCGTGCTTGTTGCCAGCACTGTATTCGCCTGGGGCGGGCGGGGAGACAGGAGTACAAGGAATGAAGGCTCAAAGGTCACCGTGAGAAGGCAGGACCTCCGTGCCCGTGCTAACCTGCCACCAACAGACCCTTCTCCGGAAGACCGGGGGCCTCACGCACTGCAAGCACAAAGCCCATCGGCAAGTAAAGCAGAAAGCGAAGACATATACGACGCTCAACTTTCTCCTTGTACCTTCTAGTTGGGGCACGAGGAGACTGGGAAGATGAGGCATCACCGCAACTTCGATGACGCTTAGGTCCCTCCCGGGGCCCTTTCCCACAGGGGGCAGGTGACCCCGCGGCAAGAGCCAACCAAGCCAGGGCTGACCGAAGAACTCTCTCGGGAAACATTTGCTGAGGGCATTATTTGGAAATAAAAGGAAGGCTCTGTAATAAAGAGAACAAATAGCTCCTACATGTCATCTGCAGAAGGGATCGCATCCGTGTCCCCTTGGGTCAACCGGGAGACAGTGAAGAGGGCTGGCGCGGGGCAGGCAGAGAAGCTGGGACCAAGGGTGAGGGGAAGAGGAGCCCAGGGAAGCCAAAGGAGAGGCTTCCTGGTGTGCACACAAGGGTCAAGGCCAATTTCGAAGAACTCAACCTGATTACCACGCGTCCCCCTGTCTTTCTCCCTTCCGAGGAGGGGAAAAAGCATATGTTAGCCCCCCCAACTCCTCGGTGACACCACGCACACCCAGGGGGACGCCAGTTACCCCACCTGGCACTCCTTTCATGCCTTCCTTCACACGCAAGCACCTGAGGACATTCCAAACCCCAGGCCCCGCCCCCCTTGCCGTCAGGTGTGTCCTGTTGCACCAGGTCTGGTGAGCTGCTCTCACTCCAGCGCTCCCTATGCCACGTGGCCTCCTCCTGCTCCACCGAGCATAGACTCGGGACCTTTCCTCACATCGCCTCAGCTTGACATCACGCGCTGCTGCGGCTCTAGCCTAAGAAATGGCTCATCGATGGTCTGGGTCACCTTTCTTCTAATATGCAAAAGAATTCCATAAGCATCCCTGCGATGTTAAGGAGCGGGGGCTGGGTATTCCGGTCACACTGACCAGAACTGCTCGAGTCCATCTCTAGACGATGCCAGAAACACACTTCATGTGCCCACCCCATCCCAAACCCGGCCACTTCAAATATCACTCCCACTCCTGACCAGCCCAGCTGCTTCCCCGATCGGCTTTTTCTTGGAGGCATCACCACCAGTTAGTGGTGGTCAGGTGTGTGTGTGTGGGGGGGTTCTCCCTGGCCTTGGCTAGCCTGTGCTCTCTATGGTGGAAGGACCCAACCATGTGGGTCTTGTCACGGCAGCGTCCCAACACAGAGCTCAGCGGGCAGCCGGGATGACCGCTGGCCTGGGCTGGGCCCGGGCAAGCAAAGGGGGCAGGCTGCGCCTCGCGCGCGCCTGCTGCTCTGTGACCCTCTTAACTGCTCTGGCAGTAACAGCGCTACTTTACAACTCGACCCCCTTCAGTTGTAAAGTGGGACTATTACCGCAAGCTGCGTCCCGGGGGTGGGCTTCATAAACACAGGCCGGGCCCAGCTAAGAGAAAGGCTGGAGAAATCACTTTAACGAACGAAGGGATGCCAAGACCGTCAGACTAGCTTGAATGTTAGCCCCACCACAGGAAATTTTCAGATGTGAGCCCTCCTGGTTAACAATATTTGACGTCTCTGGCCAGCCTCGACCAGCCTTCCCAGCAAGCCCCAGGGGAGGCGCTGGGGATCAGTGCACAATTTTAAAGTTAATTTAGTGGACGCATCATCCCCCCACCCCAGGTAGGAAAGATGGCTCGAAGCAGGTGATTTGAAAGCAGGGGTAACCGGGAGGTGATGGATGCCGCGTGGGGCCCTGGCCGCCTCTGTCCACAGCTGAGATGTGCCCTGATCCATTTACACCTCTCTCCATCCCGAGATTCTGCTTCCATATTTTACACTTTAAATGCAGGCCCCATAATCACCTCTATCTGTTAACAGCCCCGACTCGTCTGAAGAGGCGCGTCTTGCTCCAGGAGAAGGCTTTCCGGGGGGTCTTCACCCTGGCTGCAAACTTCCAACCATGCAGTGCATTTCGAACCCATCTTCCTGGCCTTTCGCGGGGTCAGCAAGCAGGGACTGACTGGAGACCTCGTCTCCCTGTTTCTGGCTGCACCACAGCGCCCCAACACGCGGACAAGAACCCTTCCCTTCCGTGTCCTCTGGGCTCTCCAGCTGGTAAAAGCCGCCTGAGGGCAGAGGACGCCCCTTCACCCACCAAGACAGGCAGCAAAGCCACACCTTGCCCGCTGCTCCCGCTCAGCAGGGGAGGGCGCTCCTGTGCTTGACCTTCCAGGCAGACTGTCCCCTCCTGCCGCGTCCCAGGGACCCCACGATGTGACGCTTGTGGCTCATTACCAGGAACCCTTCCATGACTCAAGTCACGGGTCAGTGAAATCACTTGCCCATGCAACATAGCTGAGCTGCCTTCTGAATCCCTATTTTGCAAGAGGATCTTTCCCCAGACTAGGTCCCGCCATCCTTTCCCGAACTCCCAAGCCTCTCGGGGCAAAGATCCCAATTGGACTCAGTGAAGGCCCTCCCCCACAAAGAATACTGAAGAGCACCCACCATGACTGTCTAAGAGACACATGGCCACCGGCTAAGGGGGGAGACTCCATGCCACACGCCCCACCCAGAGCTCGGCGATGAAGCTATCCTAGCCACAGCGCATGGGGTTTCCCTCGAAAGCAAAGGAGCCAGAGAGCTAGATACACAGGGGTCCTTACCCCCGGGGCCGCCATCGCTGCTACTTTCAGCCCTTCTGCAAGTGGGAAGGCATGTGCTCTTGACCACTTGATCTAAGCAGATGTGAATGTGGCTGTGTTGTTCCTGGCTTAACACTTGCTCTCTGCAGCGCGGTCCCGTGACTCGCAGCGCCTACGTCCCACAACTTACCATGGTTGTGCCATAGTGCCACCTCACAGAAACATCGCCATGGCAACATTAACGCCTCACCGGGGCAGCCAAGCACCCTCCCCACTGTGGGCGACCAGGCCCCCGTGAACCCTAAACAAGGTGGGAGGGTTGCCCGTGATGGAAAGTCCCTCCTCTGCACGGAATTATAGCTCCTTCAGCAAAGGCTAACATTGTGGAAACTCACACCCTCTACAAAAGGGACACGGGGAACCTCGGGTTCCAAACTCAATGCAGTTTATGAACATGCAGGTGCTCGGCCCCAGAGAAGTTTCGTGAAGTCTTTTGATTGAGACTTCTTCCAGGTCCTGCCCAGGCATCACCACGGAGCAGGTCCTGGCTCTGCCCTAGTCAAGTGGCTGCCAAGGGAGACCATCACTCCCAGTTCACGGGGGAAGAGACCAAGTCTCCTTGTCCCTCCCCACCTTCGAAATGCCACTGACGGTTCCTCTATGGATAAGCTTCCAAGTCTGCGAAGCCTCCTAAGGCATTGGGTGGACTTCTAAAATAAACACTGAATCTGGCCACCCCGACTACCATGAACAGCAGATGAAAGTCCTGACCACTGTTTCCGACTTCATTCGCTCTTCTTAAGCCAGCCCCTCCCAACGAGATGCACCCATGTGCACCCATGTCTGTCCAGCCGAAGCCGAGCAGGAAGCACCCACCATCTCAGAAGCTCCTGGGGTCTGCGGGAGGGGAGGGCTGCCCTGGAAGAGGGAAGGCATCTGGAAGGCATCCTCTACCCTCTTCACAGACCCTGTCTACCCCCACCCCCTAGCTCCCACGTGCTCACAGCTTGGCTCTCAGCCACATGGACCCCCGAGGGGAGAGAGCCAGTGTGGAGCAGGGCCTGAGACATGAGGAAGAAAGGGTCAAGAAGACCCATTAAATAGTAGCTGAATGGATCCAACACCTGCTGTCCCCCAGATGAGGAGGTGACAGCAAGGACAACGGTTCCTCTAGGTACCCCTCTTGACCAACCACAAATCACAAGTCCCCAGAAGACTGGGGACGGTGACCCACTTCCTTCGTTGTCCCGATCTTCAAAAGTGAGCCCCACCCCCATCTCTTCCCCAATTCTTCTCCTGCCCTTGGTGATGACCTATGCCTTGCTGGGTTGTGTCCTGGGTGTTCCAGGAAAAGAACCCATTGGTCTGAGCCTGGAGGGACTCGGGAGGGGAGAAGGGAGGCCTTTGAGTCATCTGGGCTCTGCTCTCCATTGACCAGACTGGGTACTCGTCTCTAGGTTCATTCATTAGGAAGGATGTGGAGGACACAAACTTCCCTGGGGAGAAGGCCAGGGTGAGTGAGGTGGGAAGAGCAGACCCACCCCCGGATCTGGCCATGTTACCAGAAACCCACACAATGGGCAAGAGACTCAAGTCTGGCTAACTTCTTGCTCCCTTCCTCCAGCCTACCTCACCCGTTCCCTCTCCTCAGAGAGGCACCTAGCCGTTAACTTGGCTTTGCCCACGTCTACCATGTCTCCCTGAGAGGCTTCCCCAGCTGGCATCATGGGCAAATCGGAAAAAATGGGCTGCCTAGAGCGAGCATGAGAGCCTGGAGGAAGGCGTTCTCTGCCGCTTTACTCCAGAGCTGCTCGGACCCTCCACGTTCCCCTATCCATCCCCCTGAGGTGGAAGACTAAGGAAATCTTTACTTCAGGTGCCTCAGAGTCCCCACCACTGACTAGTGACAAAAACTCCCTTCTTTGGAGACTAAAGTAAAACAAACTGGTCCTGGTGTGGCCTACCCAGAAACCTGGACACAGACCTTTGACCCCAAGGCTGACGGGGCGGGGGGGGNGGGGGGGGGGGGGTGCAGACGGAGGAGGGGTCTGTGCCCTAGGCAGCGAGACGCGCCCTCTCCAGGACCACAAATTCTCCCAAACTCCATCAGGCGCCAATGAACACCAAACCCACGACGCCCGATAGCACAGAGCTCACAGATGCACCTCCCATCCCTGACTGTCCTGTGTCAGGAGGGTTCTGCACCCATTGTCTCCTTGACATTCAGCCACACGCACGGAAAAAGACCTTCTCCACTTGCTACCCACACACCGTATCAGCCAGGGAAGTCTCGCGAGCATATCTCACGACCCACACCACAGTGGGGGACCAGCTGCTGGGCCCCAAGAGTGACTTGAGAAAAGCACCAGCTTTCCCTCCATTTTGCCTCCCCAACAGAATACAACCTCTGTCTGCTGGGAAGGACCCCCTCTCCTTTATACCACGCCCCCGGATCACGCTGTCACCATCTAACCATGGCCAACACATCTGCCACCGAAAATAATGATCTCATCGCTATGGTGCCTCCATCAGCCTCCGTCCCATTTTAACAAAACTTCTGCCTCTGGAAGGAGATTACGAGTATTCTCCATTCCATGGGAGACTGTCCCTGTGGTGGGTGGGGAGGTGCCGCTGGCTGAAGTATCATCCCACTGGTACAAAAAAGAAGGGAAGGGAAGGGAACCGTATCTGTACCTGCCACGAAACAGCACACAATACACATGGCCACATTTCTCCCTCGCTGCCATTCTCCCACTTAAATCGTATCAGACCGTTACTAACTATAGGACTGCCGTTTCTCTGGAAAAGGAGATGCGTCCCAAGAAATCATCTTTCACGGGGGCCTCGTCCCTGGACGCCACCACGTTCGAACGGACAATCGGCCCTTCCCTCCTCGGCCCTCGAGAACAGTCTATTTCTCTGCGCAGTCCACTGGCTGTAGGGCCGCTGCAGTGAACCGCGTCCTGTCACCCCCCTCTCCGGAAGCTCTGGGAGCACTGCCCCCCCACCACCACACATAAGCTGCTTGGGTTTACTTACATCTCTCATTGTCATTCTGGTCGGCAATGGCCTCTTCCAGGGCGACCGACTTTGGCTTTTTGTCCTGACTTCCTTTCAACCTGTCCCAGTCGGCGGGGCTGAATTTGCACACCTCGGAGTCTTTGGCTGTGGGGTGGCCACCTTCTCTCTCCTTCATCTCCAGCTCTGAGAAGCGCATCATTGCACGCTAGAAAGAGAACGGAGACGGGAAAAAAAAAAAACACAACACCTTACCATCAAAGCTATTTCATTTGCCTTACCTTAAAGGAAAGCAGTTGCAAAGAAAAGTTTGCCCAATACCAACCACAATTTATGATACAACTGAGATATTTTAAAACGTAATAGATAAAAATGTAAGAGTAGCTATACGTAAGTAATCACAGTCGTTACTCGTAAAGCCATATGTATATAGATATATATGCGTTGTGTATGGATATCCATACATACACCATGGCACAGAGACATTCTCTTTTTGAAGGTAAATAAAAACAAAACAAAAACACAACGCAAAGAAAACAAAACAAAAACACAACAGAAAAGAAAACAAAATGCACAATGAATAAAGACGACCATGGCCCACAAACTTCCCTTCGTATATTTGGAAATGAAATTTAACTCAAAAGGTTTATGTAAGATTCTAGTAATAAAAATTTGAAGAACTGACCTCACAGTAAGCAGCGGGTAGACATAAAATACTGTCCTCTTGTAATCCTTCCATCTATGTAATTAAAATGGGCACTCAATGGATCATTTAGATAACTTCATCCATTTTTATAAGCATAAACCAATTTTTTTCTTAACATTGCAACACAATTTGGCTTTATTTATCTTTTAATCAAAAGTAAAAATATCGTAAGGAAATTCCTATACAACATCTATCATTCACTAGCAAGTTAAATACATACTCTATCCCTTTAAGCGAGCTTTTTTTTTTTTTTTGGTGAAAAAAAAAATTGCACGAATCCCACAGACATGCGGCTGCTACACACCTCCAGCAAGTATCACGTAAGGCATTCTAAGCAGCACTGCTAGGCATTATTCGTTAATGTACAGTAATGGCAGAGAAATCAAGGCAACTGATAGGTAAACGTCATGCATTCTTTAGCTATCCTTCGCAATCATTAACACGTCTGTTAGCAGCGTCTGAGTGGAATTCTCGTAGCATCTACACAATTACGGCCAAGTACCCAGACACGTGAGCCTCCTAAGTGCTACCACTCACGTCCCCTTACTGGATACATGTCATATATTTACGTGACCATAAGCTTCATTAACCGAATCTGCCCGGCGCCCTGCCCTACCATACTCCCCCAATCCTCTTTCCACATTAACAAAACAGAACTGACAACTGGTCAAGTCACTGAAATTCGGGGGGTGGGGCGGGGTGGGGGGGGTGGCTCACCTGCAAGGCGCGCTGCTCCCGGCTGAGCTGGCTAGAATCAGCGTACAGTTCGGTAGTGACACACTTGAATCGGTCACCCACGTAACCAGCGGAATTCGCGATTCTCTTGGCCAGCTTAGATGGCTTCGGTTTGAGAACTTTGCCATCACTGGATTCTGCCTCATCGGCTCCATCTTTGGTATAGGCGGGGGTGACATCCACACTCGGGGGGGCACTGCCCACACAAAATGGTTTGGGATCCTCTTGGGTTTTCCCAAAAGTTACAGCCGGGCCATCGCTCCCCAGAGTTGGCTCCAGGAAGGGAGTCGAGACTGGCAGCCCCAGGTTCTCCTTGTTGGTTCCCGCCGGAATATTCTCCTTGCTTAAGCTGAAGACTGACTGGCCCGGGGCCTGTTTGAAAGCATAAGCTTCGTGGAAATCACTGATACGCCCCAACTCCTCTCTCAGGGCGACGAAATCGCGGTGCGGCTGCAGGGTCGGATCGACCGGGGGCTTGGCGGGCTCGGCGCTGGGGCCCACGCTGTCGGCCGCGAAGGCCGGCTTGGCCACGTTCGCGTCTGCTTTAGCATCCGGCTCCTCCCGGAGAAGGTCTACGTAGACAAGTTTGTCGCTCTTGACGACAGTTTTCCCTTGATTCCAGCTGGGGCTGGGCTTCAGGTTCTTGTCGGAGGGGACTTCTGGGTGTAGCTTGGTGCTGCTGGCCTCCAGCATCTCCGAGAACCGGTTCCGGAGGGTTGGGTCCTCGTAGCGTCTCTCGTGGGAGCGGGACCTCCTCTCCGGTTTCTCATCCTTAGTGATCTCTATGGGCGTGTGAGGTATCAACATGGGGTGCACCATGCCCAACCCCAGCGCGTCTTGGTAGGTCACAAACTCCGGCCGGCCTGTGGGCAGCCCGTAGGGCAGTCCGGGCTTGGGGGCAAGGTGCCCAGGGAAGAGACTGCCATTGGGCAGCAAAACTGGGTGAGGGTACACAGGTCCCTTGCCATGTAAGGAGAGGGGACTTATAGCGATGCCCTCGGGTGCTGGGTAAGGGAGGTAACTTCTGGGGTAGGGAATTGGTGGGGACCTAAACGCCTCGTTTGGAGATAGAAAGATCGAGCTGGGCGGGAGGCCATTCTCGTTTGCTTTGAAGCTGGGCTCCGGGTTGCTGGCTTTGGCGCCCTTGCTGCTGCCGCCGCCACCACCACCGCCGCCGCCACCACTACCGCCGCCGCCGTGCTTGGCAGGTGTAGTCGGGGGCTGGCCCACGTGCTGAATGACCGACGGCGTGGTGTCCATGGAGCTCCTGCTGGTCTTGCAGCCATCTGCATTGGCATTGGGGGCCGGCGACGCGGAGGCTGGGCGGCCCGCGCTCGACACCGAGCCCGAGACGTTCGTGACCACGGTGTCCGTGCCGCCCATGCGGGGACACGATGAACTCCGCTGCTGTGGTATCGCCCAGTCCAAGGCCTTGTTCTTCAGTGGCAGGCTTTTGCCATTGTTCTCTTCGTTGGGGCTCGGCCCGGGCACCACCCAGGACGAGGGAGCCGTGCTAATGATTTCAGACCTGTAGATAGCACAGCCGTTTCCGGGAGGAGACAGGGTTTCTTTCGGAATGTCGCCCCCAGACAGCACTAAGCCGCTTCCAGCTCTGCTGTGCACGAGGACCGTGGGAGCCATCTTTTTCATGTGGTCGGCTTTGGAAGCATCCACATCCACCACTTTCGCAGACAAGTCCAGCGGCTTATCGGTGACGTCTTTGGTAGCCGTCTGCTTCTCCAACAGAGGAGGGGACCCGCCGTCTTTCCTGTCTTGAGCCGCCGCCTTCCGGGCGTGTCCGGGAACCGGCTGGGCACTTTCGGCCCCTTCTGGGCCCTTCGGATACTTGCCGTTGGAGAGCCTGGCCGAGGGGAACTCGCTGCTGACCGTCATGTATGGCTTTGACAGGGTGACGGAGGGCGAGGTGGAGATCCTGGCGTAGTGCTTGTGAAATTCCGAGTAGGTGTCTGCGGCGGGCTGGGAGGGAAGGTGAACCCGGGGTGAAGGCCGAGGCGAAGGGGGCAGCAGGAGAGCCGCGTCCCCGGGCAGGCCGCTGGCGACCGCCTTGGCAGAGGGCACCCTCGGCTGTTTACTGTTCTGGATGTGGGGGTAAGCGTGGGAATCGACGGGGTTCCCGGGACTGACACCCATCTTCCACGGCAGGCTTTTGTCTGCGCAGTGGACCAGAGGTGGGATGGCTGGGGAGGCCGAAGGGGTCGAGAGCCTCATGGGTGAAGCCAGCGATGACGGGATGTGGGGACTGACGTAGTGAGGCGGCGGCAGGTAGAGAAAGCGCTCCCCGTTGGTGCAGACCGGCGAATACAGCGGCTGGGCCAAGCTGTAGGACTGCTGAGGTAGCAAGGCCTTGTACATGTTCAGTGAATACTTATTTGGCGAGTCGAGGAAAGGGTAGATGGCCGGCGTGGCGCCCTCCATGTAAGGACTGACCCAGGGCAGCCGCAGGTAACTAGCACCATTGATGTTCAGAGGGCTCTGTTTGTCGCTGGCGGGCCTGTCCAAGCCCAGGGTTTCTGCTGTGGGCACAGCACTTTTTTGTATTCCAGGTGGTGTTTTGTAGATAGCACTGAAGCCATTGGGGGCTTTTCCGGAGACAGCGGAAGCCTCCACCGTCTCGGGGGTATTCGGTTTGAACTGCATTTCTGGATTTCTCTCGGAAGAGAACCCAAGCCCACCTAGAGTGCTCGTGGCAGCCTCCCGGCCTTTCTCCGAGCCCAGTCCACACAAGCTAGAATAGACGATGTTGCCGGGGACGCGCAGCCCTTCCCGGATCAGGCCAGTGCGGTCCATGCTCAGCGCGGCCAGGCCATCGATCCGATGGGCGGTAGTGGCATCCACCTTTGCAGAAGAAGAAGATGGATGTTACTCGCGACGCTCACTCAGAGCGGCAGGGCCCGTCCCCAGGAGAAACCAACCACGAGCTAGTTGGATGGGACATCAGCCTCAACATCTGAGCAGAAAGGGTTAAACAGAGAGGCTCCACAGGGTCCTGGGTCCCCTGTCCACTTATCCAAAAGCCTTTGCTGCCTGCCTTCTCACCTCGGTTCAACTAGTATCCTGAAAGCCTGTAAAAGGTTGATCCCTTTAGACTTGGGCCCATACATTACATTCAGTCATCTATTAACTCTGGAAATTTCACCTTCTCAGCACAAATTCTCTGCTGCAACAGAGAGGACACCAGCTCCGCTACTCTCAGCACCAGTACAGACCGAATCTCCCAGGCCTGTTAGGTGGGGGGCTGGGGGGTGGGGCTCACTGGGGTGTTTTTTCCCCCCTGGAGGTAGGGGAGCATGATTGTTTAACATAACAAGAAACAATCTTCAGGGGGATGGCAGGGAAGGAGGACTTTAGCTGTCTCATTTCTAAATCAATAAAAAGGCCATGGGTCAAACTGTGGTTGTGTCTTTTGACTCCCCTCCCTGCTGTCTGAGGACGGGTCTGTGTTTCATATTTTACTGGAAAAGGAAACCCTAAGGGTCTACTTGGAGGCTGGAAATTTATCCAGCTCCAGGGAGCACGGAGGGGGCGCATGGCTTATCGAAGGAAAGGAGGCACGTATCCCACCAGTCGCTAGGTATGGGACTCAGGACATAAATGCCCAGTAGTGCGGGGCCAAGGAGAGCTCGGGGGAGGGCCGGGTCCTGCAGAAGAAGCATCCGACTTAGCCCCACCCCGCCACACCCCTGCCCCGCCCCCAAAAGGCCCTTTAGCGGCATGCAAATGAATGCACGTTCAGACAGAAGCCGTGAGTCTCTTACCACGTTGTGGTTCAAGGGATTTTCTTCCCTTAGTTCCAGTCTGGCCTTTGAAGCGTCACCATCATTTACAGGAATTTTCCTATTGAAAAAGGACACACCAAACTTCGTCAAAGCATTCCCCCCACTTAATCCCTCTTTCCTCAGATCGCCCCAGAACAGGCCAATTTCTAATAACTCCATTTCTCAAACCGCCCTCGCCGAACAATTCCTCCCCAACGGCCCCTGTTGAAAGCTGTCCCCAAACGGTGCTTCAACTGGGCTGAGAGAAAACAAAGGGAAGGCAGGGCACAACGGGGATGGGAAATCCCAGCTAGGGCCCCAAGCTGGCCGACGCAGGCCGCTGTTTCCTCTAGAGAGGCCGAGGAGGCCAATCTGAGCTCTGCCGTCCTAGCAGGCCCTCCGAAGCTCCACCTGAGCACAGACAGGAGGAAGCACGATGGCCAAGGACTGAAGCGGAGACACAAGGCCGGCGTCTCGGGGGCCGGTCGCACCAGTCACTTCTGTGTTCCTCACGAGGGCAGGCTTTCAAAACTTTTCCCCAAACAAAGTTAGGTACCATGTTCTACAAAACTGGTTTCCATGGTGATAATGAAGCCATATTTGACTGCCTTTATCAAAATGACGGGGGAGACACACGAATATCATACAAATGTCAGCTGCTCCAGGCTCCAGAGGAAGCCGCACATCTGTGCCAGGCTGCTGCGGCTGCCCTGGGACTTGTTATCAGACAGCATCGATAAAGAAAGCGCTCGGTGCCAACTTCCAAATCCCCAGGATAAAATCACTGACAAGCAACAGCGGATACCCCGAAGAGCGGCTTCCATCATCTACTCCAAAATTACTGATGACGGAGCCCGGCAGAGTGTCGGGGGACTGAAACCAGGAGCCGATGGCCTCGCCGAACAGGTAGCAGAGGACACCGAGCAACCCGGGGCTTAAATGAAGTAAGGGGTGGCCATCTCCCCATTTATTACTGAGCAAACTATTTGTTTTAAAAGCACATCGAATGCCGATCCACCTGGGCCCACACTCCTGACATTTAGAGTTAAAGCAGCATATAGACTGGGATTAATTCTCCTTCATAAATATGAAATAATAAATTAAGGACGAAAGTGCACTGAAAGGCCGCTTTAGGGGCTAATCTTTTAAAGGGCGGCAATGCTTCGCTGAGCCGGGTTGCCTGTTAAAACTGTAAATCAAGGGCCGCCAGCTAGGCGGGAGATCATTCTCCCCCACCCCTTTTGGGCCCACTCTGACTGTTGAGAAGGTGAGGGGGGCCTCAGAATGGGCTCTGCTCCCGAGCCTGGGGTGGGGGCGGAGCGGGGGGGCGGCACCCACCCTCTCTCCCCAGGCCTCAGCCAGACAGGCACATTCACCTGTCTTCGTTGATCCCACACATGCGGACCCTCTCGCTGTTCATCCAGCTGTGAACGTTCCCATACAGGGGGGTTGCTGAAAGCATGTCGTCTTCTTGGATGGCAGCTTTTCTTCAAGCGTCTAGTCTGTTTAAAAAAAAAAAAAAATCCCAGGAGGTTGAATAAAGAAGAGCCAAACAGGGAACCAGAGAGGCCCTCTTTCTAGGCAATTCATACAGAATGCAGAGCTGGAAAGTCAGGTTGTGCCCGATGTTCTCCAGATGTCTCGGAGTGAGGGAACACACCTGACTCAAAGGGTACAGGGGCGGCCCGCAACTTCCCTGTGGGGTGGGGAAGGGGTTAAAGGACCACACGCCACACGATCCGCGCTAACTGCACACACATCGCCACCACCCCTGGCCACCCCTAACTGCCTTCTCCTTTCCCAGCCTTTGGGGACCACACTTGGCAGCATATGGTGCTGCATCCTGGGGAGCCACACTCCTGGGGACTCAGGTGTGGCAGCCCAAACTACCACGTCTCCAGGGCTGCGGTGTGGGCTACTTAATAGATCGAGGGTTAAAAAGAGTCGGTGGGCTGGTGAACCACCCCACCCAGCCCTAGATCAGATTAACCACTGACTCGGGTGGTTTGGCCTGGGAGCTACAGAGGGAGGCGGCTGAGTAATTCCATGACGCCTGCTCGCTGGGGACAAGAAATCATTAGTGAGTGCAAAGTCTTAGCAGCCCAGGCTGCTGGGCTACGAGCCACTGGCATACCGGGAGCGGGTGAAAGCCACCCCATTTTTCCCCTACAGGGAGGGGGAGGCTGCCCGGGCTGAGGAGGGGAGGGCACCTCTCCCCGCCCTTCCTTACCTTCTCTGCCCACCACCCCCACCCACATCACATTCTAGTTTGCTGCATGAGTGAAGGGTCAGGACAAGCTGCATTTTATTAACAGGATTATCACGGCGCGTGATTTATCCTCGTGCAGGATTTTAATTGCTCTTTGGAGGTTGAGCCGTTTCTTTTGACTGCGCTTCAGCCCATATCCTGCTGTTAAATGCTGGGTTAATAAGTAGGGGAGCCTTTAATGCCTGGGACCGATGGCCCTGGGCAATTCCCCGCGCACAAACACGTCGTCATCCCCCTTGTCCGGGCCGGGCCGGGCCATCTTTACACGGGACCCAAAGCGGAGTGTGAAATCAGTGGTGTGCAGATCATCGGGGGAACTTTCTTTCTCCTCCCTCACACACCCACCCACACAGTTTCCGAAAGCCCAAATGTTCCCTAAGTCGACACATTTCCTTTGTTAGCAGGGAAAAATATGCAAATGCTTGCTTTTACACTTGAGCGCAAGGAGCAGACTGCCAGGTCGGTGGGTTGGAGGCACCAGGTCCGGGGACTCTTTCTGGGAGTGAGTGAGGGTGGGGTGGGGGGAGCACCTGGGAGACCTGAATCCACAAGCCAGGCTGGTCTATCCTTAGGCAGTTCTTTGTCCTAACTAGGCCTTTTGTCCACTGGTATCCCTGTCGGCCCCTATACATAGAACACCGTCTGTTAATCAAGAGCCACACGCGGCGCGGACTTAGAGCCCAACAATGAAGCTGGAGGAGGAGGACGAGGCAGAAATCTGCACTTGCAGCAGGCCTGGTGGGATTCTGAGGCAGCGCCTTCTCCAAGAAGCGCCTCCCTCTCTTTCCAGTGGGCTAGCCACGGTGCCCCGAAAAGACCAACCGGGGTCTTAAAGAAGGCTCCCTGGGGGCTCATGGGCTTCTCTTCCTTCTTCCAAACCTACACATCGAGTTGGGGGGGGAAGGCCACCATGAGTGCAGGGACGACCACAAGGCACATTCGAGGCACTGTCCCCTCCTTAACCCCTGCCACCCCTTCTAACAAAAGGAAGCCATTCCGGGTGGCCTGATGCAGAAGGCGGAGCAGCATTCCCGGGTGCAGGGTCCTGGTCATCAGCTGCCCCAGTGGGACCGACCGCACCAGGCCACCCTGGGGAAATGCAGAAGTCACACCAGGAGCAAAAAGGGTCACTCATCAAACCCCTAAGAAAAGGATGAGGGAAGGAAAAAGTGTGTGTGTGTGCCTCTGAGACCTCAAGCTTCTGCTGTCCCCAAACTGGCCTCTCCTTAAATAAGCTGCCACCTCCCCACCTCCTTTAGTAGGCGCCTTGTGACAAGGACCTCTGAGCACCTCTGAGTGAGGAAACAGGAAGGGTGCTGCCTCCCATCACCCTACTTTGCCCCCCCCCCAACGAAGGGCTTTTCTGGAAAGCTGACAGCCTGAACTTGGCGGAAGGGTGAATGTGATGTAGGGACACCTGGGAGCACAGGGTGCTTTCAGAGCTCTCCCCACCCCCTCCCACCCCACCCCTCCTGGACCCTTCCTGTGGACTTTTCAACGGTAATGCCACACACTTAGATGACACTTTGGGGTCAGATGGGAGTGTTGGGGAGGGGGCAGAGGGAGGAGGCTGAACACGAAGAAACAAGTGAGGGGAGGTACATTGTTGGGTCCTGCTGACTACACACACACACACACACACACACACAATCTTTAGCTGCCCCATGAACTTTTTGTGAACTGTTTAAAAGTGGAGGTCTGTTGAACAAACAGCGGCGCCACTGCCAGCCATAATTTCATTGCAACAAGCTAAAGACTTTTAACTCTTCAGGTTCCTGGCCGAGGACGGAGCTGAGCGGGAAGGGCCAGTGAGCGGGGCCCTGCCTGGCAGGAGGCCCTTCTCCAGGGTGACAGCCTGCTCTGGAGGATCCCAGAGCCCCGGCTGGGCTGCCCAGCAGGAACGTGTTCCTCAGCGAGGCCACACTGCAGCCACCCCGCCAGGGTCGGGGCCTGGGGACCTCCCATCCCCCATCTCTCTGGGATGGGCAGCTAAGGGGACACTGGGGTGAGAAACACAAAGAGACTGAGAGGCGGAGATACAGCAATGCTCATCCCACTCCACTTCTAGAAGGGGCTGTTGAAATAGTTGGGGTCTTTTTTTTTTTTTTAAATTCTAAGAGAAAGTGCTTCAAAACTGACTTCGCTGACCCTTGGGCCACGGTGGAGAGGACAAATAATGTGATTTAGATGACAAACAGAGCAGGCACTTTGCCGCTATGAGAGGCTTGTTTGCCCTTATTTCTCCGCGTGCACCCCCCCCCCGCTCTTCCACATGCAGGCTAGAAGTGCCAAGACGTGTGAAGTCACTCAGGAAAAGCACTTTGCAAGCACCAACCTGTTTCCATGTGAGCTGCTAAGCTACACCCTGACTGTGGGGTTTAACCCTTCTTCCAGTAGTGGAGAGAAGGGGGCCAAGGATGCACGATAGGGATGGAGAGGGCAGGGGAAGGTGGCTGAGAGAAGAGGTCAGACGGGGAGACTGAGGAGTGTCTGGTTTCTAAAGAACAGACCAGGAATCACAGTGGTTGCCTGCTGGAACACCCAGTTCCGGGGAGAGACCTGGCTTGCAAAATGCGCTCCCCCACCAGCGGACTCCAGCTCCAGGAGCGGCAGTTACTGAAAGCACAAGAGAGCTTAGGTCTCCCTCGACAGACAAGGGCAGTTATCTGCTCTGGAAGCCAAGGGTCATGCTTAGAGTACTAGGCTTGGCTTGGACACCGGGGAAAGGGCCTGACTGGCAGAAAGAGGTCAGAGAGACCAAAATTAGGAGCTGTCATCCCTGAGAAGAGGCACTGCCAAGGCCCTGACAGGACAAGAGGGGCACACAGGCCCCCGAGCAGCAACCGCCACCACCATTCCACCCGTTCATACACTGAGGAAAAGGAGGGAGCTGTTTGGTTTTTCTTTAAAGGTGCTCTACCCTGGCAGAAAACAAACAGCAGGGTGAAAAGGGAAGCGGCAGTGACCATGAGAGGCTGGGATGAGCAAGGGGAGGGGCGGTGGCACCAGACCACGCTTGGCACCCCTCCTTTCTCTCCACTGGGCTCTCCTCCTGGCACCAGGCCACTTTTACCGCCTCCACCCTTGAAGCGGTGTTCAAGTCTGCACATCACACTTGTCAAGTTCACCAACAAAAGGGAAAGCATCGCCATCAAACCACCCCAACTCCCACACGCCACGCACACACGAATGGTGCCCCTTCCTAGGGTCTCTCACCTGGCACCCCTTGCCCCCATCAGGAGGTTAACCAGTCAGTGGCCAAGAAGGCCCGGGCAGGTGCGGGGGCGGGGGGGCTTCTGGCTCAGAAGGCCAAGCTGGGATCAGGGGGACCAGACAAGTATGCGTGCCCAGGCCGTGCTGGGAAAGGGTCTACCCTCATGTCATCGCTGGTTCTCTGCGGCGAGCACGCAGGACACGGTCACCACCACGGCCTCCCAGTTCCCACTCTCATCCACGGCGTGTCTCTGGGCAGGTGGCCGAACCTCTTCAACCTTGCTCCCCTCACCTGTAAATATTTGGCACCGTGTTTTCCAGAGGATTAAACTGCACTAAGGACTTGAGTTTTGCCTGGCAACAGCTAGTACCCCCCACGTTTAACCCCATTAAACGGCATCTGACTCCACCAAGCATGCTGTGTGACAACCCCAGATCGCCGCAGAGTTTCTGTGTGGCAGTGGGAAGGCTGAGGCAGGGACACAGAAGGGGCCAAGCCAGGGAGGGGTGACCTTCAGCAGAGTTGTGTGGATTTCATCAAAGCCCAAAGCGAACCCCACGGGAGCCCTTCCTGGGGCTGCTCCAAGAGCAGACTGAGTCACGCACAGCAGCACTTCTCTCCTGGTGTCAAGGAAGGGAGGGGTGAAGAAGTTCCTATTTTAGGATGGGGGGAGGGGGGCTGTGTGGGGGTAGAATATGAGAGGAAAACGCTCTCCCGCTCTCCCGGATGTGCACGGTCGGGGGCGGGTCCTCCTGGGCTGCTTTCCCCAGGGCAAGCAGCTGCCAGGCAAAGGGGACCCCAGGACCCCCCTCCCCCGTCGGGTGGATGAGGTTGGTGACTGGCTCGGTCCACCCCCCCCAAGGCTGTTGGGGGGGGTTTTGGGAGGAGTGATCCAGCCTGCCCAGGCGCTGTCTCTTGGCACACTCCAAGCCAGGGCCATTGCCTCCGGGGGCGTCCCCACCCACGCCCCAAGTTTTGCATTAGTAACAGACTGAGCTGCGGAGCAGGAGGAGAGAGGGAGCGAGGAGGATGGGAAACTCGCGCGGCCCTGCGCGGCCCTGACCTTTCGAGCAACCAGAACCTTCCCTGCCTCCTCCCACGGCGCCTGGGTCAGAGCAGAGCGCCACTCGGGTCGGTGGGGGGGGTGAACTTGGCCCTCGGCGGCGGCGGTGAGGGCGAGCGGGGGAAGGGCGCCCCCTCCCCCACCTCAGCCCCGAGCGCGATCGGTCGGCAACAAAGGGATTTTCTCTCCCACCACACACACCCGTGCTGCTCCGGGCTCGCCCGCCCCTCCTCGCGGCTCCTCCACCGAGGTCCCCGCGCGGGGCCGCGCCACGGCACACGCCCACACCCTCGCGACGCGCCCCCGCCCGGCCTTCCAGGAACTCCGGCTCTCTCCGGGAGGCGGCCCGACCTCCGCAATCCCCAGTCCCCCCCGACCCCAGTTAACCCCTCAGGCCCTGCGGCCCGCGCGCTCCTCTGGGGTTCCCCCTTCCCGAGCCCCCGCCGCTGAATCTCTGACAAAAAGGAACTTTGGGTGGACGCACGCAGACCCGACCCCCTCCTGGCCATCATCCTGGGGTCCTTCCCAGCGTACTGGAGCGTTATTCTCCATAGACGTGCCCCCCCCCCAGCAAGTCAAGTGTAGCCAACTGTAAAATGGGAAGGGGTTCAGGGAGGGGAGGCTCCTGCAAGGATCCGCGGGGAGAGGTCCCTGCAAGGATCCACGGGGAGAGTGGCTGCCGAACCCAGGGTGGGTCCCTGCCATGCACCACCACCCCCAACCCAGGGTCGGCTGTTGGACCAACACGGGACACTTCCCCTTCTCCCCTGACACCGATGCAGGCCACCGCCTCGGGTTTTTTGTTCCTTTCACTTTCTTTCAGGGTTGTGCCACACACCACCACGTGGGCAAGAGAGGGCCCATCTGGAAGCTGGTGTCCCTCAACAGGAGGCAGCCCAGGACAGGAAACGTAGGTGGAATGCAATTAATCACCCTCACGCCCTTACTTACCAACCCCCCCAAAAAACACCCTACACTCCCTTCGGGCTAATCCCAAGGGAGCCGGGTTGCCACCTGGGAGTCTGAACAACCTGAATAAACCATCCGTATCACAACTCCAGAGGGGGTGTCCACGCGCTGCGATCCCCACCAGAGTTGTGTAGGAATAAAAGGCACTTCATGCCCCCCCCCAAGGACCAAGCTGTATCGTAAGACTATTAACAGCATCAGGAGTACACGGGAGGCACAAAAGAACTTTTTACACATAAAAGATGCATAACACACGGGGTCCTGTGATCTGCAGCCGGGTTCCTTGCCTGATTGTGCGCTGCCTGGGAGTTCTGGGAGGGCTGGGGATGAGGGTCAGAGGAGAAGAAGGGCTCCCACTTTCTTGACAAGGAACAAAAGAAACCCCACTTCTGCTACTCAAGCTTGGAACTCGGAACACCCCAAACAAAGCTGTGCAACAACTACGGTATAGATGGGGGCCCGTGAATTTTTGTAGCTGTTCAGAGCTTAATTACTCCTCCTTGATCCGTGGGACTAGACACGACACCGCCAAGGTTAAAATGCCCCGAACAGCGCCGAGCAGATGTGAGCGAGCTGGCAGACGCGCAAATGAGGCCTGCCTCAGAGCACGATAACAAGTGACTAATACATTGCATATCGTTGAAAGAAAATTATTTTTCTCTAATTTGCATTTGCTTGGGGAAAAAAAAAAAAAGCCAACCAGAGTCCCTCTTCACAAGCACGAGTCTAATCCTGGAAATACAGCCCGGCTGCTTTAAGAGAGCTGGAAGGAGGGAAAGACTGCCAGTGTTTTGGCGTTACAGGCTTGTTTATCTTTCCGCCTTTCCTCCAAGGCGAAACTCGTTTTGCAAGCAACATTCCTACAGAAAATGGCACACGTCATAAAAAGAGACCAATTTATAGAACTGGCACCGAAGTTCATGTATCACTCCAGAAGCATCTCCCAGCTCCCCACTGGGGAACCCAACTGGATATAGAAGTCCATGTTAAAACTCAGAGAGGGTAGACCTGGGGGGCTGGGGGCGATGAACTCAATTTGCAGATATCCTGGAGGCTGTACCCCCAGGGACCAAAGTCACAGAGAAGGACGAGATACAGAATTCAATCAGCTCTAAATGATCCTCCAAACCCGGGAGGCCAGGACTGTGAAGGCTCCAGCCTTGGGAGGGGGAGGGGAGCGACTCTGACCCCCGTTTGTCCCCAGGACAGCCCAGAGGCGGGCCCAACATCTCTGGCCATCCTGAACCCACCCGCCTGGGCCAGCAGTACATCTCCAGGACCGGCTAACGGGGTGACTGCCGCCACCAACAGCTCTCCCTCCCACCCCGGCACCTTCCCCCAGTGCCTGGCGGGCGACCAGAAACTCAGAGAAGGCCTGTGGCTGTGGGCATCTAGCTGATTAAGTCAGAGTGGGTGGCGCCGTGGGCACACCTCAGGGCCACACCTTTGCGTCCTGCAGCTAAAGGCGAATGTGCTCTTGGAAATGGGAAGGCTTGCGAGGGAAGGTTAAGGGGTGTGGGTAATCAAAAGCCAAACTGCACCCCTTCCCTCCCGCCCCCCCTGCGCTCCAATACACTCCCCTTTGGGTCCTGAACCTACACACTTGTGTTTCCAGCCCGGGGAAAGAGTGGTGAGTGCACAGAACACAGCGCCCGCCTGTCTCTCTAACTTGTCTGAGTGACAGAGGGGAAAGGAGGGCCGCCAGAGCCCCTGCAACTTCCAGAAAAGCCTTTGGTTAATAACACATGGTTTCCAACAAGCTCGCTTAGGGCTGGAAGTTATTTTCCCGAATCTTAAAAACCATGCCTATGAGCACCTGAGGACCCAGGTCCACCGATTCTGGCCAAACCCCTCTGGACAGTGACACTCGGGACCCTGTGGGCCCTCTCCCACCACCTCTGCAGAAGAAGCACGACACACCACACACCGTCCTGCACCTCCGCGCCAATTCTGGGATCCCCGATTCTGGGAGCCGGAAAGGTGTGTGCTGGGGCGGGGTAGGGGGGGTGTGTGGGGCGGTGTGTGGGGCGGTGCGCGGCGCGGCTGACTTTCTCTCTCATCCGAGGCCGAGGACGCCGTGGTCAGAAAGCGGTGGCCACCTCTGCAGCTCTCCGCGGGCCTGCATAGTGCACGCTTTGTGTAAGCGCAGCGCTGCTCGCGCACCAACAGCTGTCACATTATTTGCACTCGCTGTAAACAGCCTTCACATTCCCCCCTTACCACATAGTTAAAGCCAGACTAACAATCCACAGTTCGAGATCAAACCAACAACAGCAGCATTGTGTCTGCCTCCGCTGCCTTCGCACCAAGCCCAGCAGCTGGCAGGTTTCTCCGGAACAAGGGGACCCCCCCTTCTTCCCCCACCCCTCCAGGCTCCAGCCAAGGCTAGCCAAGGCAGCATGCAGTTTGTCGCCGCTGATTGTAAAAGCGAAAGAGCACAGCCATGTCGCAGGGATTTCTGTGTGGTTTATCAGCCCTCTCCCAGAGTTTGCCCCTCCTGGTGGCTGGGGGAAGCACCCCTCCCCCACTTCCTCGGCTGGGAAGAGAGGTGGTGCAGACTCCCAGGGTTGCTTTCTATGCTCAGCAAAGCGTGGGCTGCCCGGGCCCGGCCGGCCAGGGCTTGGGGTTGGGGCAGGGAGGCCTGGCGCTCCCCGCGCCGGGGTGCAGAGGCCAGGCGGCTCTGCACTTTCCGCGGCCCGACGCCTCTAGCACCTCGAAAATGGTCCAACTCCCTGAATACTTACTGGCCGCCCCACTGATCAAAATGTCTCCTTTATGATTTTTGGTTAAGTCGAACATTTCCATAATCGTCATTATTAGCGCAAATTACACGCCTAATCGGTCCTTAAATAGATTTTAATTAAATAATCATACAAGGCTCATTTTATGACTTAAGAAAGGCATTACTTTTCGTTATAAACTTTCCACCAGGATATAGACTCACGATAGCAGACAAATACTTATTCTTTGAAAATCGCCAAAAACTGATGGGCAGGGAAGGTCCTGAACGTTACTGTTTCACCTTCTGGAATCCCAGCAGAGACCAGACATCACCACATCTGTGCAACTTTCCTCTTGAGAAGGGAGAGAGGATCTCTTCCTCCAAAGGCTCACTGGTGCCATCTTCTCTTTCGGGCCAGTAGAAAGCAGCCCCAAATGCTACTTTTCCTTACCTATCTGCAGAGACTCCTCCAGCTAGCCGGCTCCTTTAGAAACCACCTCTCCCCACAGACCAGTGTTCCCCCAGGTCTGACGAGAGTGAGAGCCGGGGCGCAAAGCAGGCCGGGCTGTGCTTGTTAACTGCTGTGTAAAATGCTGTTAATAAAATAATAAATACAAAGGATGGAGGCTGCTGGTTCCACGGCTGTTTTGACTGGAAATGCCTTGGCACTTGTCATGTGTTTATGGGAGGGCAGACAACTCCAGGATTTGCATAGTTTGGACATTTCTGTACTTCATTTATTCTGCCCTAAATGACGTAGGCCTAAAGCTATTTCAAGTTTGCATTTGTACAGAACTGTTGAGTGCCTCAGAGCTTCTCCAATTAGACCAAGTTTTAAATCAGACCCAAAGCTGGACCGTCCCTCCTCTCTGACTCGCCCCCTCTCCACCCTCTGCCTCTGGTGCGGGAGAAAAACAAACAGACCCTCCACAACGACCCCTGTCCTTGCTCTCCCCACCTTCACCCCCTCTGGGGGCATCTAGGGCAAAGGTTAAGGCTGTCTTCAGATGACAGGCAAGGCCCCAGCTCCACGATGTGGAAATCACGGCAATTGGGTACATCCTCGACAGGCTCTACCTCTAAAACAGTGAGCTAAGATGCGGGGAAAACTGCTGGCCTGGTAAAACCCACTGTTCACAAAACAATGTCAGCAAAGGCTGGAAGGCATTCTTTAGAGAGGGACCAGGGATTCATGCCTACTGAAGCTCTTTCAGCACAAAGGCTTTTAGGGGAAGAAGGGAAAAAGAGGGAGGGGGGGGAGAGGAGGAGAGAAAGGGAGGGCTCCTGTTTCAGAGCAGGCATCCCCTGAGAGTCAAGAACCAAGTGTAGCTTCAATCAAACGCTGACTTCCCCTCTGGGAGTCGAGTAGGAAACCTGATCACAGTAGCTTACTACCGGCCTGGATCCATACAGGTCTGGTTTTCTTCTCATGCTGGTAATTTTTTAAAATACATATCGATAGAAAAAAAAGAAGCAATCCCTGGCAGACTTTATTGAAAACCACACCGAGACCTCGTAACATCCGGACTTAATCCCTATCAAACCAACCACAGCACCTACCTCTGGCCTCTGCAGGCCACCTCCTCACCTCTTCCAACCAGGTCTCTCCCCTCCAGCCACTGGCTCCTCTCTCTCCCGAAAGAAGGAAGGGGACGCTTGCCAAAGAGCACCCAGATGCCCGGTTCTGGAATCAATTCCTAACCATGTAATGACCCCACTTGGGGGGGGGACTCCAAGCCCTTTCATATGGAACCCTTTAGAGCACAGAATGCGAAGAACTACAACACAACAAAGCGGAGCCCACGAAGGCAGACCGGAGGAATATCCTCGCAGGCGAATTTAACCTGCGTTGCTCCCCGGACACTGGCCTAGGCAGGTCTCAGGAGCTCTCCGGAAGGGGGGGGGGGGCATTGGGCAAGGGAGACTCAACCTATAGGAACACGACCAGTCATTCAAAGCAATCCCTAAATCCTCAGGGCCTACTATGTGCCAAGTAGTCTTCTTTGATCCTAAAGGTGGATAATTATTCCCAGTCTTACAAATGAAGAAACTTACTGAGGCTCAGAAGCCATAAATAACTTGCCCCCAAGGTCACACAGCTAGTAAAAATGGGCCACGGTCAAACTCAGTCCTGGAGTTGCGGAGAGGAGCCAATTATTGGTCTAATTGTGCCATCTGAAATCCCCAAGAATTTCGGAAAGCTTCCTTAGCCCTTGGACGCGAGGGCAGGGTAAGAAGAAAGCGTTGAACACCGATGTAACATAGTCCACGGGGAGACCAGAACCCAGTGTCTCCTACCCCCAGTAATCGCTTAGTTCACCTGGAAGTCTTTCCCAATTTCCAGAGACTTCCTACACATCTCCCTACACTGGAATACCCTGGTGTGAGGTCAGGGCTTCCAACAAAGCTCCACTTTCCCCTCCTCCAGGAGCCCAGACTAGGCAGGGGCAGGTGGGTCGCTACTCTCAGGGCTCTGTAAAAAGTGCTGACTCCTGGTACTAGGGCTGGGCCTGCCACCCTAGTTTTGCCACAGAAAGCAATAAATCAAATTATCTAGATAGAGCCAAAGCCCTTTGGAAAGTAGTGCCTACACTTACCTTTCCTAGTGTTTTAAGGAAAAACCCCAGGGACCAAAGTAGGGTGGGGGAGAAAATTAAGAGGGAAGTGGCTCCTAAGATACCAGGCCCTACTGGACTCCCGGGGGGCAGGGGGGGTCCCCACAAAAGGCCAAGCCCCGAGACAAGCCAGGGACTGGGTTATCTCTCATTTCTTCAACTTCTCATCCCAGAAGCGGGGGTCGGGGCCAAACATCGCCACCCCGCCCCGTCCCCAATTTCCAGATCTGCCCCAGGCTTTCGGAGGCTCCCGGAACTCTTCACACCCGACGACCCAGGCTCCACAGGGCCGTCTCCCGCTCCTCTCGGTGGCGACCGGGAAGGGCAGGGGCCCCGGACAGTTGGCTGCCCCTGCGGCCTTTCCTGCCCCGGCCCCAGGCCCGACCCCAGCCCCCACCCCGTGGCTCCTCCAAGAGGCCGAGGCTCCGGACGTGCGAAACGGCTCCAGGAGCGAATGGGCGGGCAAGGGCCTCGGCAGCCGGAGGGATAGAGGGAATGGCGGCGCCGGGTCCTCACCCCACTAGCCAACCGACTCCCGGCCAGTGGCTTTCTGTCTCTCTCTTTTTTAAACTTTTCGATGTTGGCGATCGGGGCAGGGTTTCCAGCCCCCGCCCTCCCCCCCACCCCCAGCTCGGAGCAGGACCTTTTTTTTAACTCTTTAGTTGCAGGAGTTTTGGGTGTCCCCGGCTCGATAGCAAGCGCTCGGGTAGAACAATAGAAATAGGGGCTTGCCGGAAATGGTGCAGGAAGACCCCTATAACCCTATAAACCTCTCCTCCCCTGGCCAGTTACTATTAGCATTAAAGGACCCCAGTGCCTTCAGTGCAATGGTGCCTGTTTATAACTTTTTCCCGCTGGGTCCCCATACCCTAAACAAGTCCCCCTCCTCACATTATGAATCAAGGGCAAAGATCGCTCCCAAATCTGTGACCTCTAGAAGCTCTGGGACTTTCACCTGCTCTGCCCCTGGCACCCCCACCTGACTCACCCCCTCCCCCAGCAGTTTCTCTGGTTTGCACCTAGACAATAAATTTAGTTTAATTTAGCTTCCGGTCTTTAATTTTAGCAGGTCTCCTTTTTGCATGCAAATCAATATGGCAATTACCATCTAAAAGCTCGCCCAGCCCCGGGTCAATGTAAATTGATCATTGTCCGCCTTCCACAAAATAACACCGGGAGTCTGTGGTGCATAATGAGATTATACTGGAAACTGTCTTTTAGATCACAAATTATATTTTATGCTGTCAGGATCTTCTAGCGGACTTCCCCGCTAGTCTAATCACGGGGAGCTGAGCCCGTGGGTGCCGGGGAGGAGTGGTTGGCTTGGGGAGACGTGGCTCTAAAAAATAGCCAAGGGAGGGACCCTTACTTCCGAAACCCTCGGCTGGGGACAGGCACAGATGAGCTTGTGCTGGGAAAGGGGGCCTTCTACAGAAATATCGCGGAAAAGCATCATTCATTAATTCCCATCCAACGCAAAATCAGATATCTCTTCCAGAGGAACACGTTGGGGGCAACCAGCAAAAAGCCGTCGGGCCGGGCTGGTGGTCGGGGGAAGGCTCGGGCCAAGTGCTCGCGACGAAGGCGGCTGGGCTACCACTGGGGCTGCCCGAGGAGGCCGTCCACTCCTGCCCCAGCAGCTTCTCAACCCCGCCGCCGCCACCTAGGCCCCAGCAGCGCAGCCGGCTTTTCAAACAGACGGAATCCTGCGGGCCATACAACACTGGCAAAGCAGCTGGGCCGGGCCTTGGCCGGCCTCGGCCTTCCCTCCCCGAACCCTGTGAGCGGGAGGCCGAGGCCTCCGAGCAAGGATAAGGTCCTTTCTCGCTGAGAGCACTGCTCTCCCGCCCCTCTGCGGCCCCCAGGGCACGGGTGTGACCCTGGGGCCTAACAAAGGGCCTTCAGAGTTCCTTTCGGCCTCTGGCTGGCGGGGGAGGGGTGGGGCCAGGGGGAGGGAGAGGTGGGGCTCGGCGGCCGAAGTGGACCCTCGAGGTCCCCCACCCCGCCCCGCCGCGCCTGGCTAGCTCGGCCAGCCCGGCGCCCTCGAGGAAACCACCGAGGTGGCATTGTCAGCGCTGCCTTGCGCTCCTGAGGACCGTCCCGGAGTTCGGGCGGCACGGCGGCCTGCAAGCCTCCCGCCCAGCCCGCGTGGCCCAGCCCTGCCCCGCCCGACCCGGCGCGGCTCCACCCGAGTGCGGTCTTCCCAATAAAAGCTGGAATTCCCGGCTGGGCTCAGACAAAGAGGGACCGCGGCAAATCGACGCCGCGGGCAAATCAAACCCTAGCCTAGTTTACGTGAGCGTCTGGGGTCACACAGGCGCCTGCTAATCCACCCTACACAGGCCGTCCCCGCAAGGTCTCCTCCAGAAAAGAAAAAAAAAAAATTAAAGCATACCGAAATGAAAGCATACCTCCCCTTTATTCCTCCCGGAGGCCGTACTTCGCACTTCTTTCGGTTCTATCTTTATCAGTCCACCGGGTTGACAACCACATCAGCAAACAGGACTTCAGAGCAGGGCCACCATCTATTCCTCCTGACCCAAGGCTGAACGCTACTCCTCTTTTTCCTCCACAATCCATCCACTCAAGGTCAAGAACTCAAAATCTCTTGGAGATCCTCCTACCTGCTCCACACATACCCTCTCCCCTGCTTCCAGAAGGGAAGAAA
The DNA here is from genome assembly GCF_002007445.2 of Ailuropoda melanoleuca. Classification (NCBI taxonomy): domain Eukaryota; kingdom Metazoa; phylum Chordata; class Mammalia; order Carnivora; family Ursidae; genus Ailuropoda; species Ailuropoda melanoleuca. Next base: position 34,406,553 of record NC_048238.1, read on the forward strand.
CTATAACCAGGAGTACTATTAGTGAGCGAGGGCCATCCATCCTTAGCTAGGCCGCTTTGCCTTCAGTTTCCTTCCAGCCTACAACACAGTTTTTCCCTGTGAGTGAGTGCACGAAGGTGGCTGGGCAGCCCACACTTCCTTGCCCACGTTGCTCTCCCCTGGCAGGAAAGTCACCGTCGGCCAAGGAGTTGTTTTTGTTATTCAGCCAGTGTATCTAAGCACGGATGTATGCATATGAATGCTTTTTGTGTTTCCAAGTGACCCTCTTCACACCTTTAAATGGGCTTTTGTCTCTGGAACGCATTTACAGAAATTCTGCCCCAGTTTCCAGCTCAACAAAGTCTGGGATTTTCTCTTAGAATATCACTATAGGTCCCTGTATTTGCATACCCGTGTTTACATTCTTCTCCGCCAGTTCTTTATCTCATGTATCTCTTGTTCCATGTGGGCATCGGAGCCCAAGTGTCTTGATTCGTCTCATCACATGTCATTCAGGCACACATCTTAATCTGAACATTCCTGTCCAGCTCTTACACCTCCCCACCACTTACATTCTTGCTTTGCCAGTAATGCGTGGCCCATTCCCAGGCTAGACCAACATGGGTTTGCAGTTTAAATATAACTAGAGGATCCCCTGGACCACAAACCCTAAAAGGAAGAGGATGGGGAAGGAGAGAGAGGTGTGTTAACTAATGATTTATTTATATATAGGGTAACCCACCCACCAATTTCAACCTCTAGAGAGAACTAGACCACGTCTGCAAAGTTATGTTACATTTTTAGACCAGTTCAATGTCGACCCCACGTTTGTGCATACGAAAGCTCAATCTTGTACACATCCCTATCCAACTTCTGTTTAGAGGCTTTCTCCTTGCACATATCTGATTCTAACTCCCCACAAGTTCATGGTTAAAAGTGCGTCTCTTTATACAGACAACTCAAAGACCTCTTTGCTGTCTCCAACGCATACCTGTATGCACTGGCCTGGCATTTCTGCCTCAGGTCTTCCGTCTGCAGCAGTCTTGGTCAGAGGCCCCACCCCGCTACGGCTCAGACCTTCCCATTACTAGATCGTCTGCACGAATTCTCTCTGGGAGGTCTAGATCTCCATCTCCCAAACTCAGTTCCTTCAGTGAAGGTGCCCACGGTGTGTGTTCACGCCTCCCTCCCGTTGAGAAGTCCTGGGTCAAACTAGATCATGTAGCAGCTGCGCTTGGTTTGTCGAAGAATCGAGTCCAATGCACCAGGATGTGAGCGTGCAAGCACAGAAGAGAAAGGAAAACCCTAGGCCCAGACTCCCGCCCCGCCCCCTCCCTCCAGGGGGCTACTCTGCCTCCAGGAATTTCTACAAGGATCTTTGCCCCCACCCCCCACCACCACACTCCCCCACTGCCTTTAAAGGGTTAAAAGAAATCCTCACAGCTTTCCCTCCACCCTGCTCGCAGGGCCCGCAGGCTTGCTCGCTCACTCGCTGCTCACGGGAGTCTGCCGCCGCCTCCGCGGCCCGCCCCCCCCTTTCCCGTCCTTCAGCCGGGAGGGAGCCTGCATGCCTGTCTAGACCGATCTATCAGAGGCACACCAACAACACCCGCGAGAGCGCGGAGACCCTGCCCAGGTCCCCCTGCTCGCCCGGTTCCCGGCGGACAGAACCCGGGGAGCGTGACCGCGCCTGCGGGGTGGGGGTGGGAGCCTACGGGCACGGGTCGCCCCGAGCGCACCGCGAGTTCTCGCCGGCCCTGGCCCCGGCCACCGGTGCTCCCGCCAGCCCGGCTGCCGGGGCAGTCACAGCTCTGCGCGCTGGGCAGTCCTATTTTTATCTTGTCTAATCCCAAGCTGGGCGGGGAGCACAAGCGTCGTGCTTAGAGAACAAGAGATAGGCGAGGGAGGCGGGGAGGAGCAGCCAGGCAGCGACGCGAGCAGGAGCGAGTTAAAGACACAGTCGAGGCGACCGAGAGCCGGAAGAAAGAGCGGGCTGCGCGGGCCTCGCGGCGCCGCACGCAACGCGCAGCCCGGCGAAGTTACACTCGCCTCTCCGCCGCCCCTCGCTGACGGTCCCTCCCCACTTCCCAGCCGCGCTCTCCGAAGCCCGGGCCGCGGGGCCCCGGCCTGTGTGGGAGGCAGAGGCCCGGCCGGCCCTGCAAAGGGCTGGGGAGAATCGCTAATGAGCTGTGCGGCCCATTGATCCGGAGAACACTTCCTAATTAACTCTCAGTCACCTACTGGTGACAGCGCCTCAAAGGACAGCGCTGGGGCCGTGCGAGCCCCAGCCTCGACCTGCATGCCGAGCGCCTGGCGCCCGAACCCTGCGCGCTCGCCGAACTACCCCAGGCAATCCCGGCGAGGGGCGGCGGATACCCGCACACTGAAGGCCAGCCTCGCATTAAACCTGGACGGCATATTAATCACCGCCATCTCGCCCCCCCTCGTCCCTCCACGCGCTGAAATCTTGCCCAAAATAAACACGAGAACCGACACTGCAAAGCCCAGACCAGATAACAGGTCGGGGTGGAGTAGGAAGGGTCGAGAAGCAAACGTATTCTCCAAGTGCCCACGTACAGAAGTCTCCGAGGCCGACAATTAATATGCCTTCCACACAAGCAATTCCGCTGGTAAAACCGAATCCAACACCTCGTAAGGATTGATTTCGGCCCGCGGTGTCCGTTTCCAGTGCCACAGGAAGTGTCAGATGGCTAGAAATACCCAACTCTGTCTGCGTTCGCCACCCACTACCTTCTGGGGTGGGCCATTTCCTCCCGGTTTTCACTTCCAGGCCATTTTTAAGGATTTTTCAAGAGGCTACCCCTAGCACAAATACCACTACCTAGTCCTCCCCTCGCCTTCTCTAAAAAAAAAAAGAAAGAAAGAAAGAAAGAAAGAAAGAAAGAAAGAAAGAAAGAAAAAGAGAACGGGAAGGAAAAAAAAGAAAAAACAGCTAAAACCCTGAGCTGTCTGGTCTAGACACAGAGAGGCTGTGAGAATACCTATTTGAAGCGCGCTGGTTTCTTTTTAAGGTTTGTTTTTAAATACACATAACCCTCCCCCTTCCTTCGCTCTTCAATTCCCCCAACCCCCACCCTTCAGACGCCGGCGGCGCGCGCCCTCGCGCGCAGGCACTCACAGCCTCTAGCTGGAGATCGCGGACTTTCTGGAAAAGATTCATTAACAGCAAATTAAGCCTCGCCTGGCCTCGGCCTACACGCGGCCAGACTCCGCCGTCTCAGGGACCCGGGGAAGTGCCCACCCAAAAGTGAGGGAAGCCCGCCGGGACCACGCGTGCCTTGAGCCGTCCTACTCCGCACACGGCGCCCCAGGGCTTGCTTGGTAAACAGCAGGCGCACGTCGCCGCCGCCCTGAGCCCCCGAGTTGGCGGAGGCTGTGCGGTGCAGCGGCCCGCCTGCTCCGAGCGCGGGCCCCGCGGCGCGGCGTGGCGGCGCCTAGCCCTCCCCGCCTCGGCGGAGGATCGCGCCCGGGTGCGCAAGTTCCTCTTCACCCTCAGCCTCTGCGCCGCATGCCCTCCGAGTGGGACCAACTTCCTCCGGCCGCAGACACGCACACGCCCAAACAGCTTCCCCGCCAGACTCCCCGCTGCCCAGTGGAGGGCCCAGGTCTCGCCCCCCCCCGCCGCCCGCCCCCCCCTCCCCCCCCNCCCCCGCACATTCTACCCCCGCTCCCGGGGGCTCACAACTTAAAACCTACCCCGCAACGTCGGGGAGGGCGTGAGGGGAGGAGGGAGTCGCAGATTATAATTTCAGAAGAACATTTAAAAAACAAAGCGTCTGACCTGGCGGGCGGGCCGAATCGGAACCCCTCGCTCGGCTCGATTTCCTAGTAGTTTCTTTTCTTTCTTTTTTTTTTTTTAATCCACGTGATTCGAGCTTTGGGGCAAGCCAAGAAAAAACCCGGGACTCCCCTCCCGAGTTGCGCGGTGGCGGCAGCAGCAGGTCGAGCTCGGCTCGGCCCGGGGCGCCCGCCACACACCCTCGCGCACGCACACGCCGTCGTTCCACTAGGAGGAACGACCGGCCCCTGGAGAGGCGAGACGATGCGGCGGCGGCTGGGGGTTTTTACAGTTCTTTCCCGAGTCGAAAAAGAAAGCAGACGGGAACCCGCCACCCTCCCCTTCCTGCTCGCGAGCTAACGCCGAGCCGAGCTTCCCAGCTTCCAGCCCAGCTGCCCCCCCTCCCGCGCCCGACTCGCGGCGCTCAGCGGTGACCGCGCTCCCGCGCACACAGACACACACAGGCTGCAAACTTCCACTCCGCGAACTCCCCGCTCTCCTCCCAGCCCCCGGGGAGGCGGCAGGCCCCTCGCCGCGCCCCTCCCTCCCCGGTGCCCACGCGGGGCCGCTTAGGCTGGCTGCATTTTTAATAACTTACAGCTAAGAGATAAAAACGAAAGCGAGCCAAGCAGCCAAAGGGAAGCGCGAGGCGAAAGCTTCGAGCTCCACGGGGTACGCGAGAGTGTCGGAGGAGCAACCCGCTGCGGGCGGGGGCCCCGAGGGAGGGGGCCGAGTGCAGCCCGCGGCGCGCCCGCCTGCCGCCCGCGCGGCTTCCCCGGGGAAAGGTGTTCCGAGCACTGACCTGAAATCCCCGGCCGGGGAGTGAGCAGGGAGCCTGCGATCCGGCGCTTTGAAGTTTTCCTCCCCCCCTCCCCGAGCAGAGTCGAGGAGGCAAGGAGGAGCGAGGGGCGGATGGCTGGGTGGGGAGAGGTGTGCGGGGTTGGAGGAAAGTGGGGTGGCGACGTTAGCGAGCGGAAAAGGAGCCGGGCCGGGGAAGAGCGGCGAGCAGCAAAGTTTGCCGTCCCCGGCTGCCCGCAGCCCGCTCTCGGCGCCGCGCTCGCTCGTCTCCCTCGCCGTCTGCAGCCAGCCGGCTGCCCTCGGGGTCGGCCCCGCCGAGGGGTGGGCTCTGGGCCGGGTG
>NC_048238.1:34411620-34456134 GCF_002007445.2 Ailuropoda melanoleuca
CCTCCCAGCAGCCGCCTCCCCTCCCCCCGCAGGCGCAGCGCTCGGGCGACAGCCGCCCGCCCGCCGCCGCCGCCTCCAGCTCTCGCAAGTTTGAGCTCCCCCAGCCTCCGCTCACCCTCCGCTGCGGCGCCTCGGCAGTGGGGTTGCGGAGGGGTGATTCCCCAGGAAAGGTTTGCCCGAGTTTCCCCAGCCGTCAGCGATTCCCGGCCGGGCGCGTTTCGCCTCTCTGGGTCGGGAGCCCGGACCACTTGGGTGGCTCCCCCCCTCGCCCCTTGCCCTCCCCTCCCCCGCTCGGACCGAGTTGGCTGCGCACACCCGGCCCGGGCGCGCGTCCTGGGCGAGCCAGAGACCAGCTCCGGCGGCGGCGGTGAGGGCGGCCCGCTGATCCCCAGCCGAGGGGATGGGGGGCGGCGGGGGAGGCGCGCCCCGCCGCGCGCCGAGACTCCCCTCGCTACCCAGAAGGCCAGTGGAGGACCGCAATTACCATAAAGCGCCTCGCACTCCGCGTAGCCAAAGCTGTCAACCCCCAGCGGCAGCCGCCGCTGCCTCCTCTCGCCACCAGCGCTGCGCTCTCCGGTTCACGCGTCCCCTCCGAGACCCAGCAGAGCCTGGCGAGTGCGCGTCGGCGCCCACCCTCGCCCTGGGTCGCCCCTTCCTCCGGGAGGAGCCCTGGCCCATTTTGGTGTCCAGAGCTACCTGGAAACACCACGCCTATCCCCGGTGGCCGTTCCGCCCGAACTCCGCACCCGAGTTCCCCGGACGTTTCAATTGTGTTGGAATTGTTTGGAGAGGCAAAAAAAAAAAAAAAAAAAAAAAAAAAAAAAAAAAGGANGGGAGGCGGAGAGGGTGAGGTTCCGGCCTCCCCGGAGCGCAGAGCCTCTGGGGCGAGCCGTGAAGCCCCAGTTCGTGAAGCTGGCGGGAAGGGGTGGGAGTGGGGGAGGGGTGTTCCGGCCTAGCCGCACCCAGACCGCGGGCCGGGACCTCGCGGCAAAAGGTGATCCTACCCGGCTCTTCGCTAGAGCCTTTATATGCTGGGGGTGGGGGAAGTCTCTGCCTAAGGACAAGATGGTGCAGGCTCGATGAGAACATCAATCCGAAATGGAGGTAGCTTGTAAATCCACACGGAAAGTTTTAAAATATCCTGGAGTGTCTCCATGCCAAAAATAATCAAAAGCATCTCAAGTTGATTACGAAGTCAAGGTCAAGGCCAAAATCAGTTCTAGCCAGCAGGGCCCTTTTAAAAATTAGACTTAATACTGACTGCGGGACTACTGTTAGGTGCGATGTTATTTATTCTGTTTTAGTTCTCAGTACATAGTTATAAAAAGAGCCCTTTTCAAAGCAGAAGTGAAACATCTCTACCGTTTGAAACCCGAAACTTCGGGCAGAATTAAATCTTCATGCTCCAGAGCTGCTTATAACAACTGATGTAAAAGACAGTCAGGCAAGTGCCCCAGAGAACAGTGCCCAGCCCTGCTGGGCCGCCACCACTTCCAGGACCCGCGCCTGCATAATGGAATGCACGCCTTTTTCTTCCCGGTCTTTCTGGAGGTGGATGTCTCTGAAAGCTAACCCACACATTTTTTTAATCTCCGGTAACAAGCAGAAAGACACCTGGACTATTATGCTGTAAAGCTATTTTTTATAAAGACATTTTAGGGCCAGACATTAAAAGTTATTAGACTGAACGCATGCGAGTTACAGACACAGCTGGAGAAAAGGCCTCTGGTTGTGTGTTGTAGCAACATTTCTTTTTGAAGCAACTCCTTTTATTCAAAACAAGTCTAAAATAACCGGGAAGGCTGAAGTTGGGTATTTGTGGGGAAACTCTCTGAACGTGGTTCCAGGCCAGGAGGCCGCCGTGCCACTGAGGGCCGCGCAGGAGAGCTGGCCTGGGTGAGTGTGGAGCCGTGCCAGGCTCTTCCGGCTCGGTTAGGCCGCCGCAGAGACCCTGGCACCGTGCCCGGCCACCTTCTCTCCCCTTCCCATGCCTCCCCAACTCTCCCCCCAGGCATAGGCTTTTCCCGGAGTTAAGAGTTGCATGTAACCGTCCAGAACTTTTGGAAAATCCAGGAACTAAGCGAGACACGGAGCCTGCTGCCTCTCGGAATCCTGTGGCCTCCTGGGGCTGCTGACAAAGGGGCCTGTTTGTCTAACTTTAAAAGTCCTAGAGTTAAAATGAATTGGGGGGGTGCGGTGCTGTAAATGCGAGGGGGCCGCGAGGAGGGCTGACTGTGGGAGAAATTTGATGCTGGAGACAAACAGGCCAGTAAATTCGCCTTTGACGTAATTTGCAGCATTCACCAACGCCCCCCCAACTTTTTTAAGAAGCCAGGCCTCCATGGTATCCTCGTGCGGGCTGGTGGGATTAAGGGGTTTCGCTTCCATCTCTGAGGGATACATTTTCCAACTCTGTGGGATTTTAAAAATATCTTATTAAGGGAGTCCTAAGAGGCATGAGTGTGTGTGTGGGGAGGGTGGTTCGTGACTCACTGGGAATTAAAATGTGAGATTTTCCGGAGGTGCTCTAAGGCAGGGGAAGGTTGGGAGTTTACACCTATTGGCCCGGTTAGTTGGAATTGTTCCAGGGAGGAGGAGAAGAAAGCTCACGCAGGGCAGTCCCATCCCTTGTCTCCATTCAGGAAGGGACTCCTGGAGCTGGGGACACCTCGGAGCCTGCGGAGTGTTCGGGCAGCCAGTGGCCTTCCTGGGCTTCCTCCTCCCCTGCCCTCCCAGGAGTCTCCTGGGAGCTGACCTGGGGTCAGGCCACTATACCCAGCACTCAGCAAGGGGAGGATTTCAATGAAAGCAGAGGAGAAGGTGGAGAGAGGCAGTGAGTGAGCGCAAGGGAGGGGAGGCAGCACAGGCCGTGGAGAAAAAAAGAAACAGGCTCAGAAAGGAGAGGTGTGAGGCCACCCCTCTCCCACCCACCTCACCCACCCCTTGTCCCCTTGGAAGGGTCTCTTGGTTAGAACATACGGCTCGACCTCAGCTCTCAGGCACACTTCTGCTGCAGATTCTATCCCTGCTCCGTAACTAGGCATGCAGGTTGGTGCCTCAGGGAGCAGGCCTGGAGCCTGGCCACACTTTTTGGCTCAGGCTGATTGTGCAAGCTCTGCCAGGGCCCCTTCCACACCTTCCACCACTTCCTGGGCCTGGGGAAAAGGCCTCCCATCCCATGGTGAGGTCCTTACCTGGTATTTGGTGGACCGTGGGGTTCCAGCATTGTGGACTGTAGTTCATTTGTAACATATGGGTAAGATCTAAAGCATAAAGCTCTGTAGGCCCCTGGTGATGCTCTTCAGAGGCTGTTCTCACATTTATGCGGCTGATTATTGTGATAGGTGGGATCTGGGTGATCACGGATAATGTATTTTTACTTCATATGGTATAAGCTAGCCTCTTAATGGTAACTATTTTAAACAACACCTACTAACAGCCTTCCCTGGTTACTTTGTAAAAGAACTCTGGGCTTACCTAGTGGCCCGGAAAAGATTCACTTGCCTACACCCTCCAAGCACCGGGCATCCTTGTTCCTGGGATTTCAGGCATCCAGAAACATCTAAAGGTAGCTGCTTTCCACGGCAGAAGTCTCCTAGACTCAGGGGTCGCCAGGTTGAAAATGGCTTCTCTTTCTGTCTAGCCTTTGAGGGGTTATTGAGCCTTTGGGGGAGGAGGGTCCTAGGGGCAGGCCCACCGTTATAGCACCAACTGCCTCTTGCCATTTCTGCTCTGGGCTCTATTAGTATCAGGCTCTGAGTTCCCCCAACCCAGGCACCCATGAGTGAGCTGCCCTTTGGTTTACACTGGGGGGCTCGCTGGGTAGATGGGTGTCAGCCTAAGGAGCATAAATACCGGCGGCTTCAAGGAAGCCTTGTCTTGCGCTCCACCTGGCCGGGCTTAAGAGCCCTCGAAGCTGCTGCGCTAGGCCAGATGCTCCCGCAGATAAACCTGGACGCCACGTCCCGCCCTGCCTGCTTACTTAGCAAGGGGGCCTCCAGCTCGTATTTTAGCGGCTGGGGGCAGTGAGTGGGAACCCCGGGGTGAGGGGGCGGAGAACCACAAACCCCTCGCTTGTGGACCCAGCAGGCTGGCTTTCCTCCCCAGCCATTTTGTATCCAGCCTCCCTCCTCCACTCGGGGGAAGCCCTGCGGAAACGCATCACCCGGAGCCCAAGCCCCCTCACGGGCACCACCCGGGGACTGGAGGGATCTGGAAGGTTCCACCAGCCCCTCCCTCAGGGCAGAAAGGGTGTACAGCCCAGCAGAGGGAAGTGCGGCGCTGATCTCTCTCTAAAAACCTCTGAGGCCCCCTCAAAGTCACGCGCAGAGGTGAGTGGCGCCGGTTGGTGGTCTCGGGAAGGTCAGCCAGGAGCAAAGCTTGGGGCCAGCGCCAGGTTGGGGATTCCACACGGCCTAGTCCACGGCACTTTTTACCTGCTCCCATTACCCCTCTGGCCCACTCTGCTCTGCCTTCTCCCCTAGGGGCCCCCTCCCCATCCCTGAGACCCCAGTGCGTTAGCAGGCACGCAGCCTGGCCGTGAGGGGGAAGGGGGGCGCAGGGTGGTTTGTGTTGCGAGGCCTGACAGAACCTTCTGTGTGCGGCGGAGGAAGAAGGCTAATGCATAATGCACAGCGCCTGGAAGCCCGGCCATTAGCGGCCTGTCGGTGACACAGACAAACGACTCAGAGAGAGGGAGGAGATCCAGCTCGTTCTGGAGTTTAAATATACCAGCGTGGAGGGGAAACGCCATGATTTAAAAGTGTGTGTTTGCAGACACTCGCATATATTTTAATGATTTCCAGCAGGCCATGCGTCCCAGTCTTGCATCCCCCTCCCCAAAAGGAGGGATGTGTATGGGGAGGAGGAATGAAGGCAGAGAGGCCTCAACCCGAGGCCCACTGCCAGCTTTTGAGACAAGAAGGGAAGGAGAGGTTGGTAAACGCAGTGTGGAAAAAAGCAAGGCCTAGGGAAAGCCACACCACCCAAGGCCATCCCCAGATTTTTTTTTTTTTTTGATCTGGCCATCGAAGCTTTCCATCCTGGACTGGACCCTCTAGCTGTATTAGAAAGGTCTGGGAGAAAGAATAAATCCTGCCACCCTTGCTCTCCCCCTCCCGCACCCACATTTTGAATCTTGCTTTTCCACTGACAATCCAGAGACCTCCTTCCTCCCCGTTTAACACACCAGTGTTTTTTAGCAATTAAGGCGAGAAGGGGGTGGGGATAAAGATAAGCCAATTTTTTTTCTGCCATGCAAGTGTGAAAGATAAGATAACGCTAAGCTGGGGCAAAGCGGCTGCTTACAACCTCCCCTCAGCGATTTTGATCGGTCACTTCTTATCTCGCAAAAATGCTCCTTTCGAAAACGGCATCAAAAAAAAAAAGGCCAAAGGAAAGCATTTTCATTTGGAAGTGACATTTAAAACCCACCTCCTCTACACCAGCAACCCCCTCCCCATCGGCGGGGCTCCCCAGGAAAAGTCGCACCTCGACTACAGGGTTTCAGGCTTTCTCGTGGTGTGTGTGTGGGGGGAGAGGTAGGATTACTAGTGTAATTAGGCTGAATAAAGCCAGGGATGCGTGATGAGGATTTATCCTGCATCCAACCTCAAGCTCGCGGCCGGGTTTTCTTCTTAGTTACTGACCAGTGTTTGTGTTTCTCCATCGCGCTCGCGTGTTGAAACTAAACAGGTAGTTATTTTGGGAGTCCTATAACTATGTCAACACGAAGAAGTGGCGGTTAATGCGAAATAGTAAGAAACTCTGCTGGGTTTTGCAGGCCCCTGTAAAGGAAGGAAAAGGTATCATGCACCCCAGAACCCGAAAACTCTCAGCCGAACCGGACTGTCGGGCAGTTTTGTAATATCCTCCCCACCCCCCCGCACAAATATTTCACGAAGGGGTTTCCGGAAGACTTTGTATTTGTTTAGGGAGGTTTCGGTATTGAACTCCAGGCCCGCAGGGCGGCCTGTAAACTCCCCCCAGCCCAGGCGCTAGCTCCAGATCGCAAACATCAAGGCGGGCGCCCCAGGCCGAGTTGCTGAGCCGCAGTGCCCACCACCGGCTTAGAGCTCCGAGGCTCCCACCACCTCGCCCCCCATCCCGGGCTCGCGCCTTGACGCCGGACGCACACCGAGTCTGCCCCCTCCGGGCCAGGCTGCACGACCTACAGCCCGGGGCCAGCCGCGGCCGGATTGTCCCCCGGGGAGCCGAAACCGCCGAGCGGGGAAACCCCTCCTCTCGCCCTTCCCCGAAAAGCCTGGCCGCGGCGTAGGCGCCGAGCGAGCGGGCATCCGCTGACAGCCGGGCCTCACGTAAGGCCTACACGCGTCCCATTAGTCAGCCTGAGTTCCCCTCGGGCGAGCCGTCTGGCGCGGCCCCAAGGCCGGGCGCGGGCGGGGAGGGGTGCGGGGCCGCAGCGAGCGGGGAGCAGGGCGGGGGCGCGGGCTCTGCGACCCGGCCGGGCTCGGTTCCGCGTTCCTGGGCCCGCGGGTAAGCTGAGCCGCCGGGGCAGGCCGCTCCCTGGCTGGCGCCGCGGCGCCGAGCTGCGCTTCACGTGCCCGCCATATCAGCGGCCGCGGCCGCGGCCGCGGCGAGGAGAGGGGGCAGGGAGGCGCGCCGCAGTTCCCGCGGGGTCTCCGGCCCCCGCCTCCCCCTCTGCGCTGGGGGCTGGGCCGGGACCACCCCGCAGCCCGTCCCCGCTCCAGCCGAGAGTGGCGCTGCCAGACGCCGAGAGGCTCCCAGGGCGCTGCTCCGAAAGCTTCGCGGAGGCAGCAGCCAGGGGAGGGTGCTCCTCGCGGCCGCCCCGGGAACTTCCCAGCCGCCCCGCCGCCGCCGCCGCCGCCGCCGCCGCCGCAGCAGTCACCGGGACCGGAAGCCCTCGCGCCGCCCCGAGCGGCCTTTGCTGGCCCCCAGGGTTGTTCCAGACGAGGGCTGGCCGCGCGTCACCCTCCATCCCTCCTGGCCCCAGGCGGCCGCCCTCGCCCCGGGGCATCCCCAATTAAGCCCGGAGGACCCTTCTCGCGGTCTAGGGAGACCTCCTTCTGTGACCACCTTACCAGCCCCTCCACCCCCGCACCCCTCCCCGCCCCCAGTCCCAGCCCCGCAGCTGGGACGGGAGAGGCTCGGAGCCGCCACTCCGGCCGGGCAGGAACACCTGCTCCCGGGGCCCTGCAGCTGGGCGCGTGGTGCCGGGAGAGGCTGCCTACTGTTGTGTGCAGAGATCGCGGAGGAGAGCACGGGGCTCCTAAGCTCTGGGCCAGGCGCAGCCGCGTCTCGGCCGCCCCCATCTCCCACCCCTTCTGTGCGATCAAGCTCGAAGCCTGGGGACTCGGGTCTCCTGGGGGCTCGAAGGGCCCCCACCCCTGGGATCCGACTTCTGTCCTTAAGAGGTCGTTCGCAAGACAGATGGGGCAAAACCTGTTTTGGGAGCCTTCCCGGTGTCCGCCCCCGCTCTCCAAACCAGACACACTCATCTCCCCTCGGCCCCGACTCTAGCCTCCGGCGGGGGACAAGACTAGGTCATGGCGGCACCGGCACCTCCTCCCCCTCCCCCGAAGGGGCTGGTATGGGGTTCGGACTTTGCCACTCAGCGTGGGGAGGGCGGATGGACCCTCCGCATCTTCTCCGTGCCCCGAGGAGATCGGGCGGCCGAGACGACCTGCGCTGCTTGCCCTGCCTCACCCCCCCTCCCCCGTTCCGCCCTCCCCGGCGTTCCTGGCCCAGGGCCCGGCCGGGGAAGGCGTTGTTTTGCCAGCGGGGGCCGAGCGAGTGCGCAGAGAAAAGCCTCCCTGCTCTAATGAGAGTGCACACAGCGCTGCAGCGAGGAGGATGATTACCCGGCGGGCGGGGGGGCGCAGGCCGGGGCCGCGGGCGGCGTGTGCGGCGGCCCCGCGGGCCCGGAGTCCCCGCCTGTCTGGCTGCTAATCGCACGCTTTCTGCTGTTACGGAGGCAGGCGGGAGCCGGCGGCCGAGCCCAGCGCCGGCGACTCGGCGGGTGACACGGAAACATGGCGCAGCGCCCCTCCCCCGCCCGCCCTCCCCGCGCTCCCGCCTCCCGCCTCGCACTTCCTCCCGCCCGCGCGGCTTTTGCAGTTCTAATGCTCTGCTGTCGGCCCAGCACCATTACGCTAGCAGCCGCTTCTCGGCGGCCCCGCGCGTCTCTTTCCCCTTTGTTTTCCGGGTCTATAGAAAACGTTTGCTTTTGTCCCGAGCTCTCGTTAAACCAAACTTGTGGTGGCAACGGAAGGCGGTGCGGGCGGGGAGGGGCCCGGGGATTTTGGCAGCAGCCGACCAGAGCGTGGTGGAAACTTCTCTCGCTGGGTTCCCCGCCACCCCGCCTTCCCCCCCTCCCCTCACACACACAGGCCAGCCGCCCTGCCGACGCTTCCCCCTTCTCCCCCGAGAGGCCTCAGCGCTCCAGGAAGGAGGTCTGGGCCAGAGGAGCTGTGACCAGGGGTGAAGAGCCTAGGGTGCGTGTCTGGGAGCCCCGAGTTTTGGGGCGCTCGGTAACCTCGGTCCTTGCAGCCCTGACTGGCCTCTCCCTCCCTTTGGTCATTCGGGGCTTTGTATCAGCCGGTGGAGAAGGAAGGGGAGGGAAGAGAAGAAAGTGGTTTGTATGTGTGGCTTTTCTAGTAGGGTTTGTTGGAAGCTCTCACCCCCAACTGTACAGCCTCCTTTATAGGACCTAGGGCAAGAAGGGGGGGGACGGGGGCTCCACGGGGAAAAGGGTCAGAAACCTAGGCCTAGGAGCTGGATCGTACTCTACTGGCCATCTCGGCCGCATGGCCCACATGAAGGGTGGGGCGACCCGACAGAGTCGAGGACGGGAGGGCCAGGTCCCTGGATCCAGGAAATGGCAGACCTCCCTCCCCTGGGCAAGAGCGCAGGTCCCCCCTGGCGCGCTCCCCAGCCCAGCGCGCACGCCTTGGCTCTCCGCACCGGAGCTGCTCAGGCGGCAATTTTTTAAGCCTGCAATTAAGCGAGGCGTCGCCGTGTCCTCTGCTAGTGTCGATCCTGTCAGTCGCACATGGCCTTGGTGCTCCGGTCCGAGGGCCCGCGATTAGTCACAGGCTCGCTTCGCTCCTTCCCTAATCCGCCTCTGCAGGCAGCCTGGGGACGCGGCCGACTTGGCGGCGCTGGCAGGGAGCCACCGCGCGCGGGGCGGGCCGCCTGGCCAGTACCAGCCCCGCTGCGACCGAGCCGGCGCGGGCCCCAGGGTGCGGGCTTGAGACTCCCTCCCCCTTCACAGCCCCCAGGCTGGGGCGGCGGCGCCCCTCCTCCTCTCGCCCCACTCCCGGGCCTGCGAGATCTATTTGTGTGGTGTCATTTGCATAAAAATAGGACAAGTGTTTCAGTGCGTTCGAACGCGGGAGGCTAAATCCTTATTGATGTGTCTGTGTGGAGCCCTCGGTTGTCGGAGCGGTTTGATTTAGGGTGTTTGTGTTGCCTTCTGCGAGAAATGAGAGGAAATCCTGCGCAACGCCTTCGGCGGCCCAGGCCCCCCAGAGCATCATCTCCCCTCTGCGCGGCCCAGAACGGTCCACCGCCTGGACCCCGGCCCGCCGAGTCCACAGCGAGCAGGTTGAGGGCCAGGCGGGCGGCCCATTATGACTCATAAAATCGGGCGGCCTAATCACCAGCTGCCAACCCGTTTACGTGTGGCGCTTCCCAATGCTCCCTTCGCCTGGCCCGGGCCTCCAGCGGGCTCGCCCCGGACACGGATAGAGCCGCTCAGTTGGGGCTAATCAAGTGGCCGCTCGTTCCCGTCTGCAGCGCGGCTTCCCATCCCGGGCGACCCCCGCTCTCCCGGCCTTTGCGCGGCTCGCCAGCAACTCCTCAGCTTGGACAAATAGCTGGGAGGGCGCCGGCCGCGCGGAGCCAGTAAATCAATCATTAACTCCCCGGCGAGGCCGGGCCAGCGGAGGGAGGGAGCAGCGGCCAGAGCCGAGTGAGCGGGGCGAGCGCAAGGCCCCCACCCCGGGTGGGGAGCCGTCCACGCGCCAGCGGACAGGGTGCGTGAAGGCGGGTGCCCCCGGGGCCTCTAGATTCCCTCCAGAAGCCTCCGCCTGCTGGGCCTCTCACGCCCGCACCTTGCCTTGCCGGGCAGGTCGGGTTACTGTGCGGCCCTGGGGCGGGCTTGAACATTAACGAGGTGCCCGGGGCCTCACGGCCTGCTCTCCCCAAGAGAGCCTGCCGCGCTTGGGCAAGCTCCTCAGATCCGGTTGGGCTCCTCCATACTCCGGCTTGCCAAACCAAACTGATCGCCCCCGTGCCGACCAGCCTCCCCGTGGCGCCCTCCCCACGGAGCCCACCGTGGGGCGGCACGCAGCGGGTTAAAAGCTCCGCTTCGCCCTGGCTCCTCGGCGGCGCTGAGGAAACGCTGATCAAAGTGCTTACGGGGAAGGAAACACACGCACACTCGGGCTTGGGTCGAAGGAGGCCGACTGGAGAGACGGCTCGGAGCCGCCTGCCTCGACCCGCTTCCCACACTCTCGGGAACGCAGTGGCGGCGGCAGCGCTGNGAGCCCGGGCTGCGCGCCAAGAGGCCCGGAGCCGCAGATTAGTCACCGCCTCGGCTCGGCACTCACGGGTGCTCCCGGGAACCGGGAGGGCAGGCGTCGGCCCCGCTCAGCCGGGCTCCCGGGGCCTCGGCGCCACGGCGCGAGTGCCCCCGCCCCCACCCCCGCGCGCGCCCGGCGCGGCTGGATGGACTCTCGGGGGCTGGCGCTGCCGAGATCCACTTGTCAGTTCAAGGGCAGGACAGAAACTCTGCAAGCGGAGTCTTGCGAACAGGAAATTTCTCATTGACAAGGTGCTGCCCCTCCCCCACGCCCGGCTTCAAAACAAAACAAAAACCCGGCGCGAGCGGCCGACTTTACCCGCCGCGGCCTGCACCCCTCTGCCACCTCGGCGAACCCCGCTTCTCGGCCCCGGCCCGGGAAGGGGAGAGCTCGCCGAGCCCCGGGCCCCGAGCGCAGGCGGCGGCCAACAAACAGGCCCAGCGGGCAGCTTCGGCTCGGGCCCCGCCGAGGGCGCCCAGCTGCCACCCTCCGGGGCCCGGGTAGGGTCGCGCGGGGGCGCTGAGCCCAGGAGGTTCCGCACCTTCTCGGATTCTGAACCCGGCGGGGCGGTTCTGCGGAGCTGGAGCCCGCCGGGTCAGCGGCTCCCCGAGGGCGTGGGGGGCGGGGAGGCGGCGCCGCGGACAGAGCGAATTCCGCGGTGGGGACCCGGGAGGGCCGCGAGCTCGGCCTGGCAAAGTTCCTGCTCAAACTCCATGTTTAGAAACTCCAGCGGCGTTGCGGGAGGAGGGGGAGAGACAGAACGCTGGGAGCGTGCGGGGGCGGCCGGCACCCGCCTTTCACTCCCCCGGAGCGGCGGGGCGGGGGGGGGCAATCCACGCTCCCCCCCACCCCACCCCCCGACGGAATGGGAAGTCTGGAGAGCAAGGACCGCCGGGTCCCCGGGCTCATTCTTTGTGTATGCCCCTCTCCTTCCTACACACACTAAAGGAAATTTCTAAACCCTTGTCATTTATTGAATTCAGCCAGGAGAGGAAGCCCTTTTTAGGGACCCTGATATTCAGGGTAATTTCGTATTTGACACATGTAAATACTTAGTACTCTCAGGTAAGGTCAAATTATTTATCATCTTAATTTATATTTCAATAGGCCTACAATTTGGAGGTGCGAAATGCCTCCTTATGAATCATTATGGTCTATTAGGGGAAGTAATGTATAAACAGCACTATTTGGGAGGGAATCACTTATGTTGACATTTAAATGGCTCTTCAATAGTTAAAAAAACGACATTCGAGTGCCTTTGATTAAATATACAATTTACAAGACCATCAGCAAAGCCATCAGGAATATAAATTCTTCTTGGGATTTTTATTTATTTAGTTCTGATTTTTTTTTTTAAGCCTTCCAGGGCATGCATGTCATTTAATCCCTATGGGAAAATCTACAAATTTCAGGCAAAATATCATTCTCCTCTCCCCAGCTGTCTTATCGGGAACCCAGGGAACCGTTGGAAATGTGAGCAAACTCCACCAGCAGGCACCTCAGTGGGAAGTTTGTAGATCTTTGTACCTCGAAACAGAATCAACCACTTTCTAACAATATTGCAACTGATTTGTGAAACACAGTAGCTTCCCTGCTGGAGTGGAAACTCCCTTGTGGCCTGTGTCCGTCTATCCATCCATCCATCCTGGTGTTTCCACAGCACCCAGGATGAGGACTCATACCATTTTAAGTCATCCTTCTACACCTGCTAAAATATCAGGGCAGAGGCTCTTCCTGGCTGCCCCCTCCCCCAACCCTCTGCACTCTTTATTAAATTACCCTGTTGTATTCATTCCCTTGAAGCATCTCCCATCTTCAGAATGCCCTTCCTTGACCCCACATCTCCTTCCCTGGCTCCCTATTTATCTGTTCCCTAGCACAGCTGTACTTCTTGAAAGAGATGTCTACAGCCATGTGGCATTTCTATTTCCCTTACCTCCGGTGCACTCAAGATCAGCTAGTTTCGAAGTCATTCTATGATTTGGGGAAAATTGTAGCTTTGTTTGTAACAGCATTAGATTAGAAACAACCTAAGTGTCCAGTGATGACATTGATGGTACATGAATAGGATGAAATATTCTGTGGCTGTTTTAAAAATTAAGCTCCGCTCTGTGGACTGATACAAAATGACCCTTACGGTCTGTTGTTAAGAGAAAAACATAAGGTGCAGAAGGAAGTGATGTGTATAGTATGTCACGATTTGGGTATGTTACAGTTTGTATAAAAACAAAGTTCGGGGGAATACAGACACGTATCTGTACGTGCAGGAAACATCTTCAACACTGCTGGGAGTACCCCCACCACTACCACTTTCTTTGTACATATTCATGTCCTCCGTTTTATTTTTAGAAATGGGAATACATCGCACAAACTGCTTTGTATCTTACCTATGAAACTTATCACTACATCTTACAGATCATTTTCTACCAGGGCAGGGAGATGGGCCTTGTCTGTGCCAAGGTTCGTGGAATTTCACTGTATCTAGGTGTGTCATTTATCACACTGGTCAGTCTACATCTCAACCTACACCAGCCTCCTGGCCATTCTGCAGAGAGTGCTAATCACTGGTCGCTTCCTTGGTGCCAGCAGTGGGGGGCATTTGCCCAGTCCTTCCTTTGGCCTTGGAAGCACTGAACACCCCTGACTACACCCCATCGAACTGCTCTTAGCTTCCCAGATGCCATACACACATACACACATGGTTTTCATCCTCCCTCCAAGCCTCCTTCTAGGTTCCTCTCTCTGCTTTACTAGTTGCTGTGGGCCTGGGTCCTTTCCCCGCCCCTCCCCCAATCTCATCCAGGCCCATGGCTTTAAATACCACCTACTTGCTGATGATTCTTACAACCACCCCCCCCATTCCACACCCCTCTATCAAGCTGCAGACTTGACATCTCAACTCGGCAATCAACGGCCGGTGTAATAATGACAATAGCTACCATTTGCATAGTGCAGACAGCACTCCAGTAAGCACTTTATGTAAATTGACTATTAATCCTTATCCACATTTTGCAGATGAGGAAACTAAGAGGGGCTATAGAACATTCCCAAGGTCGCTCAGAAAATGCTGGAGGCAGGATTCAAACCCCTGCAGTTCTATCTCCAGAGTCCTGTCCGCAGCCATGCCGCTTCACAGCCTCCCAGCATGCCTAGAACTGAATTCTTAAAATCACCAGTTAATCTACAAATATGTGGGGTGTTTACTAAATTCCAGGCCCTGTGACGGGTGCTGGGGAAAGAGTGGTAAGCTGGACAAACTGTCCCTTAAAAAGGGAATGTGCCCTTTGCTTGGATCCCGCCATTTGTCCCAATTACCTCCCCAGTTGTAGAAAATGTCTCAGCCACCCAAGTACTTAAAGCAGAATCCTGGGGGGAGGGGCGGGGGGAGGGGTGGTCATTCTTGACTTCTCTCCCACTTCATTCTTCCAGTGGCAGGGCTGTTTGTACTTGCCAATGTCCCGTCCAATAAGCCTACTTCCCGTTCTCCCACATCCACCTCAGGCCAGGCCACCATCTTCATTCACCTGGATAATAACCAAGGATTATGGGGCACCTCGCTGGCTCAGTCGAGTAGAGCCTGGACTCTCGATCTTGGGGTTGTGAGTTCAAGCCCCATGTTGGGTGTAGAGATTACTTACAAATAACATCTTAGAAAAAAAATAACCAAAGATGATTATTCCAGCCAGTCTCCGCGCTGCCACTCTCAGCCCCCCTCTGACTCAGCCGTCACAGCAAGGTGGTACTGAGTCAATATTCTGTATCACGGCAAGAGAAGAAACCAAGTTTAAGAGAGCAAGACAATTGTGGGTGTGTGCTAAAGGAAAAGGGGGGGTGCCTGGGCTTGCAGGGCATGGCTCGGTAAGTTACGGTGAGGATTGAGCCCGAAGAATTGTTGAGGATTGAGCCTGAAGAATTTGAGAAAGGGCAGGATGAATGAAGCCATAGGAGCCATTATGGTCTGGGGAGATCCAAGGGAAGCCGGTGGGAGCACATATACAGGTCTTTGTCAGAGAAGCAAAGGTCCCTGGGGGTGCCCACTGGGGGTGAGGCCTTGGACACCCTTAGTATCCTTGCTAAATGCCACAGAATATCATCCTTAAGGAGATGAGTGAGGGACAGGCAAGAGCAAACCAGAAACCCAGAGCCAAAGCCAGAACCTCCTTAGAGCACCTGGTCTACTGCCCATCATTTGGGCCTTACTTGGTGGCAAAAGATTTTCTATCTCGAGACCCTCAGAAACCTTAAGAGTGGGTTCTGGCCACACTTGACCTTAGGCAATCGGAGTTCTTCTCAATTCCATGCCATATGACCTCTAACAGTAACTGTGCCACGACGATGCATTTGGCAGCAAAGCAAGTCTTTTTTAACCATGAATAACTCCTCCCGTAAGACCCCAAATAACCCAATGGGTAAGGTATTACCATTCACATTTTATAGTTGGGGCAACGGAAGCTCTACAGTGGCCCTCCAAAAATACATAGCTAAGCTAGCCGAGTCTGGCTACAGGGATTCTACCTGACTCCAAATCTGGGCTCTTTCCAGCGAACTATATATCGTTCACCTCCCGCACACAGGCACTCTTCCCCCAAACCGGAAACTATTTCTGGGATCAGATCCTACATAGCTTCTCTAATCATGTCCTTCTGGGGTCGTCCTGGCAACTCGCCAACTGCAGGAACTATCACAAAAGGAGTTCGTTTCTTTCTGGGATCAGCAGGTCTCAGTTGATCTGTTGTGTTCACCATGGGAACCTAAGAGTTTATCATCTGAATGAAGAGTTGCCTTCTTCCCAGCTAAGCTTTGAAAAAGTGTGGGACCAAGTTCAAGGGAAGGCCTTCCTCCCCAGAACAAACAGATTCTCTAGCTGTTTTGGAAAGCTTCTGCACTCCACCCGTACTACATTAGGGCTCAGCGTTTGTCAAGATGATAAAGCACCTTGGCCTTCCATACTGCTGGGCAGCGTTTTTGTTTGTTTTGTTTGTTGTTGTTGTTGTTTTCCCTCCTGCTTTGAGCTTTGATAAACATTACTCCGCTCTTAGCATGGGGAGAGCTAGAGCAGGGGGAAAAGATGATCCAGAAAGAACCCACCACACAGTCTTTCTGAAGCTGGACAGCTCTTGAGATTTGAGGAGAAAAGGGTCACTACCTTTTTCCAGCTCTTAGAAAAACAATAGCTAGGATTTATTAAGAGCTTAGTGTCCGCCAGGCACAGTTCGAAACACTTTATATGCATTAGTAATCTCATATCATATAGAAAACCACCCTATAATAAAGGTGCTATTATGATCCCCATTTCACAGATGAAGAAACTGAGACTTTAGAGGATAATTAACTAGCCTGCTTGCCTGGACACTCATCGCCTGATTCCTAGAGCCCAAACTTTAATCCACGCAGTCTTTCAGACTTTCCAGGCCCCTGTGGTCAGCTTCATTACTCTGCCAATTGCATAGGCTCATCCGTAATTGGGTGCTTTATGCAGATCTGAAAGGAAATGGCCTTCACTGCATCCTGGCATGCCAACGATGTCCCCTGAGGACATGATGGCAGTGAATTTGTCCCCCAGGTCCCTCTGAGGTAGGTGCGTCTTCTCTTCTGTAGCTTTCCAAGATGAGGCCCCCTTCAGGTTGAGCGGCACCCATGGACTGACCCTCGCCGATTCAATGCCAGCGGCTGCGCGGGGACCTTTCTGACCTGCTGGCTGGCACAGGGAGCGCAGAGAAGGGAAGATCAATCTCCAAGATAATTTTGGTTCTGTCTTTGCTTGATCCAGCCTCTGTCCTCTGCTCTAGGGCTGACGACTATGATTAATGCGTCACCAAGTATTTCCTCTCTTCAGCTTCTTCCCTGCTTTGGGGTTTATTTTACAACCGTTGCCAGAGTTTCTCCTCTGAAGAGAGTAAATACTCAGAGATTGGAGCACAGCCCTTGGTGTTACCCGGAGAGCGTCGCGGGCGGCAGGTGGCACCGGGCCATTTCTGGAGTAGGTGATGTGACTGTTTGGGGTTCAGTGCTAACCCACTACGTCCACTGATGTTAGCTTAATCTTTTAATTATTCTGAAAATAGCAAGAATAAGGATTGCAGGGAAGGCAATTAATAGGATCACACAGCCTATTCCTCATTTGTAATTATATATTATTATTTTTCGCCCTGCTTTGTTCCAATAATGATTTAAGGCTGCTTCCAAAGATACACAAAACCCAGCAAAGATAAATAGAAGAAGTGGGACATGAATTATAATGTCATGCCTGCTCACAGCATCTTTGCCCCGGTCCACAAAATAGAACTGAATTCATAACGCCTTTCAAAAATGAGGTAATTCAGCTCTTTTGGTAGCAACACTAGGCTCTTTGTAAAGTCAGGGGGTGGTGCGCAGGAATGGAAAGAACCATGGCAGGGACAAGAGATCTGGTTTCTAAAGCGGGCTCCCTCGGCGTGTGACCTTGGGCAAGTCACTCGCCCTCTCTGGACTTCGGATTCTGGACTTCTCAAAGGTCTCTGCCAATCTCAATCTCTGGGGTGCCCTCCTCCCTCTGTCTTACCTCTTACCCCTGCCATCATCATGCAGGGAAGCCAGCACTGGCCATCTGGCAGGAGGCCCCCTAGGAAGGAGGCCCCCAGGAATGAAGCACACTTTCTCTCTGCTCTGTCTCTGTCTCTGTCTCTCTCTCTCTCTCTCTCTCACACACACACACACACACACACATACACTGAAAAATCTTCGCAGATGCTGGGACAATGAAACTTCAATGGTCTCTTCCCTCAAGGCAAGGACCCCACCTTCCTTTAATCTTTAGCTAAAAAGAGAGACTCCCAGCAGAGCCCGGGTGGCCTGGAAGACATCCTTTAGGGAGGCAGGAGTCACGCCCCTCAGACCTTTGGTCTCTCCCTCCTTGGGGGCGGGCGTGAGCTACTTCCTTGCCATTCAAGACCCTCTTACACATAACCTGGCCCAGCTCCCTAGATCCAGTCTCCTCTTCCCTTCCTTCCCTCCTGACCCCGTTTTCCACTTTGTTACCCCTTGCAGCACCTTACAACGCTTAGCATATCATTTGTGCAAAACACCCATGTGCTCCCCCACCCCCACCCCAAGTCTCCGTGGGCCCTCCACTGCCTCTACTAGGGATTCTCCCAAGATTTCCTCGAAGGATTCCATAGGCTGGAGGTCTCAGGAAGCTCGGCCTTCGTTACCCACCTCTAGTGGGAAGCTGCTTGGGAAGATTCTTTTTACAAAGCCAAGGGCGGGCAACATGGACAAACCCCATGAAAGAAAGGTTGCCCAAAAGAACACGCACACTAGGATTCCATGTTCATCAAATTGTCAAGGGGGTGAAGCCAATCGAACGTGGAAGCTGATCTAAGCTGTCAGAAGTCAGCGTCGGGGCTACCATGGGGCGGGGAGCACAACGGGGACTTCTGGGGGGGGCAGGGAATACTCCGCATCTTGATCTGGAGGCTGACATGTGTTCAGCTTGTAAAAATTCATCAAGCCGCACGCTTAGGATTTATACACCTTTCTGTTGGTGCGCTGCACTTCAACCAAATGTTCACAAAATAAAAGAAAATACAATAAAGCAAAACGTACAGAAACAAACTGGGGGGGGCGCCTGGGTGGCACAGCGGTTAAAGCGTCTGCCTTCGGCTCAGGGCGTGATCCCAGCGTTCTGGGATCGAGCCACATCAGGCTCTTCTGCTATGAGCCTGCTTCTTCCTCTCCCACTCCCCCTGCTTGTGTTTCCCTCTCTCGCTGGCTGTCTCTATCTCTGTCGAATAAATAAATAAAATCTTTAAAAAAAAAAAAAAAAGAAACAAACTGGGGAAGAATAAGGCTTGTGATTGTACTGGAGCTCTGTGCGGGAGACCTGGCGGCTGGAGGGTGGGGACGGTGGGGACACGCTGTGTGGAGTGCGGCGAGGTTGTTCTAGAGACAGCCAGGAGGCACAGGGTAAAATCACGTGAACAGAAGCAAACTTTCAGGCGGAGAGCAGGCCGCGTTGGCCGAGGGCCAGCCCCCACCCCGGCTGAGGATGCACCGTGCAGCTTCCCTGCGGCCCTGCCCGCGGCCCGGGACTCCAGAGTGAGGGCGGAAAGCAGGCCGCGTTGGCCGAAGGCCAGGCCCCCACCCTGTCTTTCCTCTTATCTTCCTCTCCTCTAGAGGAACTTCCTTCCACTCCAGCCAAATTGGACTTGTCACTACCCCCCTGTACAGGCACAGCCGCTCCCCACTGTTGCGCATGCGGGTCCCCCTCCAGGAGCCCCCTTCTCCCACCCTTCCTCTCACCCTGCTTCCTTTCGCTGGGCCCGCTGACCACCTGCTCATGACATGCCGTGAGGCACGAACTGGGGTCCAGGGCCCTGGGAGTCCCCTTTGCCCGTGAAACGTTTATGGCCCTGAGCCAAACCCCTGGCTTCGCAGATGTAGAAACGGAGGGCTGGAGGAAGGCCCATGTATCCTGGGCTCCCTGGCAGGCCACCAGCGGCCAGGCCACAGATCCACCCATCTGGTTGCGGGGAAGCCGGGGCGGGCTCTCTGCTTTACACTGGGAACCTCTTGTCCCCTCCGTATGGTTGTCCTTGCTTTTATCTGTAACATCCAGGGAGTCCCTCTGGTATGTCTCTGTCTTCCCTCCTCAGATGATATATTCCTTGAGGGCAGGGTGGGCTTACTGGTGGGTTTGGTTTTGTTTTGTTTTTTGTTTCACTTTAGTCTTTACTTCCGTGCCTGCACACTCACAATGGAGGGATTCTCTGAGCACCCGCTGTCCAGTAAGGTCCCACCTCCTGTGCCTGGAGGGCCACGGAAGCCGCGGGGCATTAACTGGCCTGTGGTCAGATCTGTGGCTGGATATTCTTAGCAGCCTTCGGCCGCTGGTTAGGAGAATTTCAACTTCCCTGTCACCAGGGCTTAGATCCCTCACCACCCGGGCGGAGATGTTTTCCAAGCAGACAGCTTAGAGTAGGGAGCGAAGCAGAGCGTGCTGGTTTAAAAAGGCCCAGAGTCTGGGGCCAAGCCCAGCGTGTCACACTTAGCCTGTTGCTACCCACTGCTGCCCCAAGCCTGGCTGACCAGCCAGACTGTTTGGAAAACACATTCTGCCTTAGCAGAACTGCTTGGCACGGCAGGAGCTTTGGGCCACAGCATGGCACTTAGCACGTCTGACCTCGTTCCTGGGCCCTGGGGCAACTCTGAGGCCTGGGAGCCTCAGACACTTGCTGACCTTCCTTTTAGAGGTTTCAAGACATCCACTGTGGGTCAAACAGCAACTTTTACAAAATGGGTCATGGGGACCAGAAATCCCCATTCTGTCCCTTTCCTGAAATCCTTGCGTGATTTCTTCTTCGGGATGCACGTGCTTCTCCCACTCTGAAGGGGATGTCACATTTGGCCTGTCCCCAAGCTGTGTGGGCAGCAGTGGGGTGCGGACGGGAGTTGCGAAAGGGTCTCGGGAACCCTCCACCACCAGAGCCCCGAGGGCCGAGGAGGGCTGTGTAGGGGCAGTAGGGATGCTGCTGTCACTCACACCTGTTTCTTGGTGAGGCCTTCTGCAAATTCACCATCAGCTCACAACGGTGCTCACGGACAGAACTAAAATCGTCTGCCCTACTGAGCCACAGCTCTGGCACAGTGTGAGCTCTGGGGGCCCTCTCTGTTGGGTGCCACCATCCCTGTGTCTCTGAGCTGCACTGGGTACCCATTAGCGCTGCAACCAATACGGCACTTGGCCTCCCCCAACTGCATGCCATTTCTTCCCCTTGCCTTCTTCCCAGTGTTCTCACATCTTGGCATGGCGGCACCTGTAGCTGTGTCCCACTTTCCTTCACTGATCTTGCTCTGGAAGTGCAGGGGCACAGCCTGGGGGGAGATACTGCCCCGGGGCGCAGGATGGCTCTTGGGGTGTGTGTGTGTGTACGTACATGCGTGCATGTGTGTGTAAGGAGGTTAAGGGGGAGCAGAAATGCACCACCGTCCTAATCAATCCACGCACATACAAGTCAGGTTCAAGGTGAAAACCCTGCATCTTCAGAAGGGGCCCCCTGGTGAGGACGGGCAGATGTGGAATGGGTTCCGGTAAGGGGCAGGAGGGGCGGAATGAGCATCAGAGAAGCTGTGATCGAAGAAACCTTCCCAAGTCCCACTGGGCTCTTTGCGACTTTGGGATCCAAGCTAGGGCCTTAAGGGGACCGTGAAGATTCTGCAATCAAACCTAGTCTACAAATGCTTATTAAACACCCCCTATGTATAAGCCAGGTGCTATGGGAACAGCTTCCATGCTCTCAGGGGAGAATGCCCTGGAAAAGACACTCCAGGAACCCTGGGGGAGGCGACCAGTCAGGCTTAGGGTGGAGGGGTATGTTGGGGGGAGGGCGTGGGGGTGATAAAGGCTGTTGGGGCCAGCCCAGCTTGTCCAGTTCTGGGAGGCTGCCCACTCAGTCCACTCATGGCCAACTGAGCAAGTGGGAAGAATGGAGTCAAGACGGCTGAGGTCCCTGCAGCCTGCTGTCAGGGGTTAGGGGCAGTGACTGCTGGAGAGGGGAGTCGGGGGGGGCAGGGCCACTAGTGGAAGTGTTCCCTCACTAACCTCACGATGCCAAGGTAATGACAGTAACGCTAGCAGCTGACAGGCGTGAGCATTTGCTATGTACTATACAACCTCCCGTCGCAGATTAAACACGGCCACCACTTCTCTGTGGCTCCTCCCACCAAGGGGTTGCATCATGGGCTGAATTGTGTCCCCCAAAATCCACATGCTGAAGTCCTAACCCCTAGTACCTCAGACTATGAGTATATTTGGAATTAGGGTCTTTAAAGAGTTAGTTAAATTAAAATGTGGTCATGAGGGTGGGCCCTAATCCAATCTGACTGGTGTCCTTATAAAAAGACGTATGGACACAGACCCACCCAGAGGGAAGACCATGTGAGGACACAGTGAGAAGGTGGCCATCTACAAGCCCAGGAGAGAGGCCTCAGAAGGGCCTGCCGACACCTTGATCTCGGACTTCTAGTGTCCAGAACCATGAGGCAGTACCTTTCTGTCATTTCAGCACCCCTCCCCACCCCCAGCATGTAGTACTTTGTTACGGTGGCCCAGGCAAACTAAGACAAGGTGGAATCTACGTCCCCTCCCCTAGATGTCCCCCAGCTGACTGCCCCCGTGCACCCGCTCCAGCAACCAGCTGTGCACAGGAACTGCCCAACAGCGAGGAAGATACACTGTTGTTTTCAGCCACTCCATATTAGGGTACTTTGTTACACAGCAACAACCAACTGATAATCTCATTGAGAGAGTAGGGTCCAAAAGTTTTGGAAGAAGCTATGTTTCATGTATATTGGGCAAAGCCCTCAAGGAAATGAGAAAATCCTCTATCCAGAACTGTTGCTTCCCTCAGGGGTTCCCAGCTCCCTCTGGGTTGCCCCCCCCCATCCGAGTCTGTCCCCGCTGTTTCCATCCTGGGGCATAGCACAAGGTACCTCTCAGGAGGTAAAGGAGGCAGGCAGATAAAGGGGTGCTCTCCCCGAGTCATCACGGGAGGAGGACCTCTGCTTCTTAATCCACCCTCTGATAGTAAGTGGCCCCCTATGCCAGTCCAATCCCTGAACGTGGCTGAATGAAACACCTTCTGGATATACACCCATAGCACCATTCTGAAAAGAGCTGCCATTTATTAAGCACCTACTAAGTACCAGGTGCATACTTACTGCATTCCCCTATTGAATCCTCGTGGGAGTACGGTCAAAACAAGTCATTAGTCACAATTACGATCTTTTTTGTAGATGAGGAAACTGACTCAGAGAGGTTAAGTAGCTCTCCTGAGGTCACAAAGCTGCTGGGCCCACACTCCCAAATGGAGGGTTTTTCCTCTCCCCCAAGGTCTGAAACTTAAGGAGAATGGCAATTTGGGCCCAGTGAGTAGAAACGGGAGGAGCTGGTTGTCTACTAGGGTAGGGAGGGGCAGGCCTCAGCGGTGGGGCTGCGGCCAGGCCAGGCCAGGTATGTAAGGAGGCAGAAGGATGGGTGGAGTGGCCGGGAAATGCTCAGGGAGAAGGTGAACCAGTCTGAAGGGAGGGAAGCAGGAGCTGGGAGGCCTTGGGGAACTGGGGGTAGGGGTGGGGGTGGGGAGCTCCTCCAGTGTCCTTACTCAGAGGCAGGAACCACAAACAGCACACCGGGTCTCTGCTCCACCCTGAACCCACCCTCACTACCCCTCCCTTCTTCCCTGGCTCCTGCTGACACAAATCCCTACCTGAAGCCCAACCCCATTAAGGGGGGCTTAATGTGCACCCTCACATTTCATCCTCATGACACTTGAGGCAGGCAGCTCATGACCCACCATTTTACAGATGGGGAACCTGAGGCACGAGGCTGCGAGTGGATGGCAAGCCCACACAGAGAAGCTTCCTCACACTGCCAGACACAGACTCCATTGCCTTTTTCCAGAATAAGAGTGTGAGCCAGAGGGGTAAATGGGACCCTTTCTCAGTGACAGCTCTCAACCACCCCCTTCCCAAATGACAGCAGCTTGTAGCACACACATAATGGCTGTCCCTGCGCTGTCCTGCCTTCCCAGTCTCCCTTTTAATGTTGCCTCATCCTGAGGTACCCTGGAAGGCAGCTCTGGAAGGCAGTCCATCCCCCACCTCCCTCTGGGAGCCTGCAACCTGGCCCAAATGGTCTCTTGTTGACTTCCTCAGCTCCTGGGGCTCTCTCTAGACCTGGGGCAAAGAAAGAAAAGCCAAAGAAGGGACCCATTCTTGAACATGAGGTACAAGAACTGTGCCCACAAAAGCTACTCTCCAGTTGCCACTCAGTTCACCGTCTTAACACAAGTGGGCTTCCTGAGGGCCCCACACCAGGGTGTCTTCCTGAAGACATGGTGTCCTCAGCCAATGCTCCCATCTGGAGCCCAGAAAGCTTCCAGTTGAGACCAGGCACATGGGCAGGGCTCATACGTGGTCACAGGGAACCATGGGACACCTCCTGCAGCCAGTAACCCCCATCAGAGAGTCAGAAGGTGCCCCACTGCTGCCCTGTACCAACTATCCAGAGGGACTAGAAATGACTAGAAACCAAGAACGATTGTCCCTTCACCTGGTCCCTACAGCCCAGTAGATATGGACAACTGCAACTGTGAACCTGGCCCCCGGCACTGACACTGACCCGTGAGCTCCCAGGCCTCCGTCTAGAAGGGGAATCCACACTGGCCCAGCACTTAAAGAGATGGCCTTATTTCATCTTGAAAACGACACCACGAGATACATGGCCGCAGGTCATGGCTGCAGGTTACTGACCCTCTTCCCACTGCGAGTCAATGCCCCCACTCCCAGAAATCTGGGTGGGCTCATGACTGCTTTGAACACAGCAGAAGTGACGCCATGAGACTTAGAGGCTAGGTCAGAGAAAAAGCTATGCCACTTCCTCCCGGCTCTTTTGGGGCACCCATTCCGGGAGAAGTCAGAAAGAAGTCAGCCACCATACTGGGGAGTCACACGCAGACGCCCCAGTCAACAGCCCCACCAAACTTCCAGACAGTGGGCCCCATCAACTAGTTGCCATGTGAGCGCCCCATCTTGGACGTCTTTTAGATGGCTGCCGCCCCCGGTGATATCCGACTGCAACCACACGCGAGGTACCCCAGGTGAGAGCCACCCAGAGAATTCCCTTCCTGGAATTCCTCCCAGCAAATTACCAACAAATCCCTGGTAACTCGTTGCACTGAAGCAGCTCTGTGGTGTTTGTTCCCACTTCACAGAAGAGAAAACTGAGGCTCAGAGGGTCAAGGAACTTGCCCGTGGTCACACGCATGGTGGTAAGCGAAGGAGCCGAGACTCAAACACCATCTCTCTAAGCCCAAAACCTTCCATCACAGCCCCCTCTGCCCACACCCTCCGACATTTTCTCATTTTCTAGCAGAGAACATTCTTTTTGGACCCAACTAGTTTCCAAACCTAGCTGTGGTCAGCTGTGGGGGGTGTTAAAGGTAGAGAATGCCAGGGGCACCTGGGTGGCCCGGTTGGTTAAACGTCCGACTTTGGGTTTCAGCTCAGGTCGTGAGATCGAGTCCCATGTTGGGCCCCGTGCTCAGCAGGAAGTCTGCTTGGGATTCTTTTCCTTCCCTCGCCCTCTGCCCCTCCCCCATTCTCTCTCAAATAAAAATAAATTAATCTTAAAAAAAAAAAAAAAGAAAGAAAAAGGTAGAGAATGCCAGGCCCTACCCCAGGCCTACCCAGTCCGACGTTTCAGGCACGGGGCCAGGACCCTGCATTCTACACGGACACCTGAGGTGACACTGAAACACTCAGAGTGTGAACCAGCCTGTGGGCCCTGAAGCTCAGCCCGGCTATTATAGACCATCAGAGCAGACCACGAGCTTTTCCTCAAAATACACCCAGTGTTAGGAAATCACTCATGCTATGTGCTCATCTGATTATAGTCAGACTTTCTGGACCCTAACGTCGTGGACAACTCGTGTGTGTTAGCCCCTTGCTAGGCTCTGTGGTCCCTGCCATCTAAGAACTTACAACTGAATCAAGGAACTAAAGATCTAATAGAGAGGCCAGATGACAAGTTTTGTGCTGTGACGATGAGCACGAGGACATCTGAGACGATCAAACTTAAGCCAGCAGTTTGCGTGGGGCTCTGTGAAGGAAGTACGCCTGAAGCTGGGGGTCAGGGAGAGGAGGGCGATCACTCTGGGGGGGGGGGCAAGAGCTGAGGCCCCCTTGAAGGGCAGAGTAGGCAGAAGGGCGTGGGTAGGCATTGGGAAACCTCGGGCCGCCTGGTGAGTGTGCTTGTGGCTTGTGGCAACCAGTGTAGAGGGGGACCAGACTGGAGGAAGGGAAGCTGGGGCTTGAAGTTTGATCCAGATTTTTTATTTTCTCTGTTTCCAAAAGCTACCGTCTTTAAAGATCAAGGACCAGGGCACCTGGGTAGCACATTCGTTAAGCGTCTGCCTTCGGCTCAGGGCATGACCCCAGAAATCTGGGATCGAGCCCCACATCAGGCTCTTCCACTGGGAGCCTGCTTCCTCCTCTCCCACTCCCCCTCTTGCGTTCCCTCTCTTGCTGGCTGTCTCTCTGTCAAATAAATAAATAAAATCTTTTTAAAAATTTATTAAAAATAAAATAAAATAAAATATAAAATAAATAAAATAAAATAAAGATCAGGGGGCGCCTGGGTAGCACAGTCGTTAAGCATCTGCCTTCGGCTCAGGGCGTGATCCCGGCATTCCGGGATTGAGTCCCACATCGGGCTCCTCTGCTGGGAGCCTGCTTCTTCCTCTCCCACTCCCCTGCTGTGTTCCCTCTCTCGCTGGCTGTCTCTCTGTCACATAAATAAATAAAATCTTTTAAAAATAAATAAATAAAATAAAATAAAGATCAAGGACCACATTTCAGATTTTCCTGAAAAGTACAAGAAAACCTCAGGTGCTTATGTCCCAGGGCATCAGCTAACATTTCCCCCATGACGGTTTTATGGGAGACACTTGGGAGAATTTTTAAGGAAGGAAATTACTTTGAAATCGAATAGGGTTCACTGGAATGCCTAAAAGGAAAAAGAGAAAATCCCAAGTGCTGGCAAGGAGAACTCTCATTCTCCGTGGTAGCAGTACGAATCAGCACGACTGCTTTGGAAAACTCTGGCACTGTTAAAGCTGAACAGAGGCCCAAGTTGTACCCCGGCAATACAGCTTGTGGGTATACATACAGCCCGCAGAAACGTGGCCATCTCTTCACCAGAAGGCAGGTGCGCAAGTGTTCATCGCGGCACGATCAGCAAAAGCTCCAACGCAAAGCTGCCCAGATGCCCATCAACAATAGGACAGTAGACAAATAAATAAAATGTGGTGTCTTCACACAGTGGGACACTACACAGCATAATGAACGAACCACACTAGACACACTACGGATGGAATTCATAAGCGTAATGTGGAACAAAAAAGGCAGGATACAAAAAGCTCACATTGTAGATTCTGTTTCTATCAAGTCCCAAATCAGACAATACCAATCAATGCTATTGGAAGTTAGGACAACAGGGGCGCCCAGCTGGCTCAGTCGGTGGAGCGTGCGACTGTTGCTCTCGGGGTTGGGGGTAGAGTTTACTTAAAAAAAAAAAAAAATATATATATATATATATATATAAAGTAGTTAGAACAACAGTTATCTTTGGGGCCATTGTACCTGGAAGGGGGCACGAACTGATTTCTGGGGTGCTGGTGATGTTCTGTTTCCTGATCCGAGTGCTCGTTAAATGGGTGTGGCCTTCAAGCCGTACACTAGTGGCATGTGTGCTTTTCCGTGTAGCTAGTTTGTTTCGACAAAAAGTGAATCATCACCATCGTCATTATCATTATCTAATGGGGAAGGAAGGCTGGAAGCACAGAAGGGCCTCTGGCATAGAGTTGCGAAGAGATTTAACACTGAGAGTGACAAAGCAACAAAGCCGAGGGAGGTTGAGAGACGGGTAAGTTCAAGATAGACCCAGTTAAATTGAACAACGTTACCAGTGGAATCGGAGACCGAGTTGTAGGGTCAGAAGGGCCAGCGCGCTGCACAATGGCGGCGGGTCTGCGAGGTGATTATAACCGGCTGGCCCCCCTTCCAGTTCTAGGAGATGGATCACCTCGCACACCTATGGTGACAGGGGCCCGAATTCTCCCAAGTAAGAGATGGTCTGAATCCCTATGGGGCCCCACCATTAAACATCTGCCCCTGGGCTCCATGATCTTTGCTTACAAGATGGAAATCTTGATGCTGCCACCTTGAGTTTTTATACAGTGGATTCCTTGGATTGGAATCGCTTTGGCCAAAGGCGATTAGATTCCATTAGCCATCGGAATCAATTGAACAGCAAGCCTTCCTTCCTAAAGGGAAGGGCCAGGTTCCAGTACTTGGCTGACTGCAGAGCCCTGGAGGAATTCATTGAAGAAAGGCCCGATTTTAAACATCATCACTTTCTGAAGAGACACTCAGGGATCCCTCTCACGTTATTCAAGGATGGCATTCATGAGAAAGGGAAGACCGTGCCAGGAGGAAAGGAGCTGCAAGAAAGTTCTGGAATCTTTGACCTATGCCCTTATACAACGAACACATGAATATGTGTCCTAGACAGCCAATGGGACTAGCTCAACGTCTAGCTGGTAGTACCGTGAGGCCCTGTGACACCTCCTGGGGCCTACTCCAGATTTCTGTCACTCCATGACACGCTCAGAGGCCAGCAAGGACACTTGCTGGATCTGGGGGTCTCCTCTGGTCTTTCCCACCTGCAAGGGAAGCCCAGGCAAGAAGAAAGGTCTGTATCATGGCCTTCTCTCTGAGCACTGGGATGGTCTGTGGTCCATCTTCCCAGGTTTTCTGAGGTTTGTGGCCATGACCAGAAGCCTCTGGTCCCATAATAAATCACCTCAGGGATGCTAATGTGTAATTATTGCATGGATTTATTTAAATTTAATCTAAAACAGAAGATTCCAGCAAAGGCAGTTCTATCATTTGATATATGTATTTGTATATATGAATGCCATAGCTAGAGATTCATAGTTGGGGTTTGAACCATCTGTTTCACATTGCATTGCTGTTCCCAATTCTTCACCCCACCCTGTGTCCACGCCCTTTTGTCACGTGACTGCAATTCATTCAGCTAGAGGTGGAGTGTACCTCCCACCCATCCCATTGATGTCATGCCACAGAACATCTTTCGGCCAATGGAATGTAAGCAGAAGTAACAGAGTGCAAGTTTGGAGACTAGGACGCACCAGGCATGACCCCGGTCGTCCTCTCGCCCATGAAGGATGAGAGATGCATGTAGGAGACTGGACCCAACCCACACTTAGAGCCAAGCCCAACTGAACACAGTCTAGAAGAGCTAACCCACAGGTGACTCACAGACACAGAGGTGAGAAACAAATGCTTATCGATGTAAACAACCAAGTTCGAAGGTGTTTTGTTATACGGCATTACTGGGGCAAGCACTGACTGATACGCCACCTACGCACGTGATTCTGTCAACCCCAGACTCCTAATGCACAGTCTACCATCTAAAAGAACACCCCACCTCTCTCTATTCCCCTACCCTTCTTAATTCTTTTTTTTTTTTTTTAAGATTTTACTTATTTATTTGAGAGAGGGAGGGAGGAAGCAAGCAAGCAAGCAGGGGGAGGGGCAGAGGGAGAAGGACAAGCATACTCCATGCCGAGCGTGGAGCCCGACTCGGGACTCGATCTCATGACCCCGAGATCGTGACCTGAGCAGAAATTAAGAGTCGGATGCTTGACCAACTGAGCCACCCAGGTGCCCCACCCTTCTGAATTCTTCATAACACTTATCGCAACCTGAAGTATTACGTACATATTCGTGCTCATTAATTTCTTCTTTTTCTCTCTCCAGTGAAATGAAGTTTTATGAATGGCCAAGATGCTGTTTTGTTCTGTGGTATAAATGCCCAAAGACTTGGTAGGAGCATAGTAAGAGTTAATTAAGTGCAGAATGGAGGTATACAGTCCTCTTTGTCCTTTAGTTTATACACCCCTTATCTAATTTATGTTCCTGTATGAAGCTCGATGATTTGGTGATAGGCAAAGTGGAGGGAAAAGAAAACATCTGGGGGGAAAAATCT
The DNA here is from genome assembly GCF_002007445.2 of Ailuropoda melanoleuca. Taxonomy (NCBI): domain Eukaryota; kingdom Metazoa; phylum Chordata; class Mammalia; order Carnivora; family Ursidae; genus Ailuropoda; species Ailuropoda melanoleuca. The sequence goes on from NC_048238.1 coordinate 34,440,793, forward strand.
GCAAACAGGAGACCTCCTCACGTTGTTCCTGATGAGGGATGAGTTTTTTGTCCTCCAGGAGCCACTCACGGTGGTGGGGGCCCTCACAAACCACAGGAGGCCTCTAGAACCCGGACAAGTCAGGATGCAGGGAGCTTGGCCAGTGCCATCCAATGTAACCACAACGCAGCTAAATTTCTGTACCCTGTATCGGGGGCTGTCCTCAACCTTAGGGGGTTTCTCTGTGTGCTAGTTCACCGGGGGGAACTTCAAAGGGACTTACATGGCTTCCAAGAGCTGTCAGAACGTTTGACTCTCTGGCATCGTGCCAGCATCACACGTTAATTAAATTATATGGCAGAAACACTACAATGTCAAGGTCAGATATTACAGCCGTCAAAGCCTAACATTAGGCACAGTATTTTATAGCACAGAGCAAAGTATACCTTTTAACAAATTTCTTTATTTTTCCCGGGTCCTCTCTTGCCTCTGGCTGTTAAGACATCCACCACTCAACCATTCCTATGTGAAGAGCATCCGGGACAGCTTTGTCTGAGGGTCCATAAGACCCTCTCTGGCTTATCAGACAGGGGGACTCCTGGGATAGCACCCGCTGGCCTGTCAGACCCTCACCTTGGGCCCAAAGCGGGCCTTTTGGGAGCCTGAAACTCCCTGAGAGAGAGAGAGAGAGAAACGGAGGGAGACAGATAAAGGCATGCTCTTCCTGGCTCTGTCCCTCAAGTAAATGCTAGTTCTTTCTCTGAAGATGTTTCTATCAGCAGAGCAGCAACTAGCTAGACCAGAAAATGGGGGGAGGGGGACTTTCCCTCCAAAGTCCTTTTTAATAAGCACGGCTAGAAACTCTCCACGAGGGTGGAAGCTGTCCACGGGAAAGCCTTGTCACTTATGCGCCACTCTGCCTCAGCTCAGAGCACAGCTGGGCTGGGATGGGGGGGATTATGCAGCCGCATTCCCGGTTACCTTGGGCCTCCCTCGCCCTCACCAATGAACCTGGGGCCAAATGACTCACGGGCAATGACCAAAATAAAGTTGATACCAAATGTGTTTCAGTGTCCAGCCTCCCCTGTACCTGTTAAGCACCTACCTACATACATACATACATACATATATGCCAGGCACTATTTTAAGTGCTTTCTGTCCATCCACCAATTGAATTCTCCCAACATTCTGAAATCTGTCGTATTACTACCCTCCATTTTACAGAGGGGCAAAGTGAGGCACCAAGAGTAACTGCCTAAAGCCGCACAGCTAGTCAGGGGGCAGAGCCAGGTTTCCAAGCCGGCAGTCGGGGCTCTACCCTGCCAACTACTGTGTGGTCTTTGCTGTTTGAACCCCACAAGATTTGTCAAAGGCCCACCATGAACAAGACACATGGACAAGGGGCTAGGGGCTGCGGGTGGGGGGCGGGGAGGAAGGATGGACAAGCGACGTATCTACGAGGGCAAAGTATTCCTAACCAACATTTGAAGATAAAGTTAAATTAATTCAGATCTTTGAAGGGGTTTTGAATTCTTTCCAAGGGTAGGCGTGTTGAACAAATATAGCGCTTTTGAAAATCTGCCTTCCTATATGGGTGTTCATTGTACTGTTCCTTCGATTTTTCTGTGGGTTTGCGGTTTTTAAAAATAAAATAATTTTTTAAAAGAATTAGCCTTAATAGACGATCTCGGGGAGGGTAAGCAAGAATTTGGGGAGCAGTGACCCCCCCCAGAGAGACAAACTGGATGACTGAGGAAGAGGGTGGGTGGGGCTTATTTTCCCTCTATACACCCTTGATATCTATCCTTAGAATTTGGGGGCATATGCAGGTGTTCCCCCTAACATCTGCCCCTAACGCGACATTGCCTGGATGGAACCTCAGGAAAGAGGGCACAGAACTCCCCACGCCCAAGTCCCCGTTCAGCAGGTCGGCAGCTCAGAGTTGGGGGGAAGTGTTTGGGTATCCAGCTGTGGAAAGTGGGCAGAAGCACGCCATCCGCCCTTTGGCTGGAACAATATATGCCTGAGGGGAAAACCAAGGGTGGCTCTTTCCCCTGGTTTCAATTAGTGTGAGCACAGAGAGGTTTTCGCTATGTGGGGCTTATCTCTCTTGGGGGGATTGTAAGTTCTCTAAGGAGGGGCCCAGGGCCTGGGGTCTCCCCCAGCCACCCCCAACGGCCACAAATGCAACGCCCGACAAACAAGAGGGGCTAGGTGTTGAATGAGTGCTCACCTTCCATAAAGGGCCATGGGCCTGATGCTCTCCCCGTTGTACGTGCGGGTACTTCTTGGAGCCTGGGTGTCATGCTTATCACAAGTCGGCACCTACAACGTGCTATTTTCAGGGCGCACCAGGGTCCACAGCGACCGAGTATCCACCACTGCCCAAGATGGCTGCTCAAGGCCGGAAGTCACCCATCAGGGGCCCTGGACCACCCCCAGACACACTGGGCCACCCCGAGGGGCTGGCCCACTGGCAACCCACTCACTCTTGGGAAGTTCTAGGCTAAGGGGCCCAGGGACCGTTGACTGGCACTGGAACTAGCACCCTAAGGGGCGAGAGGGGGGGCTGAGAGGGCCACCGAGGGACGGCAGGGCTTCCCAGGGCTTGGGCTGGGTGCGAGGGTGTGCCCAGGTCTGGGGGCCAACGCAGGCCTGAGTGGTGGGCTGGAAAGGGCATGCTGCCAGCTCCGGCTGGCCCCCAGCCAGGAAGTCTGACTGAACTTGGGCCAGCCCTGTTGGCCCACAGACTCTGTAAGCTGAACTGCTCCAGCGCTCCTTGGCCTCTTTGTTTTCACTTCCCCGCAGATCTCCCTTAGTGTTTAGGAATGTGCTTTGAAGGTTCCAGCATGTTTCGCCTCTGCTTAGGGAAACCAAGAGCGGAGGCTGGGCGGAGGCCAGATGGCTGCAGGGAGGGCACCTGTGATCACACTGTGAGCGCCCCAAGGGGCAGGTGGAATCTGGGGGGTACAGAGTGGGGGCACTTAAGCCGGCTCCCCTTCTCTGCTGGGAGATTCCGTTTCCAGTGCTAAACCTTGGAGAGTCTCGGGTTTGTTTTGTTAAGGGAGGCAGTATTCCCTTACCGGCTCCCCCAGAGAGCCTACATTTGTCCAGGAGCTTTTGGGGATAAGCTACACTCTTCTATTTGTCCAGGGCAACAGAGAGAACTGCAAGGAACGCTTCCCAATTTGCATTAGACTCATGCTCCCGGCAGGCCCTGCAAGGACAGTGAGGTGAGGGGCCTGATCCAGAGGTCTTCTCTTGCACCTCCACCCCTGGGAGAACATCGCACAACCAGACTGCCCCGCTGTAAACCTCCTTGTGGGCTGCGTATAAAAGCAGACCCCTGCGAGTGCCCGGCTTCTTTCTTCCCTTCTCCAGCCCCTTCACCCCTTGTCCTTTAAGGCCTTTGTTACCAGGCACAGAAAAAACTGCGGCTCCCCTGTGCATTCTTTGGAGGGCTCACGGCACCGGCACCGGGGCCTTATATGCCCAGAGCAGTGCTTTGCACACAGCAAGTGCTTAATACATGCTAAATGACTAAAATACTGGGCTTCTGCAGTGACCAAGAGCACCCTGGATCTCCTTCTAACCACCAGTCAGCCTCCTGCTCGGGTTCCGTTTCCCAGAGCAGGGAGCTCTGGGTTCGAGTCTTACTTTTGCCAATAATGGGTCACCTTGAGCTAGTGGGTTTTTGTTTTTTTACCCTCCGAACAGCTTTCTTCAGCTGGGTTAAAGGGGGGCTCAATTAAAGCCCTGGTAGCTCGGCTGTTCTATGACATGTGCATCCACTCCCATTCGCCAGCCCTGGGTAAAGTGACCATGACCCAGGTTGGGCCATTTGGATCCTGCGTGGGCCCAGGCCTTTCATGGGGTCCCTGGCCTTCGGCTGAGGATTCGCCCCCTGCTTTTCCACAGTCTGTTTAGCTTCACAACACACACCTGGTCCTTGGGCTCCTGACACATCCGTTCCTTTCCGTCCTCACAGCCATTTATATACACAGCTGCAGCTCCCGCGTGTGACCGGGCCGTGGCACATGAGCGATAACTCCAATGCCACAAGGGCACCCGACTCATTTTTCTACAGTGGCATTGTCTGTTTGGAGCTACGGTAGACCTCCCTCCTGCCTGGTGGTGACACAGGCCCTGTTTCTGTTTCGTTATCTGTGGGCTCTGGATTTTTTTCCTTCCCCTTCCTAATTTCCATTTCTCCTTGATTTCAGCAAGACAGCTAATGTGCACTCAGAGGCTTTGCTGAGGGTAAACAGAAGGTGTGATCAGAGGGATCCTGTCCTCCTGCCTCTCAGAAGATTCACTCTCTCTGCCCAGGTAATGACCCCCTTTTCCTCCCAGCTTCCTCTCAGCCTCCGTATATTTAGCGAAGGTTGCCCTGGATAGAGTTTAATTAGGCACCAATGCACCCAGGGGCAAGTACCAAGGACCCCTCGTGGGTTGAGCAAATGGGGCCCAGCTCCGGCACAGGAGCCTGCAGCCAGCCCTCCCCCCCCCCCCCCCCCCCCCCCCCCCCCCCCCCCCCCCCCCGCTGGTAAGTGATGGGCTGCCAGCAGGTAGAGGTTGTCCATTCTCGGCTAATGATCGCCTTAGGCGCCAAGTGATGGAAAATCCAGGAGGGCTGGCGAGCTGCAGGGTGCACAGGGAGGGACAATTGTATGGACCAGTTTAACATGGCTGGGGGAGGGATGGCAGAAGGAATACTGTGTGCGTGCGTGCGTGTGTGTGTGTGCGCGCGCGCGCGCGCGTGTGTTTCCTGGTCTCTTTTCTCTCCCTTCCCCGCTGCCTTTCCTTCGTTCTTGCTCTCGATTTCGGTTTTCTGTTCTGTTTCTAGCCCACGCGAGTTGAAATTAGAAAGGTCTTTGCATTCATTTATTTGTTTTAATAAAGACAGCATTTTTAAGCAGCATATTTGCAGCAATTGAGTGTTAAACTAAACACCAAGCCAACTAAATGTGTTAGGGGGAAATGAAAAGTTGGTTTACAAGAAACATATAATTAACACGTTCTCTGACTTTCCCTAAGCCTTTGTCTGGCTGAGGACAAGGCAGAGGAACCATAATCAACTTTAATAAAATGAAAGATGGTATCGAGGCAAAGGAGGAACAAAAAAGTTTGGAGTGGGAAACAGTTCTCAAGAGGGAATTCTTGAGTTATAATAAATACGTTTAAAAAATGAGTCTCGTGCTGCCTTATTTTAGTCAACAGTCATGTTCTCCTTACCACGACAAAGGCTCCAGAAGGCTCAAATTTGTACTGTACCTGTTAGCCACTGAAGCTGAGACCTGGGGTGGGGGGAGAGGGGGGCTTGCAGGAACCGGCAGGAGATGCCTGGGAGAGTTTCCGGAGGCTGATCTACCCAGGCTAATGGAAATTACTATTGCACAAACACCAGAGTCTTCACGTGGCCTGACTTCCAATAAACTGTTCCCCTCCTCACCCCTTGGAGAAAGTGAAATAAGACATTAGACTTTCAATAATCTCATATGGTGATGATCAATCAAAACCCAGAGGAGAAGGCCAATTTATAGAAATTGTATCTGCTTCACTGGACGGCTGCAACCAGGGAGCCGAAAAGAACACTGTGCTTGCCTTTGATGTGTGAAGTTGCCTAAAAATGACAAATGCCAAAAAATATCCCCTGTTCACACGAGGGCTCTTCAAAAGGGAGAAGGTGCTCGGGTGAGGCCTGTGTGAGGCAGCCGGCTGCAGGGACCTGCCTGGTGAAAGGCACAAGCACATGTGTCGGCCCCAGCCAACTACTTTCACTGTCTTTTGGCCATTTTCAGTTGGCGGTTCCATCTTTCCTGTTTGCTTTATCGCCAATCAAGTTTATTTGCTGAATTAACTTTAAATGGACCCTCTACTTTCTTCTTCAAAGTTGGCTTCTGGGACTTCAGCCTTTTTAGCCAGGACCTCTCTTGCCTTTGTGACCAGCTCTCAGCGGGGGGCCACCCCCCCAACCCCATTCCCAATCCTGGAAGTGAAGGGCTCAGCCTGTTAACTCCTTGCCTGCCGGTGTCTTTTCTCTGTAGCTACTAATCACCTCCTTTTGATCACTGCCAAGTTCTCAGGTTGAAGGAAGGAGAAGACCTCTTGACCATTCTGGATGGCTTTCCACATGAGCCTGAAAATGTCTACAAATTTGAAACATCTGCCTGGCTGCTTTGGTCTGATTGCTAAAATATGCCGACCTCAAGCCCCCCTCCCCCCGCCCCTTTTAATCTGTTTCATATTCACAAATTAAGCATTTAGTCTGGGTAATAAATCAGGGCGGTTTACGAGGCTCACACGAGACAAACAAGCGAGCAGGGCACCACACGAGCCCCTGGTACCGGAGTGCGCGCGGAGCTGCCGGGAGTCGGGAGCTCCACGCGCTCGAACGCAGAGAGCGGCCCTGGCGCGCCCTGACACGCCGCCAGCACCCACACTTTGGCCGGTCCTCGAGCGGGAGGAGCGAAGGAGTGCAGGGGGGCTGCCCCAGCCTGGGCGCGCACCCTTCCAACCTTCCCGAAGAACCCGCGGCGCCCGGCCCGCCCCAGCCCTGGGCAACTCGGCGTCCCCGCCCCGCCAGGGAGGGGCTGCTGGCCAAGGCGACGGCCTCACCCGGCACACACCCAGTGGTGGGCCCATTAAGCCTCTCCCAGCCGGGAAGACGGGATGCCCCCTCCCCCACCTCTCCCATCCGGCCGGGTTTGGCCTTAAAGATCCCAGGCCCACTCTCGCCAGAGAAGCCAATGATCCCCCCCTCCACATCCACGTGTGACCTCCACTAAGCCTGGGCGCTAGGCACCGCCCCCCACCCCATATCTCCGCGTAGCCTCCTTCCAGGTTTTCTGTCCCAGCAGCCACAAAGCTACTTTCAGATTCAGAAAGGGGGGGGCGTGCGAGGAAGGGCTCTCCTTTAGGGTGGATCGAGGCTTAAGAGAGGCATGCGGAGGGGAGCAAAGGCACAGACAGGGCCCAGGCCCCCGCTGCAGAAACCCCGGCCCAGGCTTTAGCGACCGCCCGAACTCAGGGGGGTTCTAACCTGTGCGTCTCCCGCCCTCCCCCGTGCACCAGCGAGAAGAGGACCTGGACGGGGGAATCTCTAGCCAGTCCCAGCCTAGGACCTTGAGAGATCCCTAAGGGGATAGTGGCTCCAGATCACCTCGTCCGGGCCTGCGTCGCCCTTCCATGCTCAAGTTCCCTATCGACTGGCGTTCTTGACGCTACCGTGGGACGCGACGGTGGAGAGGCGGAGGGCGGGAAATCGGGCAGCCGGAACCTAAAGCCCACCCCGGACCCGGTGGGGGAGGCGTAGGAACGATTCCCCCACCTCGCAACACTGTACACACATCGCCCTTCCTCTCTTCTCCTAGCACACATTCCGACTGCGAAAGCCATTACCGCCGGCGCGCGAGAGACTTTTTAAATATTTACAGCCCGCTCTCCGCACGGTAGCCTGATCCATCTTGTGGGCTCGGAGGCGGGGCGCGGGGCTCCGCTCCGGGGGAGGTGCGGACCCAGGGCGGGGGACGCCAGCCGCCTCCCCCCGCGGCCCCCGGGTCCTCCCGGAGCTCCCCACCTTGCCCCCCCCAAGATGGGGAGGGGGCCAGAGACGGCGCGCAGCGCCCCCGGGGCCCTCCCGGGGCCTGAGCAGGCGGGGGGCAGCGTCGGGGAGGAGGGAGGGCCGGGACGCTGATTTAAAGGTTCTCACCGGGAAGCGAGAGAGGCACAGACCTGAGAGCCGCCGCGCGGTGAAATCCGAGGAGCTCTCTTGGCGAGGAGGGGCTGTCAGAGGCCATTTATCTCTCGCCAGAGTGGAGGCTCGGCTCCCACACCGCCCGCGAGTAACAATGGCAGCGATCAGCAGCTCTGCACGCGCTTCAGTGCATGAATGGATTGCGGAAGATGCCTGCGCTCCTCTCCGCTCAGAAAAAAAAAAAAAAAAAAAAAAAAAAAAAAAAAAAAAAAAAANGCCCCCGCCCCCCCGGCCTCCTCAGGCCCGAGAGCGCGCGGTGCGCCTCGGGGTTCGCGGGTCCGGCCCCGCGGCGCGGTCCCATTCACCCCGACCCCGGCGGCCCTTCCCCCTGCCGCCGTTCCCAGGGCCTTGGCACCTTGCCACCGAGTGTCATTAGGGGCTGAAACTTGACACAAGGCTTCCCGACGCAGACACCCCCGCCAGCCCCCTCCCTCCTTCGCTCCCCTCGCGGCAAGTTTACTTTCAAGGAGTTGGACGCCGTTTCCGCCTCCAAGGCCGACCGTGTGCGGGGCCCAGGGGGAGGGGGCGGGCTCAGAAGGGTGTCTTCACCTGTCCCGCGACCTAGGGTGTTCTCAGGCCCCTGGCTGGCCCCCCAGTCCGAGCGCCCGAGGCCAGTGCCCCCTCCCCCGCTTTGTAGCGGCTATGCACCGAGAGTCCCTGCGATCCGCACAGGCACACGCACTCAGGGCACCCCTACCCGGACCCACACGTCTGGCCAACTTTCGGGTCAGAGGCAGAACCCTGTAGTCAAATTCTCGGCGGCTTACAGTCTCAAGAGTTCGCAGAACGCCACAGACTGCGCGAGGTCCGCCGCTGAAGAGTTCCCCCTTAACTCTGCAAAGTAGGTCTCATCTAAGCCCCCCTTCAGTTGCTGCCTAGGGCTGGGAGCATCAGGGAACGCAGTGAGGGATACTCCGACCCTCTTGGGTTTGCTTTGGTGGAGCTAAACCAGAACCTCGGGATGTTTCAGTCCCGGAGGTCGCAGAGCCCCCGGACGCATCGGCCTGGGCCGGGGGAGGGGGCGTGAGGAGTGGACACTCGCAGCGATCCCACGGCAGTGTCAACTAGTCGGTGGGAAGAGGCGAGCTGAGCCCGGGCCGAGGGAAGGGGGCCACATGCGCGCAAAGAGCAAGGCAGAGTAAATGCCAAGATGCACTTGGAGAGGCAGAGCGCGACCAGCCGACCCAGGAGACTGGCGAGGGCAGGCGAAGAGCTGGCAGCGAGACAAAGCGGGAGGAGAGAGCCAGGGAGGCTCAGCCGCAGACCCGGAAATGCAGGCAGCAGCAGACGCCCGAGCCCCGACCAGGAGGCGTGCGCACCCAGGCCCGGCCTGGCATACCCCCGTTCGCGGCCCGGGAGACAAGGACGCCGACTCCCGGCGGGGCCTACTGCCAGAGCTGGTCTCTGTTGGGCCTGAGCGGGCTTGGCGAGTCAGCCTGGGCCTCCCTCGGCCCCGGGGTGGTCTTAAACTAATAGGGATCCCTGTGGTCTCCACCACTCCTGGAGCCCCAGACAAAGGTCTGGGTGAGAGGGGTTCCGCACTTTCTCAGGGCTGGAGCAGGGCCCTTGTCGAACTCCTGTCTCCGCCCTGGGGACCTCGGGCAACTGTTTACCTGACTTGGAGGCCGCTGGAGGGCCGCCACCCTCCACCCAAGGAACATTCGGGCTTCCCGATCTTAGACTCTTAGGGCAAACCCCACGCCCTGACTTTTCAACAAGTGGGAATCAAGACGACTTCAGCGAGGAAGAACAGTGTAATGTGGCGAAGAGGCCCCCAGCCTCAGATTCTCTGCCACTCCCTCCCACTGCCCGCACAGTGAGCCCAGCAACCCCTGCACTGGGCCAGCAAAGGCCCCAACTCACTGCTTCCCCCAACCCCACCAACCCCGGGTGCCTCAGCCCAGGGCAGCCACCTCGGAGCGCGCCTGTCCTCCCTCCAGCGGAGAAGAGAGCCTTCCCGAGGCTGTTGGCCTTGTACACACTAGCTACACCCACCCCCCACCACACACACACAGACACACACACACACCACAAACAGAGTTGTTCTCGCCCTTCCTGTCTCCCGCTGGGCGTCCTCGAAACCTGACTGCCTAGTCTGAGCTCAGAGCCACACCGAGCCAGGAGCCCCGGAGACCAAGTGGAGGTGGCCAAGGGAGAAGAGGCGAGGAGCCCATAATGGAGGAGGGGGCTCATGCTGGAGAGAAAGAAGCCAGCTCGGGAGACGCAGCCTGCGGGAGAGGGGGAGTATAAAGGGAAAGCCAACACTAATCCCTCAGCCTGCCTACCGTGGGGCCTGACAGTCTACAAAAGCCTTTTCCCTGAATATTATATCATTTGCCCCAGCCTCACTGCCGCGCTGCGAGGGAGGTAAGGCAGATAGCATTACCCCCACTGGCAGAGGAGGAAAATGGGGCCCAGAGAGGTTAAGAGAGTCTGTACCAAGGTCATAAGAGCTAAGAGCGGTGGAGGAGGCCCAAGGCCTGCGTTTCCTGCCCCCAAGTTCACTTTCCTGTTCAACAGCTCTGTGTGTGTGTGTGTGTGTGTGTGTGTGTGTGTGTGTGTGTGTCTGGGTGAAGATCCGCGTGCAGGGGAAGGGGGATGGCCGAACAGGAATGCACAGTCCCGTCAGAGAAGTCCAGGAAGGAAGGACACAGCCCCACACCTCTTCCTCTACCCAGGTCTCACGGAGCGGGCCACTCTTTCCGTAGCAGCCCGAAAGCTGGCCCCCAGCCCACCTGCCCAGGGGTGAGCTGTCAGTGCCTGGCCATGCCTTCAGCCGTGGCTACTCCAGAGGCCTTGTAGCTCTGGGAGGCCTGGCTCTGCTGTCTGCTCGGCTCTCCTCTCTGCCTGTCATCCCCGCCCCCCCCTCCTCGGCTGCAGGATGCCTTGCGTCCAACTGTGGTTTCCGGGCAATAAAACAACTATTAAAGTCTCAGGCACGGCTGGTGATTTGCATCACATCCTCTCGTGCATGGATTCAATATTTAATACACAATATTGAATACGGATATTAAAAATCAATAGCTGAGGACCCCTGGGGAGGCGGCGCAGTGCGATCCTGCTTCGGGAACACAACCAGCTCCTCTAAAAAGACAGGAACGACAAGTTCAGCCAAGCCGAGCCCAGCGCCAGGGGAAGTGAGGAGTAGTGGATGGATGCCTCTCAGCTTCCTGGTATGCTTCACTGTACGGAACGTGAGTCGAGCTAAAGGGAGGCCGAAGGAATGGTCTCTCCCCAGTCTTTACTAGTTGCAGGGTGGGGGCGGGTAGGATTTGTTTCTGAGCCAGCGACCAGGTGGATGGAGCTGCATTTGGGGGTTGCTGTTTGCATTTCGGTTTGGGTCAGGTCTGAGTCCTGCGGGCAAGCACTCAACTCTTCCCACCATGATGGCTCCTTCCCCTGGCCCTATGGACATCCATCACCATAGGCCCCATGGGGAGCTCTTGGCATAAGCTTTCAGGGAGATGGAAAAGGAATTCCAATGGCTCAGAATATTCTTTACACAGTAAAAGAAACGCGAATGCCTGCTACCAGACTCAGAGTTGCAAGGTTTTCTGAGGCACCACCAGACTTCAAGACAGAAACCCTTGCGCCCTGTGGCCCACCCAAGGACCTGGTGATGGCTGGGTGGTGATAGAAGGGGACAGGGAGGAGGAGGCTGGAAGTCCGAAGCACTCCTGGTCCAGAACGAGAATCCAGACTGTCTGTTAAACAGCCAGGAGAAGAGCAAGCTCCCAGGACACATAATTATCTTTTCAGGCCCGAAGAACACGAATTACTCTCTTTATCAAAACACAGGAATACACTTTACCCTACACAGAAACAGGGTTCTCGCAGACTGATAGGATACGGGTGAAGGAGAAGAAACATCTTTGAGCAGATTCATCCCCCCCCACCCCCCGCTACAGAAAGAGAAGAGAAACTAGCAGTGGGGAAATACACGTTGATCATCTGATTGGAAGGGCCTGGAAGCTTTTAGATGCCAAAGAACTAGGTGAACTTGACCTGCTAAGGTGTCATCCTGGACACCAAGTTATAATATTAATTTTACAGATTCCCTTTTTTTATCATAGCTGAAATCAATATGGACTGAGTTGGAAAACTTGCTCTGGTTATAAAGAGAGAGGACACCTCGGGGAAACCCCAAAGAGGCGATTTGGGTAGAAGTTAGAAGGAAAGGAAAGAGGTGTTAGAAAATGAGCCAGTGGCCTTGCCTCTTTGTTCCCTAACAGTTGTCAGAGAACCATCAAAAGGGAGGGAACGGGTGCCCTTCTCAGAACCGTCACAGGAAAAGCTGACGCTTTCTGGCTGCTACAGATCCCCTCGGTGGCGGTTTGCAGAGACCCAGCCCCCTGGGAGTTTGCCTCTGTGTATTTAGGCGTTTCCGGGCTGGGGGTGCAGCCACTTTTACAACATGGGCCCTGGGCCGGTGAAACCCACTAGCAAAAAGCTCTACTCAGAGGACACGTCGTTCTAAGGCGGATGTTGGATATAGGGCAAGGCTGCGGGATCACGAACAGCATTTTCTTGAGTCCCTCAGTACTATCCGACTGCCTCAGTTCTTTCCCCCTTGGCCATCAGGCCAGGCTCTGGGCCCCCTTGTAAACCCACGCAGAGCTGACGGTTTGCAGACCCCATAGGCTGCACCAAGCGGTGACATGTGGCTAGGCCAGCCAGGGAGGCCAAGGCAGAAGGGAGCCTCAGCTGGGGGGACCCAAGGCCCAGGAGGGCCTGCTGGCACAAGCTTAGACCTGAACCATCTTGTGGGAGGTGCACCTCCAAAGCCCACTGAGGCTGGCAAGTGCTCCCTGGACCCACCCCGTACTTCAAACCGAGAGGGAAAATGGCCCTGTCCCGTTCAGATGGGCTAGGCCCCGATTTAGGAGAGCTCTCTGCTGCAGCAAGTCCCAAATGCTGAGAAGGATTGGGGGGCAGGGCAGGACGGAGTGGAGTGGGTAGCTTCGTGCCTCCCAACACCCCCACCCCTCGGTAAGGTCTTCCTGGAATGAACCGCAGTTACTATTGGAGCTGCTCCTGAAGCCCCTCGGGGACTGTCACTACTCCCAGTGCAAGACAGCGAGCACGATGGCTTTCTGCCGAGAGGATCCCCTGGATAGTATTCATGCTCACCAAAACGAGCTTCAGATTCTGGCGCAAAGCCTCACTCTTCGATAAGACTCTACCTCCCTTCCCACGCCCCGCAGAGAAACACCCCCGAACTGCTGGGGTGAAGAGAGTCTGAGGCCAGGGTCAGCGGAGGGGCGTCCCCACCACCAACAAGTTGCCGGCCGAGATAACAGCTGTGGGAGGGGGAGGGGAGCCGGAGGCAGCCACGACTGAACGGTTGCGATCTAGAAAATTCAACAAGAGGCTGCCGCGGTGGCGGCGGCGGCGTTTCCAATGAACTAAGCCAACTGGGAAGGCAGAGAGCGAGGCGGCGGCCCCGCCGATCGTGCCCGGGGCGAGCCGGCGGGCGAGGGCGCGGGGCTTCGGCTGCCCGGGCGGCCCTCGCCCGGCCCCTCCCGCGGGCTCTCGGAACGCGCCGGGTGTTTACACACTGTCCTTCCGACACGGGATCAAGTTTCAGGACGCGCTGGAAGCGCCGGGGGCCGGCCACAGGCCCGGGAGAGGGGAAGAGCTGGAGCGGCATCTAAGGCAGCAATGCGGGGACAAGGCCCGGCTCGCGTGGTCACTGCCAGTGCAGCGGACCCCCGGGGGTGGGGTGAGGGGAAGTCCACCCGTAGGGTAGCGCTGCGGGGCGCTCTCTGCAGCGAGAGGCATCTCCGAGTCGCTGGAGTGCAGTGCTTTGCTCACTCCGGCCAGAGAACTTACCCCTGGGAGGGGAAGGGCTGCAGAGAACCCTGGTACAAGGACGGCTCTGAGCGCCCCTCGCGAGCTCTTCACCCCTTACCCCCCAGTCCCTTTGATATACTACCCTATTCAGGCCATTGATGGGGAGGAGGAGGCGGTCGGTGGGCTAGATGAAGCTCGCGCGACTGGAGACCTCGAGCTTCCGAGCGCGCCCTGCCCCAGGGCTGCTGAGGCCTCGGGCCAGTGCCGGAGGGCTCGCCGCTCCGCGCCTCCTCTGAGCTGGCAGCGCGCGGGTGCCCCACGCTGTCAGGCGGCGGTGGGTGAGCTTCCAGCAGCACAGGCACACTGTAAACAGCTGCGTGCGCGCCCTCCCAGCCCGGCCTGGGAACCTCTCCCAAACACCATGTCGCCTTCTCTCTGGCTCCCGGCAGAGGCTAGGGGAGGCTAGGGCGTGGGGGGCGCGGCTTTTGTAGTCGAGCCTGGGGGAAGAGGGCCCCCACCCCATCCCCAGGCCGCCGGGGCCCGGGAGCGAGCGTTCTGAACCTGCAGGGGTGCGGGGTGCTGCGGGGAGGGGAAGGAGTCAGCGCCTGCCCCCTCCCCACTGAATGTCTGCTTTGTTCCGGAAAACAAGGGAAGCATTAGGCTGCTGCCCCCGGGGAAACACAAAACTTCTTTTTGAATCTCGGGAAGGGCGGTTGACTGCGCTACGGGGCTCCCGAGACAGACCGAGGAGGGGAAAAGCTGAGAGGGCGGGCGGAGACTGGGAGACTCCGGAGAGAGGACGACGGACTGAGCGGGGGGGTGCGGGGGTGGGGGAGCCGCTCAGGGTGACTGGGCGGGAGACCCGGGAACCCGACTCGGCGCGAAGGTGCCGCGCTAGTTCCAGCGAGCAGCCGGCCCGGCCAAGTGGCGCCGGCCCAGCCGGCGGCCGTGCCAGCTTCCTGCCCTGCCCAGGACCGCGGAGCAGTCGGGGACGCCGCCGCAGGCTGGCCCGGAATCGCAGGAGGACAGCGGGGGTGGGGGTGGGGGCGCGAAGCCACAAGTAAACCCCGACTAGAACTTTCTGCACACACACACACACACACACAGCGGGCCCGGACCCCGGCCTGTGGGGCGTCAGCTCCAGGCTTTACACCTTGGAGGAGGGAGGGGGCAAAGGCCCAGGGAACTCCCCCGCGGAAGGTGGGGGGACAGTCTGAGGTGTCTTTGGTCTCATTTGATGACCGCTAATCCGATCGGCTCCCAGGCCCGCCGTGCCGTTCCGAGGGGGCGGGTCAGTTCTGCCCTGGCTGGTAGGATCGGGCAGGGGGACGAGCCAAAGCAAACCTGGAGCTCACTCTGCAGCTCCCCGTCCTCCTCCGGCCGCCACCCCTCACTTCACCTTCCCGCATCTAAGGAAGGGGAGGGCACCCAGGCTCTGCCCCACCCCCCAAGGGGCGCTCCCCTCTGCCTGGGAAGCTCAGACTGAAAGCGAGGGTTTTCCCCCTTTCCCCTGGGCTCGCTGGGTTTCTAACTTCCTCTAAACCTCCCTCCTCGCTCCGAAAAGCCCCAAGGAGAGGAGCCGAGAGGAAGCACGCCGCGAGTGTGCGAAATGAAGACCATGTGTGGGGACGGCGGCATCAGAGTGCAGCCGCCGGGGGGTGAGGGGTGGTGAAGGCCTCCGCGCAGCCGGAGGCTCGGGGCGGCAGCAGCCAGCGCCTCTGCTCGGCGTTGGGGACGCGGAGCCGCAGCGAGAAGCAGCGAAGAGGCTGGGCTGGCCTCGTGGCGGGCGGCGGGGAGGGGAGCGCGGGGGCTGC
>NC_048238.1:34460510-34474544 GCF_002007445.2 Ailuropoda melanoleuca
GGCCGCGCGGGCGTTCCCGGGCAGCTGGGGGGCGCGCGGGGCGCCGCGCCCTCTCCCTCCGGAGGCCCCCTCCGCGCCGCGGGGCACGGCTGACCCCTGGCCCCGGGCGGCCGCTCCTGCTTAGAGCGCGCTCTGGAGTCGCGCCTCGCCTCACCGCCCGAGTGGATTTCAAGCCCGAGAGACGACCTCTCGTTCCCGGAGTCCTGCAACGGTCAACACGTTGTCACCTCTCCCGCCGAACTTGGGGCTGCTGTTCCCGACTGCGGCGTGCGGTGGCGGCTCCCGGGCGGGGGGTCGAGGGGGGCGGGGAGCGAGGCCTGCGGCCTGGTGCCCACCGTTCAAGAGATTTCGCAGTCGCTTTCGGGGCAAAGAGAAGATTGGAAAGTTACCTCTCTTTAAGGGATCTTGATTGGAGAAGACTGCCACTCTTATTTGTCTACTTTTTTGACATGCGTTTATGGAGAGCTTGCCAAGGGCAAGGCACTGTGTTAGGTCCTAGGGGAATCCAAAAGTGCAAAAGTGAATTTTTTAAAAAGGCACCCCTGGCCCTCAAGTGATTTACAATCCAGGTGGGAAGGCAGACTTGTAAATGACTAACTAAACACAAATAAAAGGCAACGTGAAATGAATGTAAACAAAGGGCATGAATCCTGCAGTAAATGGCCTGGGGAAGGGCCAATTAATTATTTTTAAAATAACCTTTACTTTCTAAAAATGTAGAATCCATTCTGGGAGGGGAAGAGAGGAAAAGATAAAAATTTACTCACACTGGCTAGTTCCAGCGTTCCAGGGAATAACAGTCATCACTTCTGAAAGGTTGATGTTTAGGGAAAATGGTGAAAGTTTATTTAAACTAAGCAAAATACCAAGAATCAGAAACTTCAGATTCATTTCTCGGCTCCCGACATTAGCTGGGTGGTAGAGGTGCAATTTTCAATCAAAACACAATACCCCCATTTGAAATCGGTAAAACTCCCACCACACTCATACAAAGAAAAGTTTTTAAAAATAAAACTAAGTGGAGGATTAGAAACTTCCAGAAAGCTTTCAGAGAGAAAGATAATGCGAATTAAAATAAAACACACAAAACAAAATAGGTCAGCCTATTTGTTTGCAGATGGTCTCCAGGATGTGAACGTGCAGAAAACTGTCCCAAGATGATTTGTACAGAGGTTGGGGAGTGTGGGAAAGTTAGTCATAGGTCAAAGAAAATTAAGCAAATTAAAAACTGAGGCAATTATTAACCCCAGGAAAAAAAATGTACAAGAAAGGAAATGCAATCACTGAAGCTCATTTGCCTTGGCAATAAACAACATATATGTGGTCATAAAGCAAGCACTGGATATGAATTTTTTTTTAAAGATTTCATTTATTTGACAGAGCTAGAGACAGCCAGCGAGAGAGGGAACACAAGCAGGGGGAGTGGGAGAGGAAGAAGCAGGCCCACAGCAGAGGAGCCTGATGTGGGGCTCGATCCCAGAATGCAGGGATCACGCCCTGAGCCGAAGGCAGATGCTTAACCCCTGTGCCACCCAGGCGCCCCTGGATATGAATTTCTTAAGAAATTATGATATAGCTCTACTGTAAGAGTGGGAGAGGGGAAGTATGAGGCAGAGAACTAAAACCCTCCTCTCCTATACTAGGAGGTCAACAGATGATAGTTACCATGGATTATTTAAGAGAAGGCCACATCTAAATATTACTTAGAAATATGATGGTATCTACCAGAAGAAACAGGCCGAACAAGAGAGGGGTCTGCTTTTTTGTACCAGGATTTTACATACTATTTGGCTTCATAAACTTTGGGCAAATAGTCCTTTGTGAAAAACTCCACAATTTTTTAAAAAATTAAAAACACACACATTCTAAGGCACCTCGGTGGTACACCGGTTGGGTGACTGACTCGGTTTCAGCTGGGTTTATCTCTGGCCTAAGATCTAGCCCCTGGTTGGCCTCCCACTCAGCGGGGAGTCTGCTGGAGATTCTCTCTTCCTCTGCCCCTCACTACCCCCCCCCTTCCATGCACTCTCTCTCTTTCTCTCTCTCTCACTCAAATAAATAAATCTTTAAAAATTAAAAAAAAAACCCTGGGGCAACTGGGCGGCTCAGTCTGTGAAGTGTCTGCCTTTGGCTCAGGTCATGATCCCAGGGTCCTGGGATCGAGCCCTGCATGGGGCACCCGCTCAGTGGGGAGTCTACTTCTCCCTTTCACTCTGCCCCTCTCCCCTGCTCACGCTCTCTCTCTTGCTTGCTCTCGCTCTCAAATAAATACAATCTCTTTAAAAAGTTTTTTTAAAAACCACATGAATTAGTTTTAAAAAAGATTGTATTTATTTATTTATTTATTTATTTAGAGAGTGCGAGCAGGGGGAAGGGCAAAGAGAGAGGGAGAGAGAGAAGCTCCAGCAGACTTCTTCGCTCAGTGCCAGCGGTCACCGGCCTGGATCCCGCGACCCTGAGACCATGACCTGAGCTGAAATCAAAAGTCAGAGGTTTAACCAACTGAGCCACCCAGGTGCCCCCCATGCACACTTAGAAGACCAAAACTCTGAGAACTCTCAGTCACGACGATGTAACTAAAGTCCTTAGAAACTATCTTTCTTCAACATACCCAATCCAAATTACTGAAAGTGTGGGGAGGAAAATGGGAAGGGAGGTGAATGGATTTAGGGTGCCCAGACTATACATTCCTGGTTAAAGGGGAAGAACAAGTCCTCCAAATTTGTCCTTCTCAAGAGAGACCCCGTTTATGGCTTTACTGTGAAAATACCTTTCCAAGTATTAATGGAATTCCGAATACCAATACCACCCAGTATAGAAACCAACAGGAGTAGGCTTTACAGGGCTAATTTAGACGGCTTCCAAAGGCTTTCCCTAGCAGCCTACTGCTGACACCAGAAAAGTCCCTCTCTGGAGTTAATTTTGATCAGGAATTGCTTTATCTGGATGAGCTGCCACTTTTTGTTTTTGTTTTTGTTTTTGTTTTGTAGGCTCTGTGCCCAACAAGGGGCTCAGAACTCCTGACCTCGAGATCAAGAGTTGCAGGCCCTACCGACTGAACCAGCCAGGTGCCCTGATCTTCCACTTTTATTTATTTTAGACATTTTTATGTCTTTATCTTTGTATTATTTAAACTAATCTCTACACCCAACGTGGGGCTTGAACTCACGACCCCAAGATCTAGAGTGGTATGCTCTAGGACTGAGCCAGCCAGGCGTCTTCCACTTTTAAATGTAAATTATCTCCATCCATTACACAGGAGTGTGAATTTTCTTTCACAGGTAACTTGTTAGGATGTCAAACTACATTGCACCACCTGTTAGGGTCTTACCCTCAGACCGCTCAGACACCTACACCCAGCCCATAAAGGCCTGCAGCTAACATCCCTTAAAGTCTTCACATTCAAAACCAAAGAAAACATGGCGCCCAACCCCCTAAAATGCTACCTTGCTTGCTAAACAAGACACATAGATAGAGTGACACCCCTGTCTTTTTTTTTTTTTTCTTTAAACTCCAAATAAAGCCCAGGAGGGACCCGGTAATTCACGAACACTAGACCCTGCAAAGAGTGAGTCAGTAAATGGGCCTACTGTTCCAACGCGCTGGGTCAACACTGGCTTGGTCTGCAGCCTTAGGCGGGCCCACTCAGCTCCCAAGATGCCCTTTTGACCCCTGTCCTGCCCTGTGTCACCGTTTCTCTTTTCTTCTGGATCAGAGAATCTATTTCTCCTCTGCCCTGAGAAGAGAACCGCCACTAGCCTCCTCGGTGACTTTGTAAGAATGGGGGACAGGTGCCCCAGGCCTGAATTCCAGCCCTCGCTCCCTGTCTTGGCTGGGAACCTTTGTGCAAGGCACAGCCTGCAAAACCCCATGTGGCGGCCCCGCCTGAGAAGCCAGTGGACTTCAGCACCACCCTGACTGTTGCTTGGTTCTGACCTGCCGGGGTCCTGCTGAATCTGGGTTTCTTTGGCCTCCAGAAGAGAAGGGGCCAGCCCCCCAGACCGAAATCACCTGAAGGGGAGGCCCGGGTACGCCAGGTACATCCTGGCAAGTCGAGGTGAGGTCAGGAGAGGGGCAGGTGGGTCAGAGTTCACCCAGGAGTTCTCTGCTAACCCCGGGGACTTCGTTTTCATGGAGATCTAAAACATGAACGTCCTGCCCCCCAAGCCTCACTGAAAATTAAATCTTCGTGAGCAAAAGGGAAAGCATGCCAGAGGGGGCACATGCCTTTTGGATTTTCAAACACGGGAAAACGATTAGATTTCAGATTTAGGGAAGGTGTGTCGCGTTAAGGGAGCCAGAGAAAAGAATAACTGCCAATTCCAAAGCAAAACAAAATCATGTTTTTCCACCACGTTTCCATCTCTGTCTCCTAGTTGAGCCACAATGAAACAGCGGATCAAGCAGCAGATCAAAGGCAGAGGCAAATACAATTATGTTGCCTGTGAAACCCCTGGCATGAAATTAGAAGTCAAACTCTCCATTCAGGGGTGAGAGACAAAGATAATGAGAACCTGGGGCCCTAGAGATGTACGCAGCCCCAACACTCTCTGTGCTGGATATTTAAAACCACACCTGAGGTTAGGGGGCAAACATTAAGTATTAGAGTAATTTATTATTAGACTAATGTATTATTTTTTCCACACTTACTTTCGGAAATACATTGACTACATCTCCAGCTTCGTACCAACACAGAGATGCCCGTGTGCTGGAAAAAACAAAAAGGGATTTTTAAGCAAATAGTACAAATCCTGTTGTCTGAAGCGATGAAACGCTGCCACAGAGCCCCCAAAGATGGAGGGCGAAGGATGGGGGCGGCTAAGTCCTGTCCCCTACCCGCTTTCCCTTTCAGCGCTGCAGGGCCTAGAGCCCATCTGATCCCACCACACAATTCTTCTCCGTCCTTCCCAGGCTTCCCGAGCTCACAGACAGAGCTGTCCTCTGACATTGTCTATTTTTCGTAAAATCCATATTTGCTTTACGGATCTATTTCTTTCCCCTGGCCTCATTTTAACTCTCTGCCTCCCCACCCCTTGTATAATTTTTTAAAAAAGATTTACTTATTTATTTTGAGAGAGAGGGAGAGAGCAGGGGGAAGGGGCAGAGGGAGAGAGAAACACTCAAGCAGGCTCTGCGCTGAGCCTGGAGCCCGATGCAAGGCTCGATCACACGACCCTGAGATCAGACCTGAGCCGAAACCAAGAGTCCTGACACTCCACCAACTGCGCCACGCAGGCGTCCCTAGCGACCCCCTGTATAATTTATGCAGCCTCCTGAGAGTACCAGTTCCTATTACAACGTAGACTATTCTGTTTAGAGCCACTGTTCATTAAACTCAGAGTGCCTGGCATGCCCCCCCCCCATGGCCACAAGTTCTTTGACACTCCTCCCGATGACAAGGTAGGGTCTAAGTCCTTTTCCCTTGACTCTGAATGGGCTTGTGACTCTGTGCAACCAGTACAATAGAGTAGAAATGACACCACGTGACTTCTGAGGCCGGGTCACAAGAGGCAATGCAGCTTTCAACCCGTTTGCAGGCAGGCTTGGTTTGGGAGCCCCGAGCTGCCCCTGTGTGACTTTAAGGCCTACCGGCCTGAAGCCACCACACCATGTGGAAGCCCAGGCCACATGGAGAGCCCCGTGTCTGTGCGGCGGGACAGAGCTGAGGTCCCAGGCAGCAGCCAGACGTGTGGGGGAAGCCATGCTCAGACGATTCTAGCTGCCAGCTCTTGAGTCTTTCCACCGAATTCTGGACCCACCGAACCCACGAGCAGAAGTCAATTGCTTCGGAGCGAGCACCCCTGCAGCGGACACACGATGACCCTTATTTTTGTGATAGTAAGCAGGGGCAATCGGTTTTGTAATGTGTTGTTAAATCCACAGAAAAAGGTGAGCTGGATTAAAAACGGAAGTGTGGAGGGCAGGACATTTTTGATCGCGACCCAAATCCTCCACCTCGATGACATAACTCCTGTCTTGTTCTTTATGAAATCCTGTCTGCTCCTCAAATCTGATCTCACGCTTCCCTAAAGGACCTGGTTGAAAGAACCCTATCCGTTGTCCCCTCCTGACCTACACCGGCTGCACAAGGGAGCGGGTTCACTGGGCAGGAGCCAAGGACGAAGCATCGCCACCCAGCTAGCTTTGCTCTCCCGTCCGTTCTCTTCTCTCCCCACATTCTTCTTGCCTCTTCTGGAAGGTTCTCCTATCAGGGATGGGGAAGGATGGAAATACGGAAGGAGTGTCAGCATGAGTTTCTTCCCCCACAAACTCTGCATATCTCCTTCCTTGTCTCCACCCTACTCCACCGGTCTCACCCTTCAGACACGTGCATTTTCATTCACGCACGGTACTCAGAGTCACAGTGGCTAGGCTACACACCCACAGAATCACCCAGCAGTGCCCTTTGGCCTGTCCCTCCCTCCATCCTCCTTCAAGGACCGAATTAATGGCGGGCCCTCCTGGGGAAGCACTGGGCTCAGAAGAAGAGTCCCGGGGAGGGCTACAAGAACCTAGCATGTGGAAGACTGAGGATGGGGATGTGGGGAGCCCACGTAGTACCCCCCTCACCCCCCAACAAGCAAGGAGGCCATGGAGCAGGAGAAAGAGCCTGCGATGTGAAGTTGCCAAACTATGCCTGCGGTGGGGTGGGGTGCAGGGTGAGAGGTGGGGTGCGGCCTAAAAGGCTGGAAGAAGACAAGCTGCAAAGAGAAGCAGGCGACGTTCCCGCCCTGCCCTGCCAAAGGCCGAAGGATGAACTTGTCCAAGATCAAATGCAGCCATGAAACAGGAACAGAGGTCGGGCAGAAAGGACAGTTCCCCTGACCACGGAAAGCCAGCACCAACTGGGATTATCTGCTCCCAGGAGGCCTGACCCTCCGAGCACAACCAGGGCTCAGTCCCAAGTCAGCCCTGCAGAGGAGAGCCCAAGGGCCTGGGACCTGCCCTTTCCCCAGAGCCTGAGTCCGAAGGCTGGCATGGCTCCCAGAGTTCATGGTGGGGCTGCCTGCCCCCTTTGGACAGTGAGGTCCCATAGCTCCAGTTCACAGGGCTACTGGAACACACATTTTAGAACCAGCTGTCTCTTCTGACCCAAATCCCAGGCCACTGAGACCTGTGCCCAGCTAGGGCCTTGTGTGAAACTTCCTTCCTACACTCCAAATGATATCAGCCCAAACTCACCCTCACTCCTTCAAGAACAAGGCACAGCATTTATTAAAATCTTATTATTATCTTCCTGATGTTTTACATGCAATTACTTCATGAAATCTTGCCCCAATCTTGGGAGTAAGCATTCTCATACCCTTTTCACAGATAAGGAAACTGAGGCTCAGGTTATACAACCACGGGGGGGGGGTACAGAAGTTCCCACCTTAAGCCCAGATGTGTCTTGTTCCAGAAGTTTCCACTATACCTGTGATCTGACAAACATTTTTTTTTAAAGATTTTATTTATTCACCAGAGAGAGAGAGAGATCCAGAGAGCACGAGCAGGGGGAGCAGGGGGAGCAGCAGGCAGAGGGAGAAGCAGGCTCCCGGCTGAGCAAGGAGCTGGACGAGGGACTCCATCCCAGGCCCCTGAGATCATGACCTGAGCCAAAGGCAGCTGCTTAACCAACTGAGCCACCCAGGCATCCCCCCAAACACTTTCTTAATATTGAATTTTATGCCCAGCGACGTGGGCTGGAACTCACTACCCTACCCAGAGATCGAGAGTCACATGCCTTAGGGACTGAGCCAGCCAGGAGCCCTAATCTCCCAAACATTTTGATCACGTATTTTGTGCCAGGCCATGAGGTGGGCTTGCAAAGATAAATATGACAATCTCTGCCCTTGGGGGGTTTGTAGTCCAGTGGGGGAGACAGAAACACCACAATACAGTGGTACAAGGGGGCCGAGTGGGAGATGGTCCAAGTACCGTGGAGCCCTTCTGACTATTCCGATCACCATCAGCTTTCCAGCCCATCTCTACTCTCTTTGCTCCTCTGGCTCCTTCTCATAGGCCACTCTTCTTGTCCTTCCTTAGGCATTAGCTGTTGGCTTCCCTCCCATGTCTGTTTTCTCCTGTCCACGGGGTCTGCACCCGCGTACCTGGCAGGGATCCCAGTACCCTACTTGCCTTGGAGGGGCCACAGC
Source organism: Ailuropoda melanoleuca (assembly GCF_002007445.2). Classification (NCBI taxonomy): domain Eukaryota; kingdom Metazoa; phylum Chordata; class Mammalia; order Carnivora; family Ursidae; genus Ailuropoda; species Ailuropoda melanoleuca. Next base: position 34,468,646 of record NC_048238.1, read on the forward strand.
AGTTGAGTAGTTGTCCTTGGCTTCTGGGGTCCCAGAGAAGGACCTAGCCCCTGGCTGCAGCCCCAGGCTTCCTCAGCTGGGAAATGGGCACAGGGGCCCAGACACTGAGCAGGCTCGTAGGCCCTAGTAAGGATTTTATTGAAGCCTGTGAAAGGGCTTTGGGCTTCCTCTGATGAAAGGCGCTTCAGTGCATCTGGTTTTGATTACAGGGGAGGAGAAAGCCAGGCAGTCTCTCTCGGGGGTTGGACCAGTCATCTGGCTCTGCCTTCCTCCGGGCAGAGCTGGCTGCTGGTGAGGCCAGGAGGCCAGGTGTGGGGGGTGGCAGGCAGGAAACAGCCAGTACAAAAGCCCCCAATTCTCCAAGGCTCCTGACCCCAGCCCCGGGCTGCACCAGGCAGGACTCCCAGAAACAGCATGGTGGCTCAGAGGTGCCAGGATTCTTTGCGAAAGTCAAGTTCAGAGGGGCTGCTGCCCACTCCTGACCATATAGCTCTTTACTAATCACCAACATCTCAACTCCAAAATATCCTCCCAGGAACCCCTGACCGTCCAACAACCTTCCCGGCTGCTCTTCTCCCTCCGATGAAATTAAAATAGGCTTACGCCTCAAGGGTTTGGGCAAGTGACAAAAACTAAGGAAATGAAGACTTTTAAAAGCTAAAAACCCGTCAACATCTTTCTCCTTTTTGCCTGGCCAGTTACCATTTCCCATCAAACAGACATCGTTAAGGATTCCACGTCCCTGTAACTGACAAAATGCTGAATTAAAGGAAGAGATTAATATTAAAATAATGTGGCTGTCCCAGAACGTCATCAGGCAGTCCCGAGCTGCTCAGTGCCCAGCACCTGTCCCTGCGCGGGACTCCACGTGGGTACAAAAAGCTCTCGGGGGATCGGATGGGTTAAACGCAGTCCGCGGTTCTAGAAACGAAAATGCATTTTCTTCTTCCCGCCCTGATTTAATCCTGCTGCGTGTTATTATTGTCAAGTCTCTTCGCACCACCGTTTCTAAAAAGAAAACCCGTGGGTCTGCGCGGCCCTTCGCCGCCTGCTCGGCTTTTATTGTGCACGCAGCCTGGTCTGTCTGCGTGGATTCAGCACGTCGTGACCGCTTCGCAGGCGCGCACGGACACCCTCGGATTGGCATTTCGAGAAGAGCAGGGTGCATTGTCTCAGTGGCGACACACACACACACACACACACACACACACACACACACAAAGATAATAAAGGGCTACAGACCTCTGGCCAACCCTCCTCGCAACCCATAATTAGAGATGACCTTTGCTAAAGGCAATTAAAATATGGTAATGATCGATGCGCTCCCCCCCTTTCCGAAAAGGGAAATACACAGGTGTTGGCTTCAGGAGGCTCCACCTGGCCCGGCCAGGAGGCCTCCGCCAGCTCATGAATGAACTCTTTCTCTGGGGAAGCTTCGATTCCCCGCTACCTACGCGAGCGCTGGCTCCCCTCCTCCCTTTCCCCTCCCCCACCAGTGCTCCGGCAGCCAGGAGCTTGCTGGCGGCGGCGGGGCTTTGTCATCGGAACGCACACACAGACACGCACACGCGCGCACCCGGCCACCACGGGACCGCGGCGGCCGCTGCGCTGTGTCCTTCCTCCCTGCGCTCCCCTCCCCGCCCCCCTTTTTTAAGAGCTCCACCGAACCCTTTCTTCCATCCTTAATGTCTTCGGTCCTTTAAACCGAGGAGCTCGGGAAGCATTTTAGGGGGGCCTCCCGCGGGGCGCGGGACGGCAGGACTCAGGACGCGCGCGGAGAGGACGCGTGGGCAGCCGGGCTTTGTTCTGTCCCTTGTCCGGGGCCGGAGGGCGGAAAAGTCTCCTCCGCGCTGGGGCCCACCGGCGATTTGGCGGCGCCTAACATCAGCAATCCCCCACCGCCACCAAACTGGAACGTGAAATCCCCTCCGGAGTTCACTTCAGACTTGGGCCGGGTGGGGTGAATCGACTCGGGGAGGGTCTCCTGGTCCACAAGTGGCTCTCCCCATACCGGCAAATGTGCAGTGTCATTATGGTGGCTCCTGTTGCTCGGGCCCCGGGGTGCTCCCGCGGCGCGCGCACCCCATCCCTACACGGCGTGGAGGGCGGGGNGGGGGGGGGGGGGGGGGGGGGGGGGCTCTGGGGCGAGGGCTCCCCGGGGGCTGCATGGAGGAGGCGCCGCGTCCGGCCCTCCCGCACCTCCCGGCTGCCTTCTGAGACCGCGAGCACGGAGCCAGGGCGGCCCTCTCGCCTTTCATTACCGGGCCTACGAAAGCAGCAGCCCAGGCAAATATGTAGCTATTAAAATTAATCGCCCTGCGTTGTCAGCTGAACATAATGCAAATTATTTATGGGCTGTCTGCGCAATATTTATCATCGTGCAGGCTCCAGGCGCTTCGTGCCTCCCGGCCTCCCCCGCCCGCCCGCCCGGCCCGCGCAGGGTGAAGCTGCGCACAGGCTGCGGCGACCTGGGGGCTCTGGGCACCAGAACGGGGTTCCAAAGGCGAGGCTGCGCACCAGGCTACCTTCCAGGTCGAGAGCCTCGTTTTAGGTTTGGACATTCATTCCACATGTGTTGGAGGCCTACTACGCGCAGAATTAGGAGGTCTGCGAAACTAGGGGGGTAAAGACCAGTTTGGAGAAATCGTAACCAAATAGACAAGCTCAGGCCCGAGGGGTGATGCAGGTGGGGGCTCCTCGGCTGCTGAAGTGAATTTTCTGGGGCTCAAGTCTGTCCTCCAACCTGGGAAACGTGTTTGTGGGAGCTGGATTCCCGGTTACAGAAACCGAGAGCATCCGAGGTGCCCAACAGACTGAAGTCCCTACAACCCTGTTGACGGGAACAGGAATTCTGTGTCCTTCGAGCCTCAAAACTTGTTTGCAGATCGCAGATAACAGATTAACTGCTAATTGGCGGAATCGGCCAACCATTTAGTTTATCACTGCTGGGGGCCCCTTGGTATTCGCTGCACTTTTTATATGTAAAAACAGCCTTCCTACCTCCTAAACGGCTTTTGTGTGGCTTTTGTTTCTCTTTCAAATACGGTGTTTTAAAAAACAGCAGCAACACGCCACCCCACCCCCTCTCCAACCAAGCCTTCTGGTTAAAAAAAAAAAAAAAAAACCCAGGAGGGAGAAATAATCTATAGGACAATCCCCCCCTACTGGTCGGCACTGGCGTTAGGGCTTTTTAAGCAGATCGAGTCGCCCTGGGCTGCAGAGGTAAACAGGCTTTCTGCACCGCTGCTAAATGAATCACGAGGGAGAAGACCGGGACTACAGGGCGGAGGAGGCCTCGGGATCCAGGCTGGATGCCAGGGAGGGGAGGGCGCCGCACACGGGGCAGTGGGGTGGAGGAGAGCTGACCCTGCCCAGAGGCCTCAGGGCCTGGGAGGGGAGAGGAAGGTCGGTGGGCGGTGCAGCCAGAGGCCCCCCCACCCCGCGATTCGCTAGGCTGGGTGAATGCTCGGCCTCAGCCTCTATCCCCAGCGTCCCTGGGTGCCACCCGGGGCCGGTCACGCTGCGTCAGTCCATCTGTGGGGAGGGAGATTCACGGGGCGCCCCTTCCCACACACAATTTTAGCAGCTCTGGGCCTTCAGGAGTCCAAGGCAGGCCTACATCTTTCTTCTGATGTTCATTTTAAGGATATTATTACCCTTCCTCATTGTCCCCACCCTGAACTCCAACGCCACCGCGTACTCAGATGACCCAGCCAGAGTCAGGGCCTACTTCCGGGGTCCTGAGGGGTGGAGTGGCTGTCTACGGCATCTGCTCTCCAGACGGACTGAAGCAGTTAGAAAGCTACTTCGAATTTCTATTCTTCATCTGGGTTTCTTCTCACAGTGTGGTTTGAGCCACTTCGAAGGTCCTTTTTCTTTCCGTTTAACCCCCCATTTTTTGACAGAGCTTTTTCTTACAACATTCCAAAGGTTCTCCCATCACTTCAGAAACTTAATTTGAAGCGATGTAAAAGAAAAAGAGGTTCAAAAGATTAAGTTGCTTTTGGATTCCCTTGGTCTGCTACATTCCGGCATGGACTTGAGGAACGGCTGCTTTTTACTGTTTTGTTTTCTAATGATCAAATCACTGTGTTTTCTAGGGTAAGAGCGGCTGAACATTGATCCCAGTGAAGTGGAGGGGTCATGCCCCTTTAACAAAGTGATTTGACACTTTGGGTCTCAGAATCCCACCTGAGCTGGGCAGGGTCACCGTTCTTGTTCCCATTTGCCAGCCGAGGAGCCTGAGCCCCTCCTCCCCACAAAGTTTTAGGGATCCAGTCTTCCTCACCGAGTGAGGACCAGAAGCCAGTTGATGCCTGACTGCTCCTGCCTGCACCCACCCTCCCCCAGATCAGTGTCCCGTGGTAAATGCTGCGTCCTTTCCTGAGTTCTATCTGCTGGGTCCTGGGCCACCTTCAGGGCTGAGAGAGCCCCCACCGCCCCCACCTGGGACCGCTCCTCCCCAGCCTACAAACTGCGGGGATCGGCTCTTACATCCTCCTGTTTATTCACTTGCCTCCGACTGCAGACCCGGGAGGACAATTTTAAAGTGTTTCTGCAGACAGACCCTCTGGCCGCGCAGGAAGTGTTTTATGGACCTGTGAGCCGAGTTAATCCCAGGAGGGGCGGCAGGATTAGTCCCTGGTGTGGGTGGGGGATTCCTATGTTAAGGTTTCGTCCCCGTGGGAGAACAGATGGGGATGGGGGAATCGGGGTGGCTTTGGTAACGTGTCCCCCCCCTCCCCATGAGACTCTCCGATTTGGGCCGAGGCCGGTGGAAACTGAGGCACGTGGCCCTGGACCTCGATCCTTGGCGAGGCGAGGTGGAGGGAGCCCGAGAACGCCTCGCGTCGACGCACCCTGGGAGTCCAGCAAGGACGTGGAGTGCGAGTGGAGAGCGCAGTTGTGTTTTTCCCCAGGTTTTATTCTCCCAGCGCCATGGAAAGGAGGAGAGCCGCAACCCGGGGAGGGAGCCGGAAAGAAACACTTAATCACCGGCGTCTCGCTGCTCGTCACGCGAAGATGGCAGCGGCTCCCCTGGGTTTCAAGGTTCCGGGAAAGGCGTGTGTTCTGCCTCGAGGCGCGCGGGCTGCTGCGCTCCCTCCCTCGGCTCGGCGGCCGGCCCGGGCTCTCGGAGCCGCTCTCAACGCCCGCGAGTGCGGCTAGGCCCGCCCGCCTGCCCCTCTGCGGGCCCCGGCGGTGGCGGGGGCAGCGGGGCCGTGAGTCCTCGCGTGCTAAAAGTTAAGGCTCGAGGGGGCGCCCAGCCCAGCGCCGGCTCTGACCATGAACCCCCACCCAACACACACACCCACACTCTGGCCAGGCACGCAGGGGCGTCAAGCCGCGGCCAAAACAAGACGTGCAGGGTGGACTCCTGTTAGCGGTGGCCGGAGGCCGAGCCAGCCTTCGCGGGAGAGAGGATTTATCGCCACCCCCATCCACGCGCTCACCCCCCTGCCTGGTCGTCTCCTTTGCACACCCCACCCCAGCCATCAGGAAACACTGTGCACAGGTCCCCGCCAGCCACTTTTTTTTTTTGGGGGGGGTCTGGGTGGGAGGGTGGAGGGGAGATCCACAGGCCTGGCTGCGGGCCCCAGGGGTGCAGCGTGCTCACTGACGCTGGGGAAGAGGAGGGCAGCTCGGCCCCTCCACCCTGACGCCGCCACAGCCGGCGCAGCACAGAGCCGCCGAGGGCTTCCGAAGTGCCCTAGCGGGAAGGAGGAAGGGAAGGCGGAGGCCCGGGTGGCCGGCTGTGCGCTTGGAACCCGCGCGCGCTCGCGTGTGTGTATGTCCTTGCGCGCGCGCGCTCTCGCCCGGAAAGGGTGTCCCGTGTTTACGCGAGGCAGGGTGGGTGTGAGCAACCTAGAACCAGCTGTCCCCACCGGGAATGACTGGCTGG
>NC_048238.1:34474549-34476377 GCF_002007445.2 Ailuropoda melanoleuca
CCCCCCGCCATGGGGCTCCAGGCTCGGGACTGGCGGTTCAAGAGGAGGGGAGCCAGGAGCTGCAGACGGCGCTATGACATCGGTCCAGTTCTGCGGGAGGAGCCCAGGGACCGGTGTGGCCCAGCAGCCCCCACAAGCGTCCGTTTAGCTCCGCCTCCCAGGACCACTGACACTTGGTGATAAGGAGTTCCCCCGCAATCGGCTGTCCCCAGCCCCCAGTCACCTCCGGTGGACGTGACCACCGGATGCTCTGCGGCAAGGTGGGGCATGGGGCCTTTGCGCTGTCTTCTCTGACCCCTCCTCTAGCGCGGAGCCACAATAGCGTATGAAGCCCCGAAACTTTCTTTTGCAAAATAAGGCCCAGACGTTGGGCCTTCTCAGCTGTTCCCATAACTTTTTCCTTTGGAAGGCAGGGGTTCAGGCAGTCCACCTAGAAACATCCCCCAAAGGGCTCACCTTCACTACACAACGCTGGGGAGCAGCCCGGCTCTGCCTCCCCAGCTCAGGGCAATCCCTGCCCTATCCTAAATTGCGTTGCTTTGGGCCAGCTGCTGAACAGCTCTGGGCTTCAGTGACCTCATCCGTAAAAAGAGGCCAACAACAGTGTCTAATTCATAGGGTTGTCTTGAGGATAATGGGAGTTAATATGTAAAACACCTAGAACTTTGCCTCTCACACGGTGCTCCAGTGTGTGTGCTGTTGGGATTTGGTACTCTCTTACCTTTGGTTAGGGAGAGGGTAAGAAAAGACCGCCAGGTTCAAGTTCCCAAAGGCCCGTGTGGCGGCAGGGGCTGGGGCAGGGAGGAAAGGGCACTAGTGGCCACCGAAAAAGGGCAAGAAGGCAAAATGGGCTCAAACTGGGCTACACTTTGCCTTAAAGGCCTGCGTGTGTGGTGGTGATGTAGGAAGGAACGGGCGCTTTAATGGTGCTTAGACTGGATTAATGGGAAGCTTCTGCCAGGGCTCAGGCACCATTACCCACCACCCTCTCCCTGAGGCCTTGGGTAAACAGCACTGGTGAAGAGAGGACCTCCAGTAGACTCTCCCAGGCCACCCTTTTTTGATGGCTCAAAGCCACCTCCTATAAATCAGTTCTTGGAGGTGCTGGGCAAAAGCCACATCCTCTGGGGATGTACTTTAGCCAGAGTTTAACACTGGTCTAGGGCTGGAATGTGGCAGGCCTCGTACCTGGGCCTCATTTTAGGGACACATAAATGCATTACTATTTATGTCAACAGAACTGGCCCGATTTCGGATTTCTAGAAGCTTCCCGTTTCCTTTGAAATAGGGTCTCCTGTGCGATGGGGAGGAGCTGGGGCGAAGAAGGGTCTGACGAGGTCTGAGGAGGCCTCCTCGCCACTCGCTCGGGGGCCTGGCCTCTCCCGGGTCACCCATAATTCATTAGGTGGGACAGCCTTTTCCTTTGCAAAGACAACGCAAATGGCCTTTCCCTGACGTGGCTGCAGGCATTCGCCCAATCACTGAAATGTGCTGGCGGTGCGCTCTCGCTCTCGGTTGATCCTTATCGGAACCGTGCGTGCCAGGCTGCCAGCCCCGCGGAAGACAAAGACGCGGCCGCCTCCAGGTTTGCTCCCGACGCCTCAGGGTCACCTACGGGGCTTCCCCTTCACAGCCTCCGGCCCCCAAGCCGCCGCCCCGGACACAGCCGCAGCCCTAAGTCAGAATTCCAGTTCTCGAGCGCCACCCGGAGAGTTCACATTTCCCCTCTTCCGAGGCCGCGTGGTGCGCAAGCGAGAGACTGAAGGTGGTGGCTGCACAGGGCTGGCTGCGGGGCGGCGGCGGCGGCGGCGGCGGCGGCGGCGGCGGC